>NC_135665.1:34794534-35135656 GCF_964188315.1 Podarcis muralis
AAGTTTTAGACATTCATATAAAAAATGCCAGTGATCAGAGCTAATGCCAATAATGCTTTCAAAACTTCATCGCAAAAATGAAAATTGCAATGCCTGTCAAAAATAATTGTATTCCCCTTTCAAACTTTGCAGACAAAAGGCTTAACCACCTTTATAGCATTTCCCAAGATTATCCCACTCTTTCCAATCATTGTCACCTCTTTTTCTTCTCTCCTCCTTCTCTGATTTTGCTCCTGTCAACTTGCATGCTATTCTGTCAACTTGCATGCTATGTTATATTTCCTCTCCCCTTTCGTTTCCTGACGTGGTAAACTTGGCTACAAACCAGGCCAAATCCTGGTTTTTATAATGGGCATAATCTTCTAGACTTGCCCCTTTTAATTTATGAATAGCCCAATTTGATACAGGCAAATTGGAACAGAATCGGAGGAGGGCAATGAAATTGGCCAGTGGTATGGAAAACAATCTCCATGAGGAGATGCTGAAGGAACTGTAGCTAGGAGAAGAGAACCCTGACTGTCTATTACATGGTAGAGGGCAAAGATTTGCAGAACTAGATCTAACACACTTCAGTTGCCCAGGAAGAGAAATTTGATAATGGAACCAAACACCTAGAGGGTTGTTAAGCTCTTCCTCAATGGAGAATTTTTCAAGCAGAGTTTCAGCAGCCATGGGTTGGGAATGCAGAAGCTCCAGATTTCCTGCATCCAGAAAGGGTTGGACATTACATGGCCTAAAAGGCCTTCTCCAGCTCATAGGTTAGAAGTTATGCAATTATCTATACATCTATCCATGTATTTAAAGTATTTTAGTTGCTTTTTAGAGCTACAACTAAACAACGTTCACACGGAAGCACGACAAGATAAAAAGATTTAACAGCCACATTAGCAAGCATACAGGAATAATTACAAAGCTGCTCTGTAGCACCTTAGTTAATTATGACTCAATAAAAGGCAGGATTGAAGAAGAAGGTCTTTAGCGCTCACCTAAATGCCTGTGCAGTTGGGGCAAGACACAAATTGAGGGAGGGAGTTTCTGCAGTTCTGGGGCTACCCCTGAAGTCTACTGCATCTTCAACTGAATCCCACCTAGTAAGCAGTCTTCACAGGCTATAGCAACAAATGGAGGTTTTGGAGAGCAGGAAATTCTAGAAAGAAGCTACAGCTATGAAGGAGCCTCCTGTTGGTTAGAAGTCATATAGGGCTGCAAGGCAAGTACAGTGGTACCTCGGGTTAAGAACTGAATTCATTCTGGAGGTGCATTCTTAACCTGAAACTGTTCTTAACCTGAGGTACCACTTTAGCTAATAGGGCCTCCCGCTGCTGCTGCGTGATTTGTGTTCTCATCCTGAAGCAAAGCTCTTAACCCAAGGTACTATTTCTGGGTTAGTGGAGTCTGTAACCTGAAGCATATGTAACCTGAAGCATCTGTAACCCAAGGTACCACTGTAGTTTCTTAATGTGACTCCCTTCTCATTTATAGTAAGCCTATGGATAATTGTTTTATATATAAAATATTCTACCATTCTATAGGGACAGGGCTAGGTGGCCTGTGAAGCTCTTTTTCAATACTAAGATTCAGCAATACTTGCAAAATACGAAACATCACAAGTTTAATTTGGATTTTGGTCACATGGGATGGGGAGATGAAGGAAACACCAACACTGCCACTATGTGAAAAGATTCCTTGCCCCCTTTACACGGCTTCAGAACAGGTAGCTTTCCTTTAATTAATACAACAGAGGAAATCCTGAACGTTACTGATTGCACTAAAATCAAACATGTAAAAGAGGCAGTAGGAACAATCCGTCTGAAGACCATTCTGAGTGCTTGGAAAACTTTTTTAAAACCAAAACCCAGAGCTATGTGAAATATTACTTTAATAAGCTGCTGGTATGAGGTATGAGCTAATGGCTGAAGTAAGCAAGAGCTTTCCTTTCTCACGAGAAAGGTGAAATTTGGAAAATGCAACTGTGCTTCATAAAATGCAAGCAGATAATGGGGCCAATATATATATATGATTTCATAGTTCATGGGTGGAGACAAGAGATCTTTAACAGAAACAAAATTAATAGCTCAGGAGACTGTTACCAGATACTTGCCTCCTGCTTAGAAAATAAATGTCAAATTGACATTTTATCTAGTAGCAAGGGACTATTATCTTGCCACAGCATTCCATTAACAAAATCTCTTAATTATTTTAAAGGCTAACAGAATGACAGTGGAGACAAGGTAGATAAAATGTGTGCATAGCAGATTGTTGAGTAGCAAAAGAAACAAATGCTAGCTTGGGGGAGGGACAGAGATTTAGTAGCATGAATTGCTGGAGAGCACAAGCAGGGAGAGTGCTGTCAGGTTACCTGTCCTGCTAGTGGGCTTTGCACAGGCCACTGTGGGAACAGGATGCAGGGCTTTTCCTATGTTCTTAGCACAAAGATAGGATTGGCAGGTGTTCTTCTACACCATTAACATGGTGGCGTGTGGTGTGCAGCAAAAGCTTGGGCATATTGGCTTCCCTTGGTCATATTTTGCCACTTCAGGTATGAAGCTTCAGATGAGATATATTTATCCAAACACTTAATATAGAGTCACTGCTTGATACAAGTCAGACCAATGAGTTACAAGCACCATATGGGAAGCCACTGCATGGTAGCTATATAGTGTGTGTCACTATGGAGATTCTTTTTTGAGTGTTGCATGCCACAGAGAGAGCAGGTGGAGAGGCTAAAGTGAGAATGCAATGGCAATTCACAGTGCTTCAGATTAGAATGGTCTGTATTTCACAACCATAAAGTGGAGGCCATGTGGTAGAATATAATCATAATCACTAGTTTATTTTATCATAACAATAATATCTAAGGAGTTCAATATGGTACAAATTATACAAGGCTTGTAGTACTAGAGAATTTTAAGGATTTACAGTGTCTCATGAGAGCACAGGAAGGCACTTTATTCTGAGCTAAACCAATTTTCCATCTAGCTTAGTATTGTCTTGCTTTCCAGTCTCAAGCAGAAGTCAGTTACATCCCTATCTGGAAATCTGAACCTAAGAGCTTTTGCATGCTCTACTACTTTGATATCAAAGCATGATATTAACAAATATATCCTCCTTGCCAAATTCAGGTTTCTGATTAATGCTATCTCTTTATGTCCATTATATTATATACAGACATACACATCCATATGCATATGTAGCTATATGCTTGTACAGAATGCATAATGGTTTTATCTGAAAACAAACCATTCAGAACATGGAGGTTGTTTTTGCTGTTCTTCCCGATTGAGAGCCTATTGTTTTAGCCTGTGCACTATTGCTGACTTATGGTTCTTTGCATACTGGCCATAGATTCCCATTGATTCGCAACTGGTACCTCATTGTTTGCATGGCTAGAGGCTGGCACCAACTGTTACTGTTTTAAAGCGCATTTCCGAAAAGCTCACATCACAATGCAAACCTATTCATTTAAACACCAGTCCCATGAATAAATGATGCAAAACATGGTGTCAGGTTTTGTACAACTATTCCTGGAAGAGAAACACAAATGTGCTTTTCAGAACTTGATCAACATATTAGAGAAGCATGAGAAAGGCATTAGGATGTGAATGGATTTTACAGTGTTGAAGGGATACTGGTAAATTCATTGGGTTGGTGGACCCAAAGTTTGGTTAAAAATGAAAAAGAAGTTGTTTTCAAAGGAATATAGGATGGATTGTAGGGAAATCGTGCTATCATGCATAGCTCACACTTGCACGTACTAGAAAGAATCCCCACAGTACTCAGTGACACCTTTTGACTCGCCTGCTCATCCCCTGATTGGTGGGCATAATGTTAAGAAGGACTTCATGTGCCTCAACATCATTGCTTATAATGGAACAGTCACGTGTGGGTCCAGTAGCCAAAGCCTTTCTCAAGGGCTGTACATTTTTTTTTTCTATTTGAGCAATTTACCCATCTCCTAAGGTTACTTGGGTATAAAGAAAAATATTGGTTCTGGAAACTTATGTCCCAGTCTTGAGAGACTGTTCTATCCTGGGCTATTTGTCCACCTCAGAAAACATTTTTGTGATTGTGACTTAACATTATGCTTGGGGTTATTTGGAATTGTAGCATACACAAGAGCTAGAAGAATATACCATCTTATAAAAATCCATGAACATTTTGGAAAATTCAACATGCACTACCCTATTGAAAAAAAACAGTCTTTATTTTCTTTCTCCATGTTTTAAAATGTTTGACTTTCATATCCTTATTATGACTACTATACCCTTGTTATGAGGAACATATAAGTATCTAACAATAACAAAAAAAACTTCTGGCATTATTAGCTGAATTAAAAATAGTATAATATTCTTCCAAAATTATGAACGTAGCAAATCAGAAGCAATAACTGAATGGGGACATGATCATTATTGGTGAATTCAAACTGCATGTTCTGGTTAATTCTGCATTATTAATTTATATATAATAGTGTACATTGTGCTTCCACCCAGTGGCATGCTCTTTTATTGCATGATACAGTAAAAGTTGACACTGTCATTTCTGCTTGAAAACACCAGCTGAGCTTTTCAGAAAACAAAAATTTCAGAATTCCCAGAAAATTAGGACACAGTGTTAATTTTACTTAAGTCACAGAAACCTAACAGTCATTTTATGGAATTTTAACTGTACAATTACAGAAATGATCTTACTGTTTTTAGTTTATTGAGTATGTATCATTTGCATTTTACCTCATTTAATCATGCTGTACACTGCATCATTAGCTTTTAGCTGTGAGGTGGATTATAAATGTGCAAGACAGAACAAGTAAGACAATTAAACAAGTAAGATTATACAAATGCATCATTGCATTTGTATAATCAGGAAAATTTGTTTTTCCTTTGGTCCATTTAAAGATACTGCACCTGTGCTCTAGGGGTAACCAACTTGGTCCCCTCCAGATATAGTTGGATTCCAACTTCCATAACCCCTGACCACTGGCCATTCTGGTGTCCCAACAACCTCTGGAAAGCACCACAATGGCCATCTCTGGCCTGGACTACAGGATCTCCTGATTTATGTGCGTGTTTCTTGTAGACTGTGCAGATCAGACGCAGTCAGACAAACACAGCATTTGGGTGAATGTGTGCATAGTCTGGTTCAAAATGGAAATAGAGAGTAATGGGAGTCAACAAACTGAGCTCCTTCAAGATTTGCACATGTTTAACCACATTCTGGTTTCACCTTATTTTTGAAGACTTTTAGGATGCGGCATTTCATGATCTCGATGCTTGAACCATTCACAAAACAATTCATCATAAATTTATGTTTATGCCATGGAATAGTTTATGGTATTTATCCAGTGGAAAAAGTCAACTTGTGTTTACTTCAAGCTGCAAAAATATGTTTGCATGAAATGCATAAATCATCTTCAAAGTACCTTGGTCTAAATAAAGCTTGGACTTGAGGTTTTGTTATGAACTGATGGCATTTCAAGCTCCATTTTCAATTATATATTTGTTCTGCCTTTCTTGTAAATGATGTTTGTGACACATCAGTTATTTCTTTTGACTTATGTTAGTATGTTTGCTAACTCAGGATCCTCCCCTCATAAACTCCCTTCAGCAGTTATTTCTGGCAATGTGTGCCTTCGAACCTGGTTTTAGCAATGTTTATGCCAGTGTACTTGCTTATTTGCGTGATTTGTTTCCACTGATAAACAGAGTAAGATGAGTCCTAACCATAGATTCCGCTCGCTAAGAAATGAGACTTTGTTTTTCACATTCAAAACAGAACATTTTCAACAGTAATATCTTATGTCTTTGAAGGTTCATTCCAACATAGAGTCTAATGAACTCAAATTAGTTGCCCTAGAGTCACACAGTTAATAGCATATGCAGGCTAATAATCCCTCTCAGCTTCACACTGCCTACAAGGTGAAGCAGTAAATTTGAGGTTGCAATCAATACTAGAAGACAAGGGGGAAATACCCACTATATTCAAAAGCTCTTTCCTGCTATCTGTTGTCATAGCAGGGTAAGTTAAAATTTAAGCTGCATCACAGAAAATGGGGTGAATATTGCTTCTCCAGTATCAAAACATGGTATTCCCAATGAAAAGATAGTTGCACTTGAGGCCCATTGCATTTAGCGGGTTTAGGACTTGCCGATCGCATGGTCAGCGGTTCAAATCCCCGCGGTGGGGTGAGCTCCCGTCGTTCAGTCCCAGCTCCTGCCCACCTAGCAGTTTGAAAGCACAATTAAGTGCAAGTAGATAAATAGGTACCGCTTTCTAGCAGGAAGGTAAACGGCGTTCCGTGTGCTGCTCTGGTGCTGGTTCGCCGGAGCAGCTTCGTCACGCTGGCCACGTGACCCGGAAGTGTCTGCGGACAGCGCTGGCTCCCGGCCTCTAGAGTGAGATGAGCGCACAACCCTAGAGTCCGTCAAGGTACGGGCAGGGGTACCTTTACCTTTACCTTATTCTCTGATTCAAGCAGGGCTGTCTTAAGCATAACTGGCACCATGGTGCAAAGCTCCCTCCGGCGCCCTGCCCCCCATTTCACAGAGTTGTCCACCTTTTTTTAGGGAGGATGGTGTTGCCAGTAGGGCTGGAGGAGGTGGGCAGTGTTTGGAGGGTGGCTCCTCTGGCGGGGAAGAGGTGGAGGCTGGACGCGGCGCCTCCCGACTCAGCTGGCTGCTTCGTGCCACGGTGGCCATGGCAGACAGAGGCTCTGGGCGCGGTGCTGCTTCAGTGCTGCATGGCTGATGCCAGGAGGCACTGCTTCCAGCCTCCGCCTCTTCCCTGGTGCCCTCCAGAACTTGGCACCTTGGCACCCCACGCCACTAGCCTCAATGGGTAAGTCGCCCGAGTTCAAGAGTAGCAAACTAGTTGTTGGAGGTGCCCAGTCATCCTGGTCAGTAGTCAGGGATGTTGGAAATTGTAGTCCAACAACATCTGGAGTGCCACAGTTTAGCCACCCTGGCTGTAGTCAGTATCAACCCAGGATACACCTCTGACTCAACAATATTGGCAACATTAGTGACAAAATTACTGACATCTAGCAATCATTAATGTTCTCTTAGGGTTGCTTCCTAGCTCTAGGTTTTACCCATTAATTTAAGTGATCCTATTATTCATGTTATCCAAACAGTCATTGTTATACTATTCTGCATTTTAGGAAACAGACTGATAAAAATCCAGAGTTTACAATCCTTCAAAATGGATTGCTGTCAACAACCAAAGGTTGCCTAGAGGAAATTAGGAGATAATGTCACTTGAATAAAAGATAGACAATAGTCTCTCACTATCAGGGGGGAAAGTATTCTAGCCCTTGCAGAAATGCTGTCTTGTGTGAAACACATCACTTCATTTCAAATCAGGTAATAGTGATCTAATCATTGGAGGCTTATTTCCAATAGGTAGAATGACCTATTTAGGTGGTACTGTTTTATCTGAAGAGGTATTCAAAGGGCAGAGCAAGAGTCCAAGCTATGACCACTGTTGGTTGACCCAGTTTAATGTGCTGATTCCTTGCCAGAACTGAATTAGAACTGACAGGATGAGGGGAACCTGTCATTATCAGATGTAAGCTCCATGCCTTGAGAGGAGTTCACAATTCCATAAAGGTGCAGACTAACAATGTCCTCAATCCATGCTGATACTGCCAGTGCTGCAAGTGATAGCCCTAGAGGAAGCATCACCCTTGTTCCAAAAGCACAGCACCTTCCCTCAGCTCCAAATAACTGGGCAAAGTGGAATACTAACTTGACTCCTCCCATATTTGCAAGAAAGAAGCCTGTCCACTGATGATGGGGCAGAGGGGGGGATCAGTATCTTTCTAAGTGCAAGAATGAAGTACATCTAAAACACCACAGCTTATTGTCAGTGAAATATATGCATTGGGCACATGTAGTTTTGTTCCCATCAAGAGTATATAAAAGATAATCCTGTTGGTGATACTAGTGTGATAGTTACAACACAGAAAGAAAAGCAATTAAAGAAAAACATTGCTGATGAATGCATGGAAGTTTCAGGTCCAAGGGACCCACACTGACAACTTTAAGCTTGAATCAAGCACTGATGACACAGTAGAAAAGTTTCAGTGAAGGGAGGATTTTTCTTCCTGCCTAATACCTAGTCAGCAGCTTCTGATTGGTGGGTTTTGGCTTCAGCCTCCAGTGTTGTCCCTCTGTGAAGCAGCATCCCTACTTACAAGGGCAGCTGGTGATAATCTTTAACTTCAAAGTGACTGTAAATAAGCTTGACTACTTGGCATGGCTGTGGAGCTCAGAATAATTATTTGAATGAGCCCAATTCGAATGCTTCTGGGAAAAGCAACTTCTTTATTCTTCCTGAAATATAGATGACACAGGAATAAGTCAAAGATACAGCTGCATGAAATAGATAAGTTAAGGACTAGAAATGTCATGATAGCCTTAAAATACAGATTTCGATTTAATACTAGCAGGAATTTTGGCAGAATTTCTTATCAGGCAAAGGTAGTGATATTCCAAATACAATTCTTTTTCTGTCTCCTAACCCTCAGCCACAGGGATTAAGGATTCTTAGAGGTGAATTTGCGATACCAGCAAATAGTTAGAAGGAGGCTTCACCTCCAAGGAATCTGCAGCTGCCATTTCAAAATTGCAGGTATGCATTTTTTTAAAAAAATAATAATCAAATGCTTAGAGCAACAATGACCAAGGCAATCACCTAAATATATGCCAGTCTAGCATGGGAATCAGGATAGCCACTCTTCTGCTATTGCAGTAAAAGGGATGTTATAATACAAACAGCAGGTGTATGGAATATATTAGCTCCTAATTTCTTCCAATAGCAAAGTATTTAATAAAGGCTAATTGTATTACTTTGTTAGAATTCGTATTTTGTTAGTTAATTGTTGCTGCCATTTATTTGGAATGTTTTTTTTTTTTTCTGCAATATAATTCTTCCTTCATTTAATTTTTATTGGGTGAGATCCATAGTAATCCAGTCCCTCTTCTCCTGGGTTGGGTGAGGAGTTTGACCTAGGCACAGATGTTCCTGCACCCAGCTCTGCCATGCTCTGAGTGCACCCACACAATGAAATGAGGGAAACCTGGGTTATGGAACAGCCTTCCCACAGAGTTTAGACCAGCATCATCTTTCTGGCCTTTTGAGCACCAAGTGACTCTTCTATTCAGACCTTTAAATAAGCCATGTCTATCTAGGCCTTTCCATTTTAAATTGAGTTCTGCTTCAATTTTGTTTTAGTTTTTAAATTAATTTGTTGCAGTTTTCTTGTTTGCTTGTTGTTAACATTTGTTAATTGTTGTTTGCACTGTGAGCCACACAGAGAACTATAATAATAATAATAATAATAATAATAATAATAATAGAAGAAATCAGCTGGACCAGAGGAAGCCAACATGGTGCTTTCTAAATGTTGGATTCCAGCTCCCATCAGCCTCAGCCAATATGGCTAGTGGTCAGGTATGATGAGAGCTGTAGTCTAATGATAGATGGGGGGGGCAAGCTGACTACCGCTGGTCTATGCCATTGGTGCAGTTCTTCTCAACTGACTTGCTGGCAGAGCTTATCTCAATGGAGAAAATTATTTTCCTGGCTATACAGACTATTAGAGTGCAGTACATTATACTCAAGCAACATGTGGGTGGCACCACATTGGCTACCCCGAGCTAGAGATAGTTACTCTGGATTGCTGCCAGACTAAAGAAATAGCAAAGAATTAGTTAATAATAAGGAGGGATTTCTGGCACAAAAACACACACCATTCTTAGAAACATAAAAGTAAACCCTACAATAGAGCTGTTAAATAGGGTCTGTAAGCTGAAAATGCGTTTCTGTGATGGAAAGAAACACATCTCCCTCTGTGTCAACATAATTTTTCTCAATGAAATTTCTGGATCATTTGATTGAAGGGTGGAAATTAAAGCATTTGTGTGCAGGTCATATGGGTGAGGATTTTCCCATTTGGAAAGAGTGGCTGTTCTTGTGATCCTCAGCAATATTGGTAGCCATTTGTCCTGTAAATTAATGCACACACTTTGTATCCTTAGGCTTAACCATTCATAAAGAATGGTGCAGAGCTGCACTGCAGTCTCCAGCATTCCTTTTCTGACAATTTTGCTCAAGGTTAGATAGCAATATGCTATAGCTCTTGTCTAGTGCAGATCATTCTCTGCATCCCATATAGTGAAAACTCGCAGAGCCTAATCTCCTATTTACATTTGGGACACACCTGGGTGAGCTAGTTTTTATCATCTTGTGCTAATCTCCTAAAACTACCTTGCTACAATGTATACAACAAGCAAGGTTAAAGCAAAATGAAAGTGTAGAAGATACATCATATTATCTAGAAGAAAGCATAGATATGTGGAATATACTAATAAATTAGATTCTGCTGCAGTATTTCACTGCTGGAGAAAAAGCAAAAGAAATACCTAGCCTTCCAGCAAAAAAAAGTTTGGAGAAAGAACAATACAGTACTAAAGACTGTGAAACATTACCATCAAGGTAAGTAGAAAAAGAAACAGGTGGTTCAGTGAATCACACCAGCTCTTCTCATCATGCTGTGTTTGATGCCTGAGCTTTGGCTAAAGAAAGCAACTGTGATGAGCAGAAATGAAAATGGGAAAGAAGGGTTGCAGTGGGGCCAATTAACTATCATCACTCTATCTGAAGGTAGAGATATGATGGCCTCCAGCAAAGACAATATGGCAGGCAGTGCTGAAGAAAGGAACTTGTTAATGTTAAGGAACATTAATTGTGAAGGTGCAGGAACAGAAACCAGATCAGCACTATCTGTTGGTCACTTGGCTGTTCCAGGATACTGAATACAGAGGTTGGCTTGCTTATCTTTCTTTCTCCTGGAATGTCTATTATACCTTTCTAAGATGTGATAAATGTGATTTACACATGTGTAAAAATGCACATAAAAATGCATATAAAAATGCAAATAACAACAAATAATAATAATACATATTATGGCAAATTGTGGGACGCAGGTGGTGCTGTGGTGTAAACCACTGAGCCTTGGGCTTGCCGATCGGAAGGATGACAGTTCGAATCCCTGCGATGGGGTGAGCTCCTGTTGTTCAGTCCCTGCTCCTGCCAACCTAGCAGTTTGAAAGCACGTCAGATAGATAAACAGGTACCATTCTGGCGGGAAGGTAAACGGCGTTTCCGTGCGCTGCTCTGGTTTTGCCAGAAGCGGCTTAGTCATGCTGGCCATATGACCCAGAAAAACTGTCTGCCAACAAATGTCGGCTCCCTCGGCCAGTAAAGCCAGATGAGCGCCGCAATCCCAGAGTTGTTCGTGACTGGATTTAACTGTCAGGGATCCTTTACCTTTTTATGGGAAGCTGCTTTATACCAAGTCAGAGTGTTGGTTCATCTAGCTCATTTCTTTGTACAATAACTGGCAGCAGCTCTGTGGGGTTTGAGGCAGGAGTCTTTCTGAGCCCTAGAGTGAATGAACCTGAGGCTTTCTGCTTGCAAAGAAGATGCTCTACCACTGAGTTCCAGCCCTTCCTTCAAGAGGCCTTGATTGCATGGGCAGAACCTGAGCACCTACGATAACCAAATACGCTGAAGTAAATGTAGCAGTCATCATGGGAGAATAGGATGGATACTGGTTGATAACTTAGTTAAATAGAAAGGCGAGAACAGGAATCAACTGGACTGTTCTCATAATAAACGGATGTAAGAAGTGGATTCCTCCAAGGATTTATATTGTTACTGGTGCTTTTTAAGTTGTCCATAAACAATAGAATATGTGTGTATATACATATGCTTAGAGAATTATATAAACTTCTTAATCAAACAACCTCTGAGAGGTACACATAAAACAATATTAAATAATTATCAATAATATACAAATAAAAGGAGCATTTCTTTGAGAGAGAAACCCACAATTCATAACTAAATTATGTGTCTGGGTAGACTTTCTAAAAAAAAATATGTTTTTAGGACATATCTAAGATGATAGCGGGTGCAGGTGGTGCTGTGGGTTAAACCACAGAGCCTAGGACTTGCCGATCAGAAGGTCGGCAGTTCGAATCCCCGTGATGGGGTGAGCGCCCGTTGCTCGGTCCCTGCTCCTGCCAACCTAGCAGTTTGAAAGCATGTCAAGGTGCAAGTAGATAAATAGGTACCGTTCTGGTGGAAAGGTAAACGGCATTTCCGTGCGCTGCTCTGGTTCGCCAGAAGCGGCTTAGTCATGCTGGCCACATGACCCGGAAGCTGTACGCCGGCTCCCTCAGCCAGTAAAGTGAGATGAGCGCCGCAACCCCAGAGTCGTCTGCGACTGGACCTAATGGTCAGGGGTCCCTTTACCTTTAAGATGATAGCTAGGGCGCCTGTCTAAGAGTAGAGTAGGACTTCCAAGACTTAAGTGCTGTCACAGTGAGAGATGGACTCCTAACAGATACAGAATGGACATAATATGGCACTTCTAGATGTGTAAGTTTCACACAGAAGGGCAAGCTGCTCCCAAGGTATTGTGGGCTTTTTTATGCTAATAGTAAAACCTTGAACCTGGCCCAGTAGCAAATTGGCAAGGCCGTGCAGATTGTTGGGTGGAGTTCAGTTGGTAGAGCATGAGACTCTTAATCTCAGGGTT
The DNA here is from genome assembly GCF_964188315.1 of Podarcis muralis. Classification (NCBI taxonomy): domain Eukaryota; kingdom Metazoa; phylum Chordata; class Lepidosauria; order Squamata; family Lacertidae; genus Podarcis; species Podarcis muralis. The sequence continues at coordinate 34,807,133 of NC_135665.1, forward strand.
TCCCACTTTGGGAAAAAGATTCCTGAATTGCAGGGGGTTGGACTAGATGACCCTCATGGTCCCTTCCAACTCTACAATCATATGATTCTATGAGATTTAATGTGCTGTGGTAAGACTCCTCTCAGCAATCATGCTGTGGTATTCTGCACTAACTGCAGTTTCCAGCCCAGCTGCAAAGGAAGGTTCGCATATGGTGCATTCCATTTTTGAAGTATCTGGTGCCTGAACTATTGTGGTCATGCTACCCCAGTTGTAGAATGGCTGCAGAAGTTGGACTAGCTGGCTTGGCAAATCTGGGGCTTCAAGGGACAAGGCTGGAACCAGGAGCACCCCCAGTTGGCGTACCTTCTCCACTAAGAGTGCAACCCCATCTAGGGTGGGCATTTGGCCAGTTCCTCAGATGAGCTTGGTTTATTTCCCCACATCCAGGCCACCAGTAGATCTAGACACTGGTCTTGAGCCTATACTGTGTTTCCTGATTCAGATATTTTGGAGAAACAGAGCTGAGCGTCATCAGCATGCTGTTAGCACCTCGTCCCAAATTTCGTAATGGCCATTCCTAGCCGAGATGCTTTTTAGCTGGAATCAACCAGGAATTGAACCTAACTGAGCTATGCCCTCTGACTATGAATATTCAACCTGAAGTAGTGATCCACAAAGTGCTCTAGCTTGCATACTTAAAGGTAAAGGTAAAGGTACCCCTGCCCGTACGGGCCCATCGTGTCCGACTCTAGGGGCCTCACCTAAGAGGCCGGGGGCCAGCGCTGTCCGGAGACACTTCCTGAAGCCGTGCTTTGGTTTCCAAATGTCGAACTGACTTCCAGAACAGATTCCATTTGACTTCCAAGGTGTGACTGTCTACAGTAGCTGTTCAACTTCAGACATTCTTGGAAGGTGTGCATTACCTTGACTTGTTTCATCCTGAGTTGAGCCTTGGGTTTCATACCAAAATGGCTCTGTTTGCTCTGATGTGAGACCTATCTCAAGAGAAAGTCAGGAGGCATGTGACCTTGCTACTTCTTGATTTCTCAGTGGTTTTTGATACAATCGACCATGATACCCTACTTCAGGCATCCCCAAACTCAGCCCCTCCAGATGTTTTGGGACTACAATTCCCATCATCCCTGACCACTGGTCCTGTTAGCTAGGGATGATGGGAGTGTAGTCCCAAAACATCTGGAGGGCTGAGTTTGGGGGTGCCTGCCCTACTTGATCTGCTCTGTGATTTGGAAATTGGAATCACAGTTCTCATGGCCTGGGTGGTGGCATATGTGTGTTTGCACCTACAATTCCAAAATAACTCCATAATTTATTTATTTTAAAAAACCTCCACCACAATATCATTGCAGCCTGGTTACTGTAGTAATCCATAGGCCTGAATGCTACAAAATATGTACCAGACTGCAAGCTAATAGACATCTTGTTCAAGTTCTGATAATAATTACTGAAGCTATCTCAGCTCCACCAAGCCATATGCTTACTCGCAAGAGCAAAACCATTAGGCCAAGCAAGATGCTTGCATTTAATTTAAATATTGCAAAGATACGACAATTTAAAATCAGATAGGTCAGCACTTCCACTCAAGTACGCTTTAACAAATATGCACTAGGATTGTAAAACAATTATTCTATTAACTGTTGATGCATATTTACATGAGCTGCTGAGTCTTCAGCAAACCTACACATTAGTGATAAAACATCCTTGCTGTGCCAGCAGAATATAACAGACAGTGATGCTATATTGGCTCTGTGTTTGGTAGATCCCAAGCTTAACAATCATTTGCTGGTGGACCAAAACTTAGAACGACATCACTCCATTGTTTAAAGAGCTTGCAAATAAAATTAAACTATGTTTCAGCTTTTCATATACCAATTTTATCCAGCCAGCTACAAATGTTTAAATGTGGATGAAGTGGGGGGGGGGGGGGGCGTGGACAACTTTCCATTCAACAAGCCCTTTCAGGTGTTCAATAAACATGGAGAGTGGGGGACCTGCCATCCTCACTCTCAGTGTCTCCTACATAGATCTGAACAATTATATGCACATGGACTCTGCATGTTCCAATAGAAGTACAAGTGAGAGGCTCCCAGTTGCACAGGGAGAATCAATGTGCATATGCAGCATAATTGTATGTGCATAGCTCTACTGGGGTCTCTGAATCTTAATCAAGGATCTTGCTTTGTCTTATCCATGGCTTCCAAATGTCTACATGCAGCTACCGTGTTTGATCATAGGCTGTCTGCTACCCGAAGACAATTACCAATTGCTGGAAACTTCCTGGAGTGTGGCAGACCCCACCGCCCCCGCAAAAAAAAAATGTGCCTACGTTTAGGAGAAAGGAACAAAGAATACAATTTCACTTTCAGTGGTGTTCATTTAGTCTGATATAATCAAATCCATTACCTAGAATAAATCAGATTGGCAGAATATATGTGGGACCGTGTGTGTACAAATCTGACATGTAGAAGCTGAGAAATACTTCGTTATTTGGAAAACAGCCTATTGTTCTCCTCTGTAGAACCTAGCAGGTTGGCTAGGAGCCTGTACACGTTATTTGCTTACTATCACATCTTTATATCCACCACACATTTAAATGATAATAGATATCCATTTGATTTGATTTGATTTGATATTTGTATTACAAAATGTCTACCTGTCCTAGCAATGTATTTACCCTCTTGATATAAATGACAGCTGGTTGTTATTCAACCATGTTTTTTTACCCAGAGTAGGCCTATTGAAATCAATAGGCCTCATTTAGGCATGTTCATTCACTTCATTGGATCTGCTCTGAATAAAACTTAGTTGAATCCCATGCATAATGTGTAAAATTATCTTGAACAGAAATTACAAGAACACTTTCCCCCTCATGTATGTTTTTATTCTGTTTTATAGGCTTGTTTTTTGTTTACCATACATATGAGAATAAATATTCTTGCAAGAAAGTTTACATTTACAAGAACAAAACACAACAATGATAAAAGGATATGATTTTTTTCAATATAATAAAAATATACAGTAATCAAGGCCTAATAAGCACAACATAACAGATAATGTAGAATTATTATACACATTATAGTGCTGGAATATGCAATTGGAAGTCCTGAGGCCAAATCTGTGGCTGCTGAGGAGTACCAGTCCTCTTCCTCCATTGCTATGCATTCTTGTCTTCAAAGTGACCATCTTCTAAAAATACCTGCTAGTTAGGTCTATAGTGTAAGCAAACACATTTGCATGATAAGGTGTTCCCTGTTTTCTTACATTACCATTAATGCAGAATGATGAATATTGAGAATAATTTTGGAAACCTGTTAGGTTTATGTTGAAAATACTTCATTTACAGAGCTATAGTGTTTGGGGTACAGTTATTGTCTCCTATTTCTAGGGAGAGCCAAATGTCTGCCTTTCAGACTTCTCTAGTTATCAGTGTGTATTGTACATGTATAGGAACTTTTATCTTTCTGAAGGGCTTGGGAGGTATGATATCTCGGGCCAGATTAAGACATGCTGAGGCCCTAAGCTATGTCAAGTTTTAGAAGCCCCATAGTATTACCCCCCCTCCCCATCCCAAAAGAGCATTATTATGTAAAACCTAGTGCTGGTGAGGTTGTATTTAGAGGCCCCTCATAGTCTGAGCCCTTGAGCTGTAGTTTACCTAGCCTATGCGAAAATTTGGCACTGATGGTTACCATTTCAAAATTATATTAGGAGTCTCCTAGTTCAGGAAATTGTTGCATAAATGTCTCCCCTTCAGACTTTTACAGAAATAAGGGTATATTAGACTATGTATGTACAAAGCTTCAGCTTCCTAGCTCATGGAGTAAATGCCATAAGTGTTTCAGTGTACACTTGAGATCCCTTCACACATTACATGGAGTAAAGGAAGTCAAGAAGCAGTGCAAGAAGTGGGGTCACACTGCTGTTCTAGCCCAAGAATATGATGTCAGAAGTGAGGCCAGAAGCACGGCCACACTTCTTCACATCATGAGTGCCCTACACATTTATTCCATCTGTTCTAGGAGACAGGTGCACAATTGTCTCCCTTTCAGATTTTTAGCATCATCAGTGGTGTCTTGGGCTATATGCTTGCAACAAGGAATTTCCCCCAGGGAAAAATCTCTCTAACCAGTTCAGGGATTTGAAGGGAGGGAGGAGACATGTTAGTCATTCCTGTTCCCATGGGCTGCAGCTGCAGCCCTTTACATCTTGAGTAGGAAGATCTGAAGGGGGAAGCTTTAGTGTGTTGTACTGTCAACCCTTAGAATCCTCCATGTGAATGGATCCCCCAACCATCCAGGATTCCCATTCATGTGAAAGATTCTGAGCATGTTCCACTTAACACAACAAGATATCCTGTTCAGACCTACAGTACTTTTCAATACGTTGTAGCAGGGAATGGAACAATGGAGGAGGGTGTTCTGGGGACCTATGGAAGTGAACATCTGAGTAGGGTTTCTGAGTTTACTGTTTTGGGGGAGAAAAGCATCAGTGTCCTTTATACTTGTCTAATAAACAAGAAGTCTTGGATCATTTACCAAATTCCAGGCTTCTTTCTAACAGACTGGGAAATATCCTAGCATTTTCAGTACTTCAGTCTGCCAATCGGTGAAGCCCAGGCAAATATAGATTCATCTAAGGCTATCAATCAATAATGTAGCTTAGCCATGCATCAGAACTAAAGCAATGGTAATCTATAACACTCTTTGACACTTGTGAAAGATTTTGCTTATTGCTGTATGAATATTCCACTTCATTAAATAGTGTGTCTGCATTTTTTCCCTGTTGAGTATTCAGAACCAATACACTTTGTTAAGAAGGTCCTTTATGCTCCCCTAGTCAGAGGCACACATACACATGTAAACAGATGTGCTTTGCCCATTTGGGATTTTCTTGTGAGTGCTTTTCATTCTGTCACACCCAGACAGGAAGTTTCTTATTTATTTTCACCCTCGGTGGAACGTTGTGTGACTAAATTGTTTACCTGGGAACTACACAAAACTTAGGCCTTATAATTTTTCTCTTGCTGGTGCCATTTGCAACATGTACCAAGTGTTTTTCAAGGTGAGAAAAACCACAGCAGAAGGTTAACAGAGTGCAAAAAAATAAATTAAAAAAAATCCTCTGTTCTCCAGTGCTCTTTGCCAGACTTGGTGACCTGAGATGTATTTAGCCAGTTGTCCCATATTCTGGACAAGGTTCTACAACATGGTTTTGGAGTCTATAATTTAGCCACATTCTGCTGATGGTAACCGAATAGCACAAATAACTTTTCCACATGTTAATCACACAAACCATCACAGGGTCACTATTTCTGTATCACCCATCTGTATCACCAAACAACATTAAATCTGTAGTGAAGTGCCACTAAGTATGCTGTTCCTATAGCAGGTTTTTCATATCCCCATTCATACCACAGTGCATCTAGCTGGCAAATATTATTCAGAATAGAAACCCGCTCAAAAATATGTATTTAGATAGCCATGCCTTTAATAGACCCTTCAGACAAGGGTTGGTTCCAGTGCCGGATTTATGTATAGGCTAAGTAGGCTGAAGCCTAGGGCCTCTAAGTCTAGGGGGCCTCACCAACCTGCCCTCTCCCCAGTGCCACAGACTCCCCTCTCCCCAAATTGCAAACCAAAGACTTCATGCAAGGGCAGGGCAACTCAGGCTATGAGACTCAGGGCTAGCCAGTAGCCCAATCTGAAGCAGTGGGGCGCAACTTGATTTTTTTTTGTAGGGCCCCAGTTCACAGCCAAAGTCTGCAAAATCTTATAGATATAAATAAAATCCATCTAGATTGCCCTGGTGCAGGGCCCCCCTTAGGAGCGGCCTGCGGGGCCCAATTTGGCCCAATTGCTCCAATTGCCTTAAGGTTAGCCTTGATGAGACTGTGCAGGGGTTGGACTGACAAGCCCTGCACCTTCTAGGTCCCTGGTGTCACCATTCAGTGTACTGCTGTGCAGATAATGGAGAAAGCTCATAAATTGTATCCCTTCTGGCATCCTGACCAACTCTATTATGCTGGTGTAAACCCTGAAGCCCAGAATAGCAGCAAATAAAATCCGCTCATATGTCAGCAACTGATAAGACTTGTCAAGCAGTTCTTCCAAACTCTTCCTAAATTATAAAGCTCCAAAATACAGGCCAAAAGAGAACAGGTCTGGGAAAAGTAGGGCATACAATGGACACCACCAGTGAAAAGACCCTTCTCCATGTAACTCCTGCCCTGTCATTTGATAGAGTGCCCACTTGCCCTCCTTCTTGACATGGATGCTCTCTATTGGAGTCTCCAGGTTCAGTACAAAGACCATAAGAAGGGAGAGCAGGGACCTTGAAGTTCCCAACAGCTGTTAATCAAGCAAGCAAGCACACAGGTCACCTTTGTCACAGTCAGGACATATGTCCTGTCCAGGCCTGCACCCAATCTTGTTTTTGTACAATCTTGTTTGTTCTCAGTAACCAAAATTATATTATCAACATATACAAACAGAAAAGTTGTTTTCCTTCTTTTACAACGAATCGTAGAAAACAAAGTGGCACTAATAAAGAAAAGTTCCAGGGTGGCAACAGAAAGCAAACTAAAAATGCTTTTGCAGTTCATCAAAACTATCCAGCAATATCAAGTTATAGGAAAACTGGTGCTATTAACAATAATCCTTCTGCCTGGTTAATTGGTTTGGCAACTTCCATGCACATGACGTGTAATAATTTTTCTGAGAAAAATTATAATTTTTTTCTCAGAAGTCTTTTTGTTGTATCTTTCTTCTGGAGTTTGGCCAGACATAGCAAAATCTTTGTTACAAATACTTCTTTGTTGGATCCAGTTTCTGTAGGAGGAAGACATTGGGTAGAGATTTATAAGATATTTTATCAAAGTTTCAGGCATCCAAGACTGTGCAAGTAATAATTGGACTTTGAAGGCTTGCATCCAGAATAGTCTTGAAGATGATAGGCAGTTAGAGTGGCTGTGAGATGTTCATGAATTCAGGCTGACAGGACATTGTTAGGCCAAATCTATATCACTATGTTCCTATATTTCACCTATAAAAATAGTACAGGGCAAGATGAACCAAAGCAGATTGCCTAAGGACCAATGCCACCTATAATTGTTTGCTTACCTTTTTTAGAGAGCAGCAGAGATTGGAGTCATTTTCTTCTGTTAGCTAATGGAGTAAGCATCAGTCCACTATGGAAGCTTCATAACCATAACAAAAAAGTATTCTAACTGAGTCCAATACAGCAGTTCAGGGTGGCATAAAGGTAACATGCAGAATCAACAGAGGTTTCAAGGCAGAGTTTCATTTGTTTTCACTGCCACTATTTAATTGAACTGGAATATAGATATTTATGTTTAGCTTGTATTTCTAATGTCTGAAGCATCTTTTGAAGGATAGACTCTCTTCTTGGTCTTTCAAAACAACTGATGAGCAGTTAGACAAAAGCTATTGAAATGTCCAGGATTTTTTGGGTTTCTAAGCTTTGTTGAGTAATCATGCTGATTTTTGCTGCTTGGCTAGCAATATTTTATAAGGGGCATTTGACTGATAATCCATAAATGTCATAAGTTTTTATAGGATCCTTTTAGGTTTACAAGTGGAACTTATGAATGAACAAAGCCAAGATTGCTGAATCTGTTACACTTTTCTGTCTCTGTGCTGTGCATACAGCCAAGGCTTTATTATCAACACTATCTTCTCCAGTGTCTGTGAAGAGTATTCAATTGCATCTCAGTATCTTGGGTTAACTTACACAGCTTCTCTCATTGCAATGAGTTTTTCTTATATTTTTAAATAAAGTATCTTTGCTCACTTGGCCAGCCAGTCAAGAGCAAAACAGAACCTTGAAACGAATATTAAAGTATCTGGTTCATTTAATTCAATTTGATGTAGAGGTGTCTTTGTTGAGTTAGCTGGTCCTGATGGCTAAGAAAATTCTTTACTGGCAATAACTGAGTTGGGATCAACAATTTTTCAAGAACAATACTTGTTCAAGAAATAGTTTTCCACATCCTTAACAACATTGTTTGGTTCTTGCATTAGATGGAAAAACATAGTGAGAGCATCATTTCCAACAGCATCTCAGGATACTTTAGGTTATTGCAGGCATTTTCCTTGTTCCTACCTTTGGCTTCAGCATTAGAATCAATGACATTGATTTCTCTATGATGACTTCCTGGATAAAAGCATGCAGTGCACTTTCTCCATAATTAGCACCAAATCTCCTTGTGGCTTTCTTCCTGTTCCTGGTCAGGCAACTCCAGCGAAGCCACATTATGGTTTTCTACTACTTCCTTTGGAGCTTGCACCACACAAAAGACAACGGCAGAAAAAGTCCATAGCTTCAGGCTGTATTGCCTCTCCTGTGAAATCTCTGTGGTCTTCTCAGGTGGGGTGACTGTCTCCCCACATACTTCCTTCCCCATGTATGCAGTCTTAGATTTGTAAAGGGAACCTGGAGGGATTTTGAGGCAATGGGAGTGATGACACAAATGCAGTAGACCCTTTTCTCTTCCTCCTCCTCCAACTTCACACAAAAGAGATGAGATCCAGTCACAAAGATTACCCTCCATGCAATTGATTAATACCTTATTAAAATGGATTGTGTATTGTGGTTTTAAAAAATATCTTGAATTCTTCCTTGAATAGTAAGACTGCTGGTCTTCTTTGTCTGCAGAAGAAAAATTATGATGATAGTTTTAGTCTTGCCTAAAATAAACTAAAATATCAATTCATTAGTCTTCTTTGGTGTGAAGACTATTTACCTCTTATGAACTTACAATATTCCAGCAATATTATAAGGGTGCATAACAGAAGTACTTCAAAAGACATAGGGACAATGATATAATATACTGTTATGATCTTGTGAATATCACATTCCAAAATATAAATATGCTTTCTAAAAGGATAGGTGGCAAAGTATAATAATAATAAAAAAGGATTATGCTCTGTAGTACTTAACATTTCAGAGTAGAATCATAGAATTGTAGAGTTGGAAGAGTGATGATCATCTAGTTCAGCCCCATGCAATGCAGGAATAGTAGCATGAGTAAGGGCTCTGCTCTGTAGTTGAGTGAACCAATGTAACAATTTTCCACTTTGTTAGAATCACTTAATTATGGGAACCAATAACTGAGCATAAACCTCAGAATATTTCATAAATATTATTTCTACTATGATTCACTGTACTGTATTGTGGGTGGGATTTGCATTTCTATATAAGAAGCAATTTTTGAAACACTCTTAAAATCTTGAGCAAAAATCCTTTCCCTACAAAAATCCTGTCATCCTTTTCAAAAGTGCTGAATCCTACTATTTTTGAAAAATAAATATTTCCTGGAGGAAGTTGTATTTCATGTTAAAATACTGCACTGATGTTTAGTAGAATTAGGTGCTCCTGTAGGAACAAAATGTCACCCGACCTCAAGAAAGCAAACTAACAGCTCTCAACTAGATTAAATATCTAGGCAGGAATTTTAGGCTTGAAAGCTACCTAGGAATAAACACCATTGAATACAGTAGGACTGTGGACAGCGAGTAAATAAACAACCACACACAATGCACTATTAAATAAAGTATGTCAGAAAAACATGTGTGACCTTTCACTTTTAGAAAGAGGCAGGGTGAAGTAGGAAAGTTGAATTAGGAGAGATTACAGTACATTATACCCTGGTTATTAGAGAGTCTCATGTTTGTTTTAGGAAAGAGAAGCAATGCTACTGAAGCAACAGATCTTCCACCAAAAAGAACCCTGTATCTGTGTTAACATGTTTATCTTTCATAAAGGCGTCATTTCAAAATTTGTCCGTGGTTTATTACAGTTAACGAATCACTGCTACACAAATTATCAAATAAAAACAAGTGTTCCTGTTTCTCCTCCTAGCTTCCATTGTAAAATTAAGAGTGAAGTCTAATAGAACAGTTTGTGTTCATGAATGACTCCAAGAGGAATCAGTTTGGATGCAAACACTGAACTAATGGATGCAAATGACTCTCCCACATATCTTGTTCCTGAATGATCACATTATCCATAGCTGCTTGTGCATCTAACTAAAGCTTGTGAGTGTTGTAGAGCTGTTTACCAAGATTCACACAAAGCATTTTCAAATATACGCAGCCATTATTTTTTGATTGCAAAATGTCACTGTGTAGACCTCAAAATATCTGCACCAGCATTACATTATATCAGGGGTCGGAAACCTAAGGCCCATGGGCTGGTAGCAGCCCACAAGGCTTGTCTAACCAGCCCATGGTGACCCCTGCTGCCCCCCACCGCCCCTGCCCCCCACTCTTACCAGCGTGGCAGGGTGTGGCGCAGTGCAGGGACTGACTTCTGGGTTGATGGTGCCTGTGCGCATGCACACTGGCACCCCTCCAACCCGGATGTGCACCGGAAATAGCGTGTGTGCATGTGCACTCCTCTGACCCAGAAGAGCGCGCACACACACACACTCCAGCCCATCCTCTGATGGACAGAGCATTAACTGGCCCATCCTCAGATAAGGTTGCCGACCTCTGCATTATATCAACAGGCTGGACTTCTTTTGGTTATTACCTCCACCACACAAGTGCTGAATTGACTAGGCGGCATCGTATCGCCTGCAGTAACTAAATGAGGAAAATCCCAGAGCAGTCATGATGTGGATTATAAGGCCATCAAATGAAAATCAAAGCTGTCGATATAAATTGCTGCTGTCCTCACAAGAAAAACTGGCTTTCCTCCATTTACTTTCCATGCTGTGATTTATGAATTGGACATGCAGAAAATTTACAAGAAGTTTTTTATAAAAAGAAATCCATCCTTAATTCTGTAAAAATTAAAAGCTGATACAACTCTAATGATATATTGACTAACTGAGTAAGTGCAATGTAAGATTGCCACTCGATAATTAATGGTTAAATAGTAAATATGTTATCAATGGGAACTCCTCTTATATGCTGGCTACAAACTATGGCCTTCAATTATTCTTCCATTTCATTTAACTAAGTTTTACTCAGTGTAGACCTACTGAAATTAATAAACCTAATTCAGTAATATTCATTAATTTCTGTGGGTGTATTCTGAGTAACGCTTGTTGAATACCACCCAGGGGAAATTAAAATAGAGATGCCACAAAGGACTTGGACTACCAGCGCCAGAACCTCCAGGGGAGCCCGCCCCCTCGGATCCCCAAGGACCGGAGAACAAGGTACCACCCCAGAAAGAATAACCAGATTTATCCAGGATGTCTCTGCAGCTTTTGAGCTGGAACATAAATGGCTGTAACAGCCCCGAAAAAAGGTCTAAAATTTTTCATATTTTAAAAAAGGAACAATTGGACATTATATGCTTACAAGAAACACATGTGATTAGGCTCCACAGAAAGGTGTTAATAAACAAAAGGCTTGGTCAAGAATTTATATCATCGGATACCGTTAAAAAGAGAGGCGTAGTGATCTATGCAAAAGAGAGCCTTTCACCAAAATTTCTCTTTAAAGACGAAAGTGGAAGAATCCTTGCAATAGAAGTACAATATCAAGGAGAAAAAATTTTGATATTAGGAATTTATGCTCCAAATGAAGGGAAATCGGACTTTTACAAGAAGTTGCATGAGACCATGCTGGATTATCTGGACTACAACAACGTCATTATGATGGGGGACATGAATGGGGTTGTATCAACAAATATGGATAAGTCACAGAACCAAAACATTACCAAAGAAGGAAGGCTACCTAAGACTTTTTTTGAAATGACTGACAATATGGACTGGATTGACATTTGGAGAGTTAGAAACCCCTTGGGGAGAGAAGGAACATTCTTTTCTGAAGCCCAACTGACCTGGACACGAATCGACCAAATATGGATAACTAGAAGTCTGGCACCTAAGGTGAGGAAGGTGGAAATCTGCCCTAAAACATGCTCCGACCATAACGCTTTGAGAATGGATATGACACTGATCCCAACCGGCTCCTTTAGATGGAAGATGAATGATGGCCTGTTTAGAGACCAAAGAATTGTAAAGAAGGCCCAAAAAACTTTAAAGGACTACTTCGAGATTAATTTGAGTACCACGGTGGAAAAAAGAACTATCTGGGATGCAAGTAAAGCTGTGATGAGAGGGTTCTTGATTCAACAGAATTCTTTAAAGAAAAGATTGCAAAATGAAAAGAAAGACAAAATTCTGGAAAGAATCAAAGAGTTGGAGAAGAAGTTAAGATCTGACCCGAAATCTCAACCGATTCTGAGAGAAATCAAACTTCATCAGGCACAATATTCTAAACTGATAAATCAGGAAATAGAATGGAAGATCAAAACAATGAAACAAAAAACTTTTGAGTCGGCTAATAAATGTGGGAAACTGCTAGCTTGGCAGTTGAAAAGGAGATAAAGACTGAATACAGTAACAAACTTAGAGGTTGAAGGAAGGAACATTCAGAACCCGGGAGAGATCAGAAAGTGCTTCCAGAGGTATTTTAAAAAGTTATACACTCAAGGGCCACAAGATGAAACAGAGATCACACAATTTCTGGAGAAAAATGGATTAGCAAAGCTGTCAGAAGAAAATAGAACAATTTTGAATAGCAAAATAACACGACAAGAGATTGAGCAGGCCATCCAGAGTTTGAAACAGGGCAAATCACCAGGGCCAGATGGACTGACCTCTAACTACTACAAGATATTGAAGGACTACTTGATACAACCATTATTGGAGGTCAGCAATGAAATAATGGAGGGGAAGAAGGCGCCTGAATCGTGGAAAGAAGCATTTATCACATTGATACCAAAGTCGGAAACTGAAAAGACACAACTTAAGAACTACCGTCCCATCTCCCTTTTAAATGTGGATTACAAAATATTTGCAGATGTTTTGGCACGAAGATTTAAGAAAGTTTTAAGTGAGATAATCCATAAAGACCAGGCAGGCTTTCTCCCGGGTAGACACATGTTTGCAAACACAAGGAACATTATAGACATATTGGAACTTTTGCAAACAAACATAAACACTAAAGCAGTTCTAATTTTCATAGACGCGGAGAAGGCCTTTGACAACATATCCTGGAAATTTATGAAGGGGAATTTAAAAGAAATGGGAGTGGGACGGGGGTTTGAGAATGGGATTGAGGCAATATACTCAGAACAAAAGGCTAAACTGATAGTTAACAATGTGGTTACAGAAGGGTTCAAGATTGAAAAAGGTACACGACAAGGCTGCCCGATTTCCCCATTACTGTTTATCTCGGTTCTGGAAGTGCTCCTGAATATGATTAGGGGGGACCGGTTGGTGGAAGGGATTCAGGTCGGAGCGAAACAATATAAACTTAAAGCTTTTGCAGATGACCTAGTCTTGACATTACAGGAGCCGGAATCTAGTATGAAAAGAGTATTACAACTGATTCAAAACTTTGGTCGAGTGGCAGGATTTAAGTTGAATAAGCAAAAAACTAAGGTTTTGGGGAAGAACTTGACAGATACTGAGTTGGAACAGCTTCAGAAAGAGACAGAACTGAACATGGTTAAGAAAGTCAAATACTTGGGGGTAAACATAACAGCAAAAAATCTGAGTCTTTTTAAAGATAACTATGAAAAATGTTGGTTAGAAATTAAGAGAGACTTGGATAGTTGGTCAAGACTAAAACTTTCTTTGTTAGGCCGAATAGCTGCCATCAAGATGAATGTACTGCCAAAAATGTTATTTTTGTTTCAGACACTACAGATTGTAGACAAGACAGAGTGTTTTCGGAAGTGGCAGAAAGATATTTCTAAATTTGTCTGGCAGGGCAAAAAGCCCAGAATTAAATTCAAAATACTAACAGATGCGAAAGAAAGAGGGGGCTTTGCCCTGCCAGACTTAAGGTTGTATTATGAAGCTGCAGCGTTCTGCTGGCTAAAAGATTGGTTACTTCTTGAAGATACGGATGTCTTGGACTTGGAAGGTTTTAATAATGCGTTTGGATGGCATGCTTATTTATGGTATGACAAAGCTAAGATAAATAAGGCCTTTAAGAATCATATTGTCAGAAAATCAGTTTTTAATGTCTGGACAAAATACAAAGACTTATTGGAGAACAAAACTCCGAGGTGGCTGTCACCCCTGGAGGCCAAGGCTCGAAAAAGAGTCAATATGGAGGCCAATTGGCCAAAATATTGGGAGATAATAGAAAAGGATGGGGACAACTGGAAATTGCAGAGTTTAGAAAAGATGAGAGATAAAGTGAGAGACTGGTTACACTATGCTCAGATTAAAGAAGTGTTTAAAAATGACAAAAAGTTAGGATTCCAAGTGGAAAAGTCAAAGTTAGAAACTGAACTGTTAGAACCTAAGACTAAAGTACTTTCAAAAATGTATAACTTGCTGCTGAAATGGAACACACAAGACGAAATGGTAAAATCAACAATGATAAAATGGGCTCAGGATATCGGGCACAATATTATGTTTGAAGATTGGGAAAGGTTGTGGACCTCTGGGCTGAACTTCACTGCATGTAATGCGTTGAAGGAAAATGTGATGAAAATGATGTATAGATGGTACATGACCCCTGTTAAATTAGCTAAAATATACCATTCGTCTGATAGTAAATGTTGGAAATGTAAGGAAAATGAAGGAACATTTTTTCACCTCTGGTGGACCTGCCCTGGAGTGAAGGCCTTTTGGGAGACAATATATAATGAATTAAAAAGGGTGTTTAAATACACCTTTACTAAGAAACCAGAGGCCTTTCTCTTGGGTATCGTCGACCAGAGTGTGTTAAAAAAGGACAGAACATTCTTTATGTATGCAACAACAGCAGCAAGAATATTGATTGCCAAGAACTGGAAAACTCAGAAGCTACCCACTGTGGAAGAATGGCAGATGCAGCTGATGGACTATATGCAGCTAGCCGAGATGACCGGCAGAATCCGAGACCAGGGAGAAGAAAGGATGGAAGAAGACTGGAAGAAATTTAAGATTTATTTACAAAAATATTGTAATTTGGCTGAGTGTTGAACTGGATGCCAGAGTAGAAAACAATTGTCTATCACCAAATTAGATTTAAGGATGAATTATATGCTAATCAAAACTAAGACTTTGAGCAAAATGATAATTTGTTTGAAATTAATTTAATAATGATGCAAGTGTATGCGGGAGGTGTGGGGGAGTCCTATGCAACAACTGAGAGATGTTAAATTGACAATGATGAATTGTGTTATTTCTGATGTATGTTTTATGTGAAAATCTTAATAAATATATTATAAAAAAAAAAAATAAAAAAAAATAGAGATGCCAAGTGATTTGGTCAAGGTCAAACCAAAGGTAGAGGAAAGATCTCAAACTGGTGCTCAAAAAGTTGTTGACCTGGTATATAATATGGCCAATGCATTTTGACTTCTAGTATTTTCAGGGGTAACATTAATTTTGCATTGCCTTGTTCCAGGGGCAACACTGATCTGATAAAACATCATTTGAAAAAGCATATGAAGAACTATGCTAGAGAACTTTCCATTGGAGAGTGTGAGCTGAATATGGGTGTAATTGGCGTATTACACCCCATAATCAACTTCCAATTTTAAGAACACCAATTTAAGGTGTTCTTGCCTCTTTTTATTTTCCTATTCTTTGGGCCAACTCCTATTTTCTTTTTTGCTTGTTAAAGCCACCCAATGTTATATTTTATTTATTTATAATATTTATGAATTGCTCTTCCTCCAAAGGACCTTAGGGCAATGTACAAAACACAAAAAGAAAATATATCAGCCATCAGTTAAAAAATATTGAAACCCAGTGCCCTATCTACCTATTTTCATTGTCTATTTCTACCATTCTGAAAATGCAATCAAAAAAGTAATCCAGGTTTCAATGTCTTGTTTAGTCTGATTCATCCTACTTATCTTTGATTTTTTTAAAAAAATCAAAATCCATTAGCATTGTATATAAAATATTGTGTCTACCGACATCTCAGTAACAGTGCGAAAAATCTTTCCCACAGTAAATCAAAACAACATACAGAGGCAAGGACCATTTAATTTGACTTATATAATTAGCAAGCAAAACAGTTTTGCTTGAGCCTGTACCTGGAACTTTACGAAACAGTTTCTGTGCATTTGCTTGCAGATACAATTTGTCCTGAACTGTGCGTGTACTCATGCAGATGTGGAAGTTGTTGTGCACCCAACCAAATCATGTGTGTGTTTGTCTATGACAACGTGCATGAAGTAGCCTGCTTGTATAATCTACATCAGTTTGTGCAACTTGTTTTTATGAGGGGAAAGAAGTTCCTCATGTGCAAAAGTTGTTTGGAAAAACTAGGGCACTTGAGGCATTCTACAAACTTTCCATGGATTTCTGAGAGCACAGTGATTGTAACGCAAAACAGAATAGTGTGCAGAAATAAAGGGAGAGGTTTTCTACGTCTCTAACAGCACTTGGCCATTATCAATTCAAGCAGGAATGTATCCCTGGTAAACATATAGTGTCACAAATCTATCTAGTTTGGCATGCCCCATTAAGTCCTTGAAGCCCTCACTGTGTTTTAGACCCTCTGTAGCCATCATTGGCATATAAACCAGTGACTGTAATGGAAAATGAGACGTCTTTCAAACATTGTGTCTCTTGGCAAAGCAAAACCAATTAAAGCCAATTTATAAAATTGTAAATCTTTTCCTACATGGGATAGTGAGTCAGACCTCTTGTATTCAAATCTTGTATTCAAATCTTTTCCTACATGGGATAGTGAGTCAGACCTCTTGTATTCAAATCAAGGGGTCCTTTGGAATATGCCATCCCAAATGTTTTCTCAATTCTGTTGCAATTCCTTAGGCTGCCAGTCACTTGAGAATGTGATAAATAAAAACAACCTGCAGCATCTAAAATAAACTAGTGTTGATTGCTACGTCCTTGAGAGAACCATTTCTGTTCTTCTAACACTCACAAGACTGTTGGAATTGTCCTAAAAGAAGTGGGTGGAGGAGAAATTTGAGGTATTTATTGCATGAGGATTTTGTTTGTTTGATTCATATCCTGCCCTTCATTACATGTGATCTTTGGGCAAGTCAACGCAATTAAATACACAATGTGTAATTACACACAGAGAGAATGATGCTGTTGTTGACTAATGACAAAAGGAAGCATCCCCCAGGACCAGGGGAAAGTGTACAAGATGGGCACACCATACTGTCTCTTGCACACACGGCACACAAACATCGCTCCTTCTCTCATAGATCTCAAAGATATGCCTTCCTTCCCCACCCCTACCCCTTAGAGACTACTAGGGCTGAGCAATATCTGGTTTTCAACATTGTGATATATCACCAGCATAACATTGCAATATACCAATATATTACAATGCCTGATATAACGATAGAGCTGTGTAGTGGCTTTGGCTGGCTTCATGGCTTTCCCTGCATCGTGATTTTTTGCCAGCACCTACTCTTGTGATTTGCTGCCCCTTGCATGAGGCAGGGGTAAGCTGAGCTGGCAGAGTTAACATGGGCTGCAGGAATCGAGAGAAGCGTCAGCTGGCTTCATGGTTTTTCCACATTGTGATTTGTGCGTAGCCCATGTACACAGACACATCACGATATATTGCCAGGTAGAAAATTGTAAAACTGTTATCACGATAGGGACTTCAAAGCGGTTTTGGATCATATATTGATATATCACCCAGCCCTAAAGACCACCCATCTTTCTCTGCCCAGTTGCATCTCTCCCTCTGACAGATGACACATGCACACAGACCCCACATACATTGTTCTGTATTTCTCTGGCTAAGCACGTCTCTCTTAGTCACAGAGCATACTTGAGCACTCCAATTCAGATAAGCCCCTCCATGGATGTCAGGAATACACAAAGGTCACCAACCTGTACTTTGTGGAATGTTGATCAGTGCTATAATCAATTTTCTGTCCAGGACTACACATCCATTATCCCAACTATTTTATACACATGCCATTGGATCAGGGCACTTAGCAAAGTGGGCAAAATCATTGCACTCTATTGGCTGCCAGCTGCAGCTTTCTAAGTTTTCCTAGTACCAAATATATTAAGTAGACAGGCTTCTACTGCTGCAGCCAGTTCCCCAGAGGTTGAAATGGAATTCACATTGCCTCAAGACTTCCCTCTGTAATTTTTGCTCTGTGCCCAGCTGCTGTGAGTTATAGTGATTACTGCCAGTGCAGCAATGCTGCCAGTATCCTCCTGCAGCAGTACAACAGCATAGATTGGCTCGGGATGCCATTGCAGTGTACAGGCCATGGCATCCGACTGCAAACAGCCTTTGCTGTATTTGCAAGATCAGCAGCTCATGTTAGCCTGCAAAACAGCTGGGAGCGAATGCAGACATAGTCTGTAAAATCTGGACTAGAATAAGATTCTGATGGAGCTTCTTTGCCTCCAAATTTAACGAGGCTTTGATCTGTAGCTTTGCTCTGCACCGTAAGTGCAGATACTCCCTAAGTTTTGATGCAGATTGTATCGGCCTTGTTCTTTTTTATCAGCTGAATCTATTCTGGCCACAATAAATTATTTCCAAGCACATTTGAAAAGGACAGTGAATGCCTAGTTATGAAAATGATGCCTCTAGAGAAGATGACAGGCTGAACCTTCTGCATCAGAGCCCTTGCATTTTGTGTCCTCTTATCTATTTCGGGTCTTCATTTGCCTAATTACTACTCTGAGGCTGGCAGAGATTTCCCCTGCAGCGCTCAGCAGCTCTGCTGACTGCAGAGACCCTACCTGGCACACAATTTAGTGTGTCAGCATTCTAGATAGAAATGAATGAAAAATCAATCAGGGCAACTGCAGTGGCAGCACATGCAACTCTAACCTACTTTGTGCATGGTTTTCAACATTTCACTGTAGACTCTAAAATGGTAAGTGTACCTGAAATAAAGTATGCCTTTATTGGTCAGTCTCTATGCTCCTTAGGTTTGACGAAGACATTACACCCTATGCTAGTGTGTGTGTGTGTGTGTGTGTGTGTGTGTGTGTGTGTGTGTGTGCAATATATACTATATCGGAGAGATATAGAACATGATTGTTTAAAGAAAATAAATAGAATAAATTCAACAAACCAAAGTCCACTATGCATTTAAGAATCACAACAATTGCTTATTTTAACATCTGGAGAAGATGATTGCGTTATTTCAGTTCTTATTATACTTTTAATGGACAAAATTATTCAACTGCAAGCATATCTCAATTAAGCATTAGTTAATAGTCTCTGCAGCTAACTCTCTAATAAGAGGATTAACTTTAAAATGCTGCTTGAAAAGTCACTCACTGCTAACTTTTCAAGCACAGTGGGTTAAATTTTCATAGAGCAATGAGAAAATGATGGGCTGTAACAAGTTGTGCATTGCATCACTGTTAAGCTTTCCAAATTTCACCAGCTTCTTTGTATGTGGTACTCTTACAGTAAAGAAGATTCCTGAGCTATAAAAGATGAAGAGCCTACTTTTCCTGGTGTTGATTTCTTTCTGCTGGGCTGATCATCATGCTGCCAACTTCACACTGGAGCATGACAGAATTATTCACATCCACGGTAAGTTAAAAAAGGAATTTAAGCTGCACTTGTGATGTTATGCTGAAATTTTATGACTTGCATCTTTTTTAAAAAAAGAAAAGGATTAGATAGCTTGCTGCTGTGCTGCATTATTGTACTCTGAGCAATGAAACCTGCTTTTAAATCTGAAATGCATTTTTTTCAGTGTGCAATCTAATGACTATTTCTGAGACAGAAACAGTATTTGTTAAAATAAGAGTGCATGCATATTGAAAGAAGCAAGCAAGCAATTAGTTTAGCCAGAAAAGTATTGGCCTTACTGCAGAAAAAATATGATCTAAAACACATCATATAAGCAAAGACTTCCCTTTCACAGGTAAATGACTGGTTATTAAGACACTGTATTGAAAAATGAGGCATCAGTTGAAAACTCAAGCAGTATAAAAAGTGACTTACCTCAACAAATAGATGCTTTTTTCCCATAGCTTTCACTCATATACAGTGGTATGTTGTCCCTCTGCATAATCGTGTATATCCATTTGAATTCTAAAGCTTACAGCTGGCTGTATGAAGCTTTGAGGCTGCAGTGCAATGCAGCTGTTTTTCAGCTCCAGTTTTAGCAGTTGAGGGTCATCCTGTATGAAGCAAGCCAAAACATTTATTTATGCAAAAATGACAGGCAGAATAAAATACATCTATGGCTTCTTTCATTTGTATACATCCAATTTTGACAACTTAAATAATGCAGCCCATGGGTGCCATTTAAAGTTTGGAGGTTCCATGCTACTTAAAAAACAACAACCAAAAAATCCCCACAGTGTTTGCACTTTTTATAAACATGCACCACACTATATTTTGACACCAAGAAGGGTTTAGCATTTGCAGTTCTCTCAGTGAAGATTTCAGGAGCTGAGAGTCTCCAGGCACCAGGCACTATCTTCAAGGTCAAAAAAGAAATTGCACCGGATTGGTGTGGTAATGGAAAGTGACACTGGAAAGGAGTGCAAGATGAGTGGTTAAAAGAAGGTGTAAATCAAAATACAAAAGCAATGGCCTTTTTAGTGTGTATTAACTGGTTCATTCTGAAGAATTTAGCTCTTTCCTTTGCAGGTGTTGTCTAGTTAATAATATTTCTTTTTGGACCATAACTTCATATCAGCACGTGCCTCTTGAGCAAAGGAAACTTTCTAAACACTTGATGTATAACATATTTTTAAATATGTTGCTTTTAATTTGTTAGTGTAGGTGTGTTACTTATACCTCAGAGCATGTCCTCACTATGAACTTAAACCATGACCTTCTCTGAAGGAATTAGGGAAGAGGGATGTAATAAAAGGCTTTGCAAGTGACAGCACTTCTATTTTAATTCTATCAGGAAACCTTGTTGCCTCTTTGTAACATCCCTTTCAAGCAGCAAACTACTGCTGAACCCTTGGTTAGTAATAAAGCACAAAAGAGCTGCTTCTGAAGGAAACCTACAGCAGTTGGAATTTATCTGGTAGTATTCCCAGTGACAATGCACAGGTTCAAATGCAGAACTTTCAGCATGTCCATAAAACTTTAGTTCTCACACTATTCAGCCCCAATCCTGTGGCTCAGTCTATACCCTTCCTCCGTACAAAGGGCTTCTGAAGAAGAAACAGAGTGGTAGACTTACTCTCTTTACTTTTTTATGATTAACTGTTCATGGCTTTCTTGTACACATTGCTAACATTTTAAGCTGCCCACTGACTAACACAGAGGTTCAGCTAAATAAAAGAATCTATTAGGAGAACATTGTGGCCTACCAGGATTCTCAGTTATTGGTCTTTAAGATAACCAAACTTGAATAAGCACATTTCAAAGGAAGACACCAGTGTGAAGCCACTGAAATCCAATTCATCAAGAATACCAGGCACTATGGCTCTAAACAGAAACCATGGTTTCCTGTCCATCAATGTTAATTAACAACATTGTTAAGCAGATTGTGTTATTACTTATCGTTGCTGTTGTGAAGGGACACGTCTTTATTTTAATTGAATTGAATGGACACTGTGTGACATTTTCTGCATTGCATTTCCCCCTGAACTTGCTGCTTACAATCCATGGGTGGTGTACCTGGAACTGAGGTTAACACTTTCTGTATCGGATGAAGTGGACACGAAAATTCATGCCATTCACGCCATTAAAATGTGCTAAACTTCAAGGTGCCACTTGTTTGCTAAACAAAAAAAGGGTGTAAAGGGCAGCTTAACACCAGGCAACTAACCAAAAGGAAGTAGATCTTAGAGGTAGGGAGTGTCAGAGAATAATCTAGGGGAGAGTAGCCTTGAACAGTGTGCTAATATGGGGGTGGGGGCTGCATGATCAGATGCAAGAGAAGGCAGGGCTTCAGATGTGGTGGAATTATGACCACTGAATGTTGCAGCAGCACACAACTGAAATCTTCTCTTTAATAATTTGCATCCCTCAGTTTTTAGCATATACCACTTGGTAATTTCCCCAAAGTACTTCTATAGTGTTGTAGATTCTGAGAGTACTTTGTGACTAGGTTGTAGCCAGTGGTTTTTCACAGCATAATTACAATTATTGTGGGGGGTTTTGGTTTGTTTGTTTTTTTAAACAAGATTCAAGTGCCAGTGAGTATTTAATACTAAGGATGGACAGAACAATCCTATGGTCCAGGCATGTCACATGGCTACTATGCATGGGTAGGACCAGACAAAATAGTCATGACCCAGTTCTCACCTTGCAAAGTCAACAGGGTGTCAACACCTGCAGAAACCAATGCTAATATAGCAATCCCGGCAGACATTCCCACCACCATCCATCTTCTTCAAACTTTCACAGCTGGAAGTTGAAGTAGTGTGTGTGTGAAAGGGCTTTGTAAACATCCCTGCTACAGAGGTCCATGGCATCATGGTGACATCAGGTGATTGACAGTTGGGCTGCCTCACCCAGCACAGGGGGTATAAAAATCTGGTCCTTCCATGAGAAAAGGTTCTCCATCCCTGGTCTAAGGGGAAGGGGGGGGGAGGACTTTGGCAAACTTTAAGGGGAATGTAGGTTGGCAAGTTGTAAGGGTTGAAGACAACTTTGGTAAGGGGTGAGGGGACAGGATGGCTTTGGCAACAAGTAAGGAGATGGGTTTTGGGGGCAGGAGTTGGGGTTAGATGGGGCTGGCAGGCAAAGCAAAGTGAGCAGCAATGGCAGCCCCTAGTTAATGTTCATTTGGAGAAATGGGTGGGATAGATTTTTAAAACAACAACAACAGCCTGCCATTTTACACAGTTTGCAGTTGCTAAACTGTGGGTGTGTTAAACAGTTAAAGGATACAATGTCTTTATTTCCTCTTCCATCTATATTTGTATTTACAGATAGGATCAGTTTAATTTGAACTCGGTCTGTTCCATCTGACATCTAGATCTCCAGCTAATGAGAGACTGTGTATCAGAGGCCCCATCTGGCATTAATCCTTACAACAATAATGTGGAGAGTGGGGAGGGAAGTCTGATATGCTTAGGAATAGCAGCATAGACAGAAATAAACTAAGCAGACTGAAGGAAGCCAAATGAATATAAAATGATTTTGCTGACTGGGCATCTGATACCAAAAGATTCTCAGTTCAGAAACATGGCAAAAGAAACCCCTACAAAATTAAAAGCCATGAAGCTGGCCTCCCAAGGGTAGCACTTTCCAGGAGAGACACAACCTGCCAGTGTGTGCCTTGACCAAGACATGTGATGGAGTGTCACACACTCACCAGACTTGAAATAACTGTGAATGGACTGTGTGATCCATTTCATTGAGCACACTTTCTTCACTTGTCCTACACAGGATATCCTCTACTTAAAGAACCCCAGAGCAATGTTGAGCTCATCTTTCGAGCCAGGGCACATCTAAAAACTAACTGGGTTTAGGCTTCAGCGGCAAGCTAAGAATTCTGCCTGCCCTGCACTCATCTGCCCCCCTTTGGCACCCACCTCTCCTCAGCTCCCCTTCATCTGGAGTCAGCATTATGGGGGACAATTTCCAGCCTAGATTAAAATGACTCTAGAAATGCTCCTTAATGACTTTGAGAACCAGGTACACTTACTTGGGAATAAACTTCACTTAAGATGGGGGAAATACATCTGGGTCATTGGGTATGCCACTTAAGATCAATTTATTCTGTTTTATTTCATGTTTCATTTGTGATCCCAAGTAACTCACAGTCTTTTTAAAATTAAAAATGAAAATAGCTTCTGTAAGCAAATGAGAAGATTGGGTGTGGAAAGGTGAATCAAGCAATTTTACTTTGTTAGACCCAATTTTCAGGACACTTTTTATATATTAAGGAAAGTTCAGCTTTTTATCATACAGCATCAGTTGTTCCCAATCCTAGCCTGGTTTGCACATCATTTTAAACTATAGTTAAATGAAAGTACTGAGGCATACTGCTGAATTTTTAGGTGCTTCTCTGCTCCTACTATGCTTCTGGGAACTTAGCCATAGCCTGACTTAGAGGTATATCTGAACTCAGGTTTGTGGTGTCTTTCTTCAAACAAACCATGAGAAGTATCCAAGGTTTAGTTTTCATGGTCTGAGGAAAACAAACCACAAGCCCAGGTTTGGATGTAACACTAAGCCAGACTATGGCTTAGTTGACTGTGCAGCAGGAGTGGAGGAGGAGCGAAGCAGTCACAATATCAGCAGTGTGCGCCAGCCTGCTGCATGTTCACCTTTAGTTTTGTTTACCTGTGGTTTAAAGTCCCTCTAACCCGAAAGATCCAGGTTCAAATCCCCAGATAGTCACTATCAGCATAACCTACTTGTTGTGGGGATGAGAAGAGGGGAAAGGTTGAAGCACGTATACCACCTTGAAATGTTGGTGGAATTGTGAGATAAAAATATAATTGATGGTGTTGACTAATTTTTGGTAGAAAGTGCATTGTACATTCATGCAAAGATGTGATGCCTGGATACTTTAGCCCAAACAGCAACCATATTGACTAATGTACTTATTTGAGCAAATGTAATTACTTTAGCCAAACAAAAATCAATTGGATCCAAAATGGTTCATGTTCAAGAACTAAAAAAAGAACAACTTCCAGTCAGCTTTAAATTTTATGATAATATTTGCCTCTCAGTAATGCAAGTTTTTGTTGCAGACGAATAAGTATTATTTCAGGATCCAACTGAACTCAATAGAACAGTCACAATATGCAGGACAGTTGGAAATAAACATTCATTAAATAGCTAACATGGCCATACATATTTGAGCTTGGTACACACAAATGAATTCAATCAAAATTACTGATTTATGCTGGTGCTGTTTTTCTGAAGCCAAAATAAATAATAATCAAAAATCCAAGTACTTTGGCTGCACTGGTCTATATATGTCAAACAATAGTGATAAAAAGCATAAGCACGTTATAAACTTACGTGTAAGTTTTATAAAAGCTTAATTTTCATGACTTCGCCCAAATAATGCTAGGAATCCATGGTAAAAGGGAATTATCATTAAACTAGTTTAAGGTTTAGATCTACATGGGAGTAAAACCCTCATAAACAGTGGGACTTACCTTCAGGGTAGACATGCATGGGATTGTGCATAACTTGTGTCAGACATGCCCTATCAAGAGTTTCTGAGAGAAATGTTCTGTTTCCCCCTACAGGAAAATTCCCAAAATGCAGCAGGTCTAGATGTCTCAGGGATGTGGAAGGTTCCTTTATCTTAAGAAAATGTGGACTGTAATGAAAACTACAATTACCTAGCATAGTGTTTATATAAAAAATATAGATTCATTTCATGTATAGACTATTAAAAGTTTTTCCCCCATTTTATTTGTCCACCAACAACCTAGAAGTGTTTGGGAAACTTTATATCTTAATCTCAAAGCGTGACAGTTTTCATATCAGCTTGTCTCTTTTATATACGTCGAACATAAATATGGGTTGAAAAATTTTTTATGCAAAGCAGCAATCCCTGGAGCTTTTAATTTGGCACATTTCTTGTAGCACAGTCTTTTCCTCTGATGCTAAAAATTTCATTAACCCAAATTGTTTTATAAGTATAGTAGTAGATAAATATATGTGACTTCTGCTTCTCTCCCCCCCCCCCAAAAAAAAACCCCCATGTCATCCATGGGCATGCATGGGTACATGGAATGAAGAACTGCGGAATTGCTCATCTTTTAGAAACCAGTCTGAACGCTTTGTAGTCTAATTCCCAGACATATATCATGCTGCTTTCATTCCTTATTCCCATCAAATATACTTTTCCTGCTGTTTTATTGTTTCCTTGCTAATCTGGTGTGCAGATTTCTAGCCTCTCTCTCTGTAACTGAATATGGAACACTATTTAAGTGACTAGCAGCTTTAGATGCCTCCCCACTCCAGGTCCTAAATCGAGAATGTGGAACTTGTTGTTCTCCAGATGTTTGGACTATAAAGCCCATTATCCCTTACCATTGCCCGTGCTGGCTAGGGCTGATGCGAACTGTAGTCAAACAATATGTGGAACGCCACATGTTCCTCATCCCTCTCCTAAATTAAGAAACTTTTTTCAGGAGTCAGTTTCTCAGTGGTACATGTGAGAGCCACATGTGTGTGCTTTTCCCTCCTTAACAAAAACACTTCCTTTTCAACCATTTTCAGGCTGCAGTGAGATCACCATTTCTTTTACAGCATGAGGATGTGTGATGATTCACTGGCTTGTCTTCCCCAGTATATGTAATGCTAAGAGACAGTTGTATCTGCAGCCAGGGTTTTTGTTTTCTTTGCAAAATATGTAAGAGAACAGGGATCAAAAGGGCACTGGAGGAAAGTTACTCTACCAGCTGGGCTATGTCATTTTCAGCTTTGGGTATACCACTGTTATCCCCAAGGCAGAAACATACTGTGAAACATTCATGACTCACAAACTACCAAGGTTTTTGCAAAGAACTATTGCCCAACTCTTCTGAACATGATGACATGCCAGTCACCAAAAGTTTGAAATCTGTTATAAGGCATAAATAAATCCTATGCTAGCAATTGTCAATACATGAAGTATGAAACAGAAGAAAGATCTGTTGATTTGGTCTGTTTCGGATGTGTTTCAAAACAGTTGCGCCCCGAGGCCCCAAGCCCTTTCCCAAGTAAATAACTTCACACTGAGACATAATTTTGGTTTAAGTTAATGGGCAAAATTTAGGCTACAACTTTATTGATTACAGCAAAGTGACTGGTATTGGTTTAGGCATTGGCAACAGACTGTAACTGACTCCTGCCTCTCTGGCTGGTAGTCTGAAAGGGTAAGCACCAAACGAGGGAGCAACATCGATGAATATCAACCGAAGCTCACCCCAGGGTTCCTGTGGTCCTGGCATGGCCCTAGCCCCTCAAGCGGACTTAAGATGAGATCCAGGACCCCCCAGATTCCTTTACCCTTATTCATGGAGGGGCAGGTGATGGCCGCACCTCGCCTCCCACACACTTCGTTAAGCCAATGTCTAACCGCCAAACCGTGCCTCAGCCATGTTGTGCTGCTGCTTTTATAGGCCCTTACCAATCACGCCACCTGCACTGATTGGCTCAAATGGCCTGGTGTGATTGTGGGACCATACCGACAAGGCCTGGGCCATGCCCAGCACCTTCAACCTGGCGGTGGTTGTCTCAGGGGCCCGTGTGCAACCAAGACCCTCGTTAAAGAGGATCCCATTTACTTATTTTTGTTTGTTTGTTTAAAATATTTCTAGTCTATTCTTCATTACTAAAATCAATCCAAATAATGAAAACCAAGTAGTGGGGTAGGAGAGCTGGAAAAAAGCACACATCTGGCAACCACTCTAAAAAGCCCAGGACACAAATTTTCATGTCCCTCTAGCAGCTACAGTGGCTCATTTATCAGAAGTAATGTATTTAGCATTAACTCTGGAAGTGTATACTCAATTCTGATCAAACTAAGCCTCCTAGAGCAGATATTCTGCCACTGAGCTATGACGCTTACCCACAAAACCACTTTTAGTTCTGTGTCAAGCAATGAAATTATGTTCATATATTAAAAAAAATCAGGATTGCAAGATGCATGGCAGTGGAAGACTTACTATGTCATTATAATATGATAACTATATATGAAAATTACACGTTGCTGTCCTGCTACTGCTTATGTCAGGGGAAGTGCTGTAGGCACACAGTGGTCATTCTCCTTCCAAACTCAGTGGTGGAGGACACCTTCCTTGCTTAGCCACCCAAAACTTTGTCAATGAATTGGAGCCATTAAATTTGGATGAAAAAGCAAGCTTCATATAGTAAATGCACTCCATATAAATGCACTTTACTTTATACCATCAAAAATTTAATTTTATGCAAGTTAGAGTGATAGTCAGTATTTCTCATAGGACTATATTGTTTTACCTTAAGCTCTAAATATAAGCAAGCAATTGAACAAAGCATAAAGAGTTCTGTGCCTTTGCTTGCTATGTACAAAAAGTTGATTTAAAGTCCATGTCCTTGAGCCTAATACAGCACCCTCGATGGTGATCTACTGCTAATGCAGACCACTTGGAAAAGACAAATTGTTTTGGATAGGCCATTTTATCTACACTTGTAATTGCCCCTTAATTAAAGGTTAAGGACTGTCATTTGTGCAGGGGGGGGGGGGAATTCTCAGTAGGAAACCCTGAATGGGACTTCTTTGACTACAAATGAGAAGTTCTCTGAGATGCTCTCTTTATTACTATGTGTTATCATGCTGAAGCATTTGTGCCGTGTATTCACTAGTCACACTGCTGTGCCTCAGTTTACTCAGATGTAAAGGGAGATCAATGCCTAAATAGTATAAGCACAGTATAGTGGTTTGTTTGTTTTTAAAGGATTTTTGTATTTGGCTTGCTGTGCATTGTGTGACTTGCCTCACTGCTTTAGTCATTTGGAACCATCTGCCTGCACACACATTTAGTTTCCACTTTATCTTCCTATGACATATCTGAGTCTGGAATCTGCTATCCCCAGTATTGTGCAGCTGGCATGTATGTTCCTAGACCATGAGTGGGTCTCTGTAGCTCTCCAGATATTAATGAATAACAACTGCCATCATCCCTGATCAATGACCTTGCTGACTGGGGCTCATGGGAACTGAAGTCTAACAATGCTTGGAAAGATCATAGTCTGCCCACCCTACACCCCACCCCCACAACCATGCACAGGAATGCCCCCTTTTAAATTTGTGAAATGTAGGGTGGAATGCCAAACTAATCATTGTTTCTTTTCTCCCAAATATGTGATCAGAAAATGGACCTCGCCTCCTTGTGGAAGCAGATCAAACAAAAATCTTCTCACAACGGGGTGGCAATGTTACACTGCCATGTAAATTTTATCGTGACCATGGATCATCTGACTCGGGATCCCATAAAATTCGGGTCAAGTGGACCAAACTCACCTCAGATTACCTCAAGGAAGTGGATGTCTATGTTGAAATGGGATATCACAAAAAGAGCTATGGGAATTACCAAGGAAGAGTTTTCCTGAAGAAAAGCACTGAAAACGATGCCTCCCTTGTAATCACAAATATAATGCTGGAGGATTATGGGAAATACAAATGTGAAGTGATTGAAGGTTTAGAAGATGACACAACTGTCGTATCTCTGGACTTAGAAGGCAAGTAGTCCTGGAATTATTGGTTGTTGTTGTTGTTTTCATATTTCTTATCTACCCTTCACCATTAAGGTCCCGGGGCAGGTTAAAAATACAACATAATATAAAATACAATATAAAAATCAGGCGTGTGTGTGCGTGTGTGCGCGCGCGTGTGTCTTCAGCTTATGGTGAATGCTATACAATGAAGATGACAGACACACCTTTTGGAGACACTGTTTCACAGCTTACATACATAGAGCTCTTTAGAAAATTTGCAACTGTAACTGCTGCTAAATCCCCCTACTTCCACACCAGTGTGCCAATGTATATCTAGAGCCCTGAACTACCTACTTCAGAAATAATGTCTGCAAGGGGAGATATCATGAATTGCATCACATGCAGTTTGGTTCTTAGTCAAGCAAGGTTATGTCACCTTCATTAACTGGCTTAGATCTAATGCAGCAAGAGATTTTGTAGGGATGCATTTGAAGTATGCCATTATGTACAAATATTCATGTTGCAACAATCCAGGTAATTTTGCAAGTGCCACAACATTCTTTGTCTTGCAGTTTGCAGGCTAACATGTCTGCTATTCTTATTTTATTTTTTTTTCTCTTAGAAAATATTAACTTTGAATCTGCTTCCCAATAAATAAATAAATAAATAAATATCCACTAAAAGTTGACATGAAATTAAGGTGACTTATTTTATTTAAGCCATGAAATTATCTGTTGTCTTTAAAGAAACAGGGGAAAAAACCACACACACACACACACACACACACACACACACACACACACAAACCCACAAGGAATTTAAGCAGCTACAAGTTCTCTGTACATGTTAATGTTGTGGCACATTTCCTTTTCCGTTCTTTCAACACAAGTTAGTTATAAATCATTTTAGTAATAGTTTTGGATTTGTCTGTGATGAAATCAAGTTTTGGTCTTGGTCTTGGTACATTTTTAAGGGAGTGTCTTTTGATTTGTGTGGTGAACTCAGCAATTACATGAAAGTGAGTTATTTCTCCCGCTTTGAGTCTGGTCCACCAACTGCAACAAGGTGCATTCAAGCCATAAACACGTTTAAGTTGCCACATAACTGACATTGAAGAATACATGATTGTGCACAAATGGCTTCTCTATATAATGCTTTTTAAAAATTATTTTTTCAGTCCTGTTCTGGTATCCATTCACATTTATCTCTGTGTTTTACTTTGTGTCCCTTCCAAAAGAGACTAAGGCTGCAAAGGCCCAAAAAAGGAATGAGATGGAAGCTGATGGGCTTCTAAGAATATTAAGCTTTCTTAGTCCCCTGCCATGCTCCCAAACCGCAGCATTATTTCGACATGCTTTTGAGCATGCTTAGACCTTACCCTCCTCATTACCTACAATTTCTAAAAGTTTGAAAAATCCAAAGCCCATAAATTCCTTCTGCCCTGCTGGTAGAGCCAGGTAGGATATTAAATGAGACAATCAAACCACATTTCTCCTAAGGCTTGCAGCTGAAGTCACCATATTTGAAATAAAAATGTCCATAGGTTTATAAAAAAGCATATATATAGCTGGTTTGATCAAGAAAAAAGGGCCTCATTCAATTATATGGCAATCATACTTTCCTCTCTTCTCTTTACATTCTACAGGAATTTTTAACTTCTTGCCATGGTTATGGAAATTTACACTTGAAAATGCAAAAGGGTCCCTTTAGAACAATTCAGCAAAGTATTATCTTTCTTTTAGAACAATTGAGTTTCTTTCCTACATGACACTTGCACACAGTCTTCAGTTGCCTGATGGAACAAGTGTAACCGCTGATGAAACTGTGAATCAATAAGACAGTTGTCCCTAGATAATGGTCTTATTGGATGATGCTTGGCAGATTGACAAAAACATTTATTTCCAGGAATGTCTCTAAGCTGGACAAAACAGTTAATCATTCGTATGTAACTTCACTCAGAAACCATATTTGTCATAACAATGACATCTACTCTCTGTTTCAAGGGGCTTCCTTCTCCTGGTGCTAATTTTTTGTTTGTAAGCTGCTTTATAGATCCTGGCTTTGCGAATTCCCTGAATTCACTGTGGATTCCCTGGGATAGCCCTGCAAGTAAAGCCATTGTGGTGCCCTCCAAATGCTGTTGGCCCACAGTTCCCATCATCCTTGACCAGGGTATGCTAGATGGGGCTGATGTGAGCTGTAGTCCAACAACATATGGTCATCATATCAACGAGGGGGGCAGGATCTTGTAGATACAGCACTAATAAAACTTCCAAGTTTGTTCTGGTATGGGAGAACCCTGGCAGAAGGAGGGATCATATCTTGGGGCACACACTTATCATTCCGAAGGTCTCTGGTTCAGTCCTTGGCATCTCTATCTAAGAGGATGATATAGCACTAAAGTGACAGAAATCTGCTAGAGACTGTGCAGAGCTGCTACCTGTCAGGGTAGATGATACCAGACAAATAGTTTTAAGGGGTTTAGGTCACCAGAAGAGCACATGCATTTCATAGAGAAGGTCATGGAACCAAGCCCTAAAATCCTCAGGTAGGGCTGGGAAAGATGAGCTGCTGCCAATTGGTGGAGAATGCCCTGGATTGACCAATGATCTGACTCTAAGGCAGTTTCCTCTTTTCCTGACCTTGCTACCTGAATGCAGCTGTGGGAGAGCAATGAATTATGGTGTGAGATTTTTAAAAATCACAGTATTACAGTAACATCAATTGGAAAAATGCTTGTTAGGCAAATATGCATGCCAGGTTAAGATGGTTACACTATGGTGGACTGCAGCAAGCTCTACTGTATCCTATGTTGACTCTGGCTATGAGAAGTCTGACATTTTTGTTTAGACTAGCACCAAAGGAAGCCAATTTCTTTACTCTGGCTGAGGCTAGCCTCTTTTTTTCCATGTGGACTTATGGTACAGGAAATTTAAGTCTCTCTGTAAATACAGACCAGTTATTCTTAAAACTGATAATTGACTACAGTGTTAACTCAGCAACTGCAGCACCCTTTGCAACTGTCACAGTTAAAATCCTAAATCTAAAATTTGTCCTTAGAAAATGGTATCTATCAAAGCATATTGATTTCCACAACCCAGGCTTCTCACAATGCAGAAAGTGGATATCAAACGTATCTATGTGACTGTTCTTTGCTCCAGAATATCTTCTGCCAGTATTTTGGAAGAAGTAAATGGATGTCACTGTATGCAGCTGGTAACCTGAGCCTCCAAATGGGAGAAAGATGGAATTACATGACTATGGGAAAAATAGCCTTTTCTGTTGGCTGGGTCTTCCAAGCTGAAGAGAAGTGTTCCTCAGCATTCAGATTTTGGCAGAGCTTTGGATAGGGCGCATGAATATTTATTAGCTAAGTCTTTGGCTTAGCAGACCAATATTCATTCTATAGTGAAAAGCAGATGTTAGATATTGCTCTCCAGTGGTACCTAATAGCACTTCACTGTCAGAGAGACTCAGCTTATTTTTTTAAAAAGCACACATCTAAGAATGCTAGATCATTAACGTCAACACTGTGCTGAACAACTGCAATTAGTGATTTCTTGTACAATGACCAGAAACATCAAGTGACAACAGCAGTTGGGAAAATGTTTTCATTTTATAGGTAAATAAGTTATACCCAATATATCTTATTTATCTATTTCTTCCCTTTGAAATACTGGTCTAAATAATCACCTTTTGAGCCTTAGTACCTTAGAGGCATACTTGAAGAAGACTCAACAATTTCAGTTGGTCCAAAATACAGTGGCCAGATTACCAGCTGGTGCTGCTGTTAGAACCCATATCACCCCTATTCTAAAAGAACTCCATTTGGTGCCAGGCCAAATTTCCAGGCCCAATTCAAGATGCTTACAGTAATGTTTAAAGTCTCAAATTATTTAGGCCCCCCAAAATCTGAAAGATCACCTCCTTCCCTACAAACCATCCTGGGTGTTAAGTTCAGTAGAGGGCCCCTTTTTAGTTCCACCTCCATGGACAGCTATGAGTCTAAAATTACTCCCAGGTTGTGCACCTTGTCCTTCAGGGGCACAGATACCCCATTCAGGACCAGGGAGTCCCACACACCTGCCTGCCCCCTGTCCCCCAAAACAGTACTTCTGCCTTGTCAGGATTCAACCTCAATCTGTTAGTCGCCATCCATCCTCCATCCTCCAACCACCTCCAGGCACTCACACAGGACACATTCACCACCTTCATTGGTCTGATTTAAAAGGGAGGTAGAGCTGGGTATCATCTGCATACTGATGAACACCCAACCCCCCTGGTGATCTCTTGCAGTGGCTTCATATAGATGTTAAAAAGCATGGGGGAGAGGACGGAACCCTGAGGCACCCCACAAGTGAGAGCCCAGACACTGGATTTATCTTTGTCATCCCATGTTTCAGCAGTTTTCCAAGGATGGTTTGAAAGCTTCAGCTGGCACAGAATGCTGTGACTCTTGTTTTAACAGGACTGAGTAACCTAACATTTCCCTTCTATTTTGGTTCAGCTGCCCTGGCTTCCCTTCTGGGTTGTTGCAAGTCTTAATATGTGTTGCTAGGTCTTAAAATGTCTTATTATTGATACATGTTTTTACAGTTTAATTTTTTTATTGCATTGTACATAATTTCAGATGCCATATTAAGGGCATAGAATAAGGAATATTGTAAATAAACAAATATACTTTGTAAATACAGAAATAGGCTTTGTTTTAATTTAAGCATCTTCAGAAAAATAGGCAGAATTTTTAAATGTAGACGTTGATTCCAGTACATAGGCTCTGCTTTCAGTTTGAATTAAATTTTCCTTTAAAGAAGGAAGTGGAGGAAGGTATCTTTCACAGAAATGCTGCAGACCTGTTTACTTGGGAAAGATGCCAGTTTGGCTTTTAGCCCTGAATATGAACTAACTATGCTTTACAAAAATGTAACTAGAAAATTTTAAACAGTTACTGTGTAAATACGAATGCCTTGTTCCCACTGTACCGTTTAGGATATGGGCACAGAGTTAGTTAGCAATGTATTTTTCCTTTCTAACTCTTTGCACTTTAGTTTATTCTAAATTATTCTCAAGGGGGGGGACTTCATGTGTATTTGTTTTAGATTGTTCTCTGCATTCCCACAATGCACTGCTGTGCATTTGACATAAGAAACTGCCCTAATATTGAGAATATAAGAACATTCAAAAAATTCTGGCTCAGGCGGAAAGGTCCATTTAGTTCAGGACCTTGGCAGGAATTCAACATTGCATTGAGGCGATCGTTTCGCCAGGACAAGCATGTTGGCTTGCCAAATGGAATGATCCTGTCTATTTTCAACCCCTGACCCCTGAGCCAATTTAAGGTGGGGGGGGGGAGTATGGTTTGCAGGGTGTGCGTGTGCAGGGTTAGAAGAGTAAGGGAAAGCCCAACTGAGCAAGCAGAAGCCGTTCTGCAGCGCTTCCACTGATGGGACTTGCTAGCTGAATCCTGCCCCTTGTATTGAAGAGTGCTTCACTCACCTGTTCAGCTAGGAAGCTCCAAAAAGGGCTTGCCCACCAGCATCTGGCATTGACTTCCCTCGATAAATCTTCATAAAAACAGTTTAAGGTCACAGTGGAGGGGAAAACCCAAGTAATCATTCTCCATCTAACCTACTTTTGATGCTAATCCAGCAGCAGAATGGTCACAGAGCCATAAGCTGGGAGCACACATGCACATGCCTTGGGGCTAAGCCATTGTTTGGTTAAGTGTGTGATGTGTGAACCAAGACATCCAGTTGCTGTTCAGAGATACAGGTTTCATGTAGCTACAGTAGCAGAGCTAACAACCACTGATACATTTGCTCCATAGAGATGGTGCTGAAAGGTGCAACATGAAACAATGCTTTATGTGATAACTGTTCATTATGACCCATACCAAAGAACATGTTTGCCCAGTTCTCCATATGTTGTTGTTGTTGTTGTTGTTGTTGTTGTTGTCTAAATGAAGCAGCCCCTCTGCCAACTTGATTTCCTTTGCTCTTCTGGATACTCCCTAGGTTTCTCCATTTCGGTATGCTTGCTCTGTGGAGAATAGAATTGATCAATGAGGGTAGTGTTTCTAATTGGTGATGGCCCACACTTAAGAATAGCATGTGGGATTGGTGGCATTCCAACAGGAAAGGGTGTGATTCTGTCTGAGAGAGAAGCCTTCTGTCTGCGGAGACAGGCAGAACTCTCAGACTAAACAGCTCATTCACTGACAGCCAATATCTCCAGATATAAGACTTAACAGGTTGCTCTTTTGGCATCATGTACATGTAACTCTCTCACCACCACAACCCTACACTTCCAGCAAATGTTCCTTGCACCTCTTCTGATGACATTCATGTGTGAACACACACATGTTTAAAATTACAGTTAAACCATTCATTTCACCCACTTCTATTTTATTTTCTCTCTCAGGCATTGTATTCCCTTACTTCCCACGACTGGGTCGTTACAACTTAAACTTCCACGAGGCCCAGCAAGCCTGCCTGGACCAAGATGCAGTTATCGCTTCGTTTGATCAGTTGTACGATGCGTGGAGAGCAGGCCTGGACTGGTGCAATGCTGGCTGGCTCAATGACGGGTCAGTGCAATATCCCATTACGCATCCCAGGGAGCCTTGCGGTGGGAAGAATACAGTGCCTGGAATCCGGAATTATGGCTTCTCAAATAAAGATCAAAGTAGATACGATGTCTTCTGTTTTACATCCCATTTTAATGGTAAGGAATTTTGACTCCCTTTTCAAAGGGGCCCGTTGGTGCTTTAGGGGGAAAGAATGACAAGCCGGAACAATTTATTACTCATTTTGGGAAAGGATCATAGCTCACTGGTAGAACACATGTTTCGCATGCAGAAGGTCACAGGTTCACTCTCTGGCATCTCTGGTTAAAATGATCAGGTAATATTTGGTGGGAAAGGTCTCTGCTGGAGACCCTGAGGGTCAAGCTCTGTGTTACGCTTAATACATACTGCACAGCTATGCCTGTGATTTTTCTTAAATTAATTACAGCTGTAGGGGGCTCCAATTGTTATTGGCATGGCAGCATGCAAGGATGGGAGAGTTGGCACCATTGAGAACTTTTTTTGCTAAGCCTCTAGCCTATGGGAGGGTGTTTTGGGGGTGGGGGGATACAGCTGGAGAGAGAAGGAGTAAGCCTCCACTCCCTGCATGCATCAATCCTGATAACAATCAAATAATCTGTAATTAATTTAAGGAGAACAAGAGGCACAGTCACACACTATGCATTAATTGTAGTGTGTAGTTTTTCATGAGAAACAGTGCCAGTGAGGTTCAACAATACTGGGCTTGGTGGATAAATAGTGTGATCTGATACCATTTTATTTTATTGAAATATTTCCATCATAATGAGAACCTTCAGCTCAAAATTCAGGGGTGTGGTGTGAATGGGGCCATGAAATTAAAGGGTACTTGTGTTTTTTGTCCAGTGCTAGAATACAATAATAAATGAACTTGCAAAGTCAACTGAATTGCTCTATATAGCCTGGAAATCACTGGTCTGTTTAGGAGGGGAGGGGAGGACCATCACACAACAGACTTCCCTCTTCAGCAACAACTTGGACTGTCTTGTGTTCCTCAAACATGGGCCTCTCCCATATGTCTTAACTTGTATGCATGTTGGGGAGCAGATGTTTGGCCTGTAGCCTGCGAGCTCAGAGATGCTCGCATTCTCCGCTTACGCACGCTCTGGGTATTGACAATTAAATTTATTTGCCCTAAAACATGCAAAGAGCAAATACTTCTCTTGCTTTGAGCAATCCTGAGTTTGCTTTTCCAAAACAAATAGTCTTCAAAACCAGAGTTAAAACATTGTGCAAATGTTTACCTGATCCGGATCCAGCTAAATTGTTCCAGAAGGGGATGGTTAAGTTAATGCAAATAAATCCTGTGCCATGTAAGCAGTTTTATGCAGTTTGTAGAAAAGGGGATAAATAATAAACAAACAACCAGGCATGAAAAAGGGCTAGTCAGCCTTTGAATAATTGCAATGAAAAGTCATTTCACTCTGTAAGGTCTGGTTCCTTCATGCCCCTTCTTCATGTGCAGATATGTGAGCATGCTTGCATTATGTAATAGAACAAACTGCTTCCTTAGCATCTCAATTAAAAAACAACACCTTATGCACAGACATGGAAACAGGAAGACTATTAGAAAGAATATCATTAATTCTATAAACTTCTGCTGCCGTCCATCCGTAAGGCTAAAGGGTGGGTGGTCCGGTATAGGAATTAAAGGGGTTGTAGACGGAACTAAATGTGAACACAATCTCTTCCATACCCTAAAATTCAATTGAAGAAAGGGATTGTGTAGTTTCCCAATCCACACCCAAGAAGGATTTTAAAAAGGCAGAGCATTAATTGAAGGAGAGCTGGGCATGGAACCTTAAAATCTGGGCTTGTGCCTGGAAATTGCAGCGCAGAAGGAAATCTGGATGAGCCCCATGTCTGTTGCAGCAATATTAACAGAGTCCTGTGTCACTTAAAGACTAACAAATGTATTTATTATGGCACTGTTTTATCAAATGCATGAAGTAAATTGAGATTTCACTCCACGTAATGATAAAGTTAGCCTTAGTCCAAGGAAGCTCATGGTATAATAAATAGATGTGTTCATATTTATGGTAATGCAGTTTTTGCTGTGTAATATAGACATTTTGTAACCTTCATGGTTCATAGTTGCATGCCATATTTCATTTTTTTAAAAACTTCAGTACATGGTGCATCACATAATATCAACACAAGCTTCTGGTTTGTGGCTATAGGTAAATACAACCCCACTGTTTATCAAAAGGCAATGTAATGTCCAGCACTATTAATGAGAGGCATTGTGCAACCGCTCTTACACAAACAACAGTAGTCACTTCAAGATTATATAGTGAGATCTGTTGAAAGCTGGCAAAAGAATAAGTAATTTTTCTATAAAAAGAGAACTGTAATTTTAACTTCATTGCTCAACAGTGATTGCTTTAAAGAACTGTAAAGGAAACGTATTATAACTTGTTCTTGATATTTTCTCTGCTTTCATTAGGCCGTTTTTACTACCTAATACACCCAACCAAGCTGACCTACGATGAAGCAGTACATGCCTGCCTCAAAGATGGTGCACAGATTGCTAAAGTAGGCCAAATGTTTGCAGCCTGGAAACTCCTGGGATACGACCGCTGTGATGCCGGCTGGCTGGCTGATGGCAGCGTCCGCTACCCCATCT
Organism: Podarcis muralis; assembly: GCF_964188315.1. Lineage (NCBI taxonomy): Eukaryota > Metazoa > Chordata > Lepidosauria > Squamata > Lacertidae > Podarcis > Podarcis muralis. Next base: position 34,845,393 of record NC_135665.1, read on the forward strand.
CTAGGCCAAGGAAACGCTGCAGTCCTACTGAAGCAGCAGTCCGCTTTGTGGGCTTTCCCGATAAAAAGCACAAGCTCTATGGTGTCTACTGCTTTAGGTCATACCAGTGAATGTACCTAGAGCACAACAACATCCGATCCATCATGTGAAGGATTTTGTTTCAACGAACTCATGCAAGTTACCAAAACTGTGATAAATCTTTTTTACTTACTGTAAAGAGTCATTTTCATAAAAAAAAACACCCAACCTATTAATTTGTTTTGGTTATTTTTAAAAAAAACTATCATTCAATAGATATTTTAAATTAATATAATTTAAAGGAAGCTCTAGGTAAGGAAGTGCTTGAAGTGTAACTGTTTAAGCTACGTCATTCCAACAAAGCATATTTTTTCATGAATGGGGCATGCAATAGCTTGATGATTGCTAGGACTTAAGTTAAGGAATGGAAGGCTACTCAAAGCAGACACCTTTCCGAGTTTACATATTTGCATCATGTTAAAATAGAATAATGAGATCTGCAGGTCTGAACTACATTAATCTTTCCTTGACTGCCATGTGGTTTTGCGAGCAGTTAAATACAAAGATGTGAACATGAGTTAAAGTGACAGTGCTTTTTGAAGTCTGCAATACAAGAACTGCTTCACTATTTAAAACCCTGCCTTTTATCAAAACCTGCTCAATAATCTCATAACATTCCAACAAGCACAGCTAAATCTTCTGAACGTCATTCCCAGTCTTATTGTGTATGTAGTAGATAATCTGTGTATGAATAATTAAAGGATGGGCCCTACCTTCTTCTTAATGCAAACTAAATATGCCTGAGATGTATTGCATTACCTTTGAGTAGCTTTACGGAGAGGATTTCTTTTTCTTTTCTTTTTTTAACTCTAAAGGCCATTTTGCTAAGCAGCATTTACTCAGGGCAGTTATATATAAACGAACTGCTGGACAGAAAGAAACACAAATGTCTGAAATTTAGCAGCTTGATTCATGTTAGCTTTTAAAATAGTATTGTCTTTATAAATGAAGCATTTAAATATTTAATATTTCTTTCTTAGTTATACATGTGAAAGACAAACATTTGAATGAATCTTGAAACATATTTATCCACTCTATGATTACAAAAGAAAAAAAAACCTCTGATCCCAATTATGAAAGGGGAAGATATTTCTGTAATCAGTTCCCCATGTACATTCCAATTTGCGAATGTAGTTTTTCTTTGCATTTCCCTACTCATGGTAATGTCATGCCTATGGTGCTGTCTCTCCACTGAAGTGAAGGAGCAAAGAATCCCCATGCCCGCAAATGATCAGGAAGAATATTATCTACTTCACCCAGATAGTTATTTCTGACTCTCCAGCTGATCAGTATTCCGATTATGGGATATTAACCCCTGCTACAGAACCCAGGAAAAGTTACCTATTACATGATATTCCTGAGGGAAAGCATTAAAAGAGCAACAAATGCAACAGGGTGGGCAGACCTGCATAGAAGACAAAAATTAGTTCAGTTGAAACTAATGGGAAAAGTTAGTCATGATTAACTGAAGTCCCATGGCCTTCAATGGAACTTAAAAGTACAATTCTAAACATGTCCGCTGAAAAGTAAATCCCATTCCAGTTATTCCCAGATAAGCAGATTTAGGATTTCAGCCCAACTAGCTAGACAGTTGACAGTGAATCATTTTTTCAATAGTTACAGAGGCTTCATGCTTCTATATCAAGCACGGTTTCTTATTTGCCATGCAAGGTAGCCTTATAATATATGCCTGTGCTTTGATATACATATCACAGCATTCAAATACTTGTGAGCAGTGTAGTCAATTGATTGTAATCTTTACTGGTTTATTTGAAGGGACCAGATGTACTGATTGTGTCCCACATGGGCCATTCATTCGATGGAAGGCATAGAATGTCAAGTACTAGTTGGTGCCAATGTAATCAGCTCAGGGCAATCTTACGTGGGTTTATAACTAAAATATGAGGAGGAGGAAGAAAATCAAAGGAAAGGGCATGTGCATGCATTGATTAAAACATAGTGCAATTGTCTCAAGATTCCTTGTTGTGCAGTTTTAATCAACGTGCAGATGTTCTGGTACTCACTGCAGAGGATCTGTACCCATGCAGAGTCTTGAACAAAGTCTGGAAATAAAACAGAATAGTGGGTCACTAATGCATTGGTGACACTCTGTAAGCAAGATCAGATATAATTTGGAACCCCAAAATCTGGGAGAAATATTGTAAGCATCCAAAGAATTTACTGAGTGGAAGAGCAGCTGCAATTCATTCATCAATTTGTGTTTAGAAAGTTTGACTTTTGAAGGTTTCTGTAATCTGGCCCAAGATGTTAGGAAGAAGGGGGAGAGGGCAACAATGGGATATATGGAGGAAGAGAAATGAAAAAAATAGATAATCACTAAAGAAGGAAAGAAAAGAAAGAAACGGAAAATCTGTTTCGCATCCTGCCTAATATGTTTTCCTTTTCAGGAAAATGCAGCAAAAATATGAGAAGCTAAGAACTAATGGGATAACAGTTTATAGCCTAAAGCAGCCACTACAACTCCCATCAGTCCCAGCTTGCACAGTTGGGATTTGTAGTCTAAAATATATGGAGGGCACCAGGTTGGGAAAGTCTGTTCTAAAGAAAACGGGAGTGAGAAAGTTTTCCATTGGCTAAAGGAAAATATATATTTCAGCAGTTGCTACATTGCACTTTGCCTTTTTTTAGCACCCTGAGACTGTAATCCTATATCTACTTAACTAGAGGTAAGACCCATTTAACTAACTGGGATTCACTTTTTGAGTTGATATTATAGGATTGAGCTGTAAGGCACTTTTATTTGTAAAGAATGCAAAGTTAACCTTTGCAAAGTATCAAGTCACTTTCCAAAGCTTCTCTCAGACATAGAATAATAATCCAAGCTATCAGAACCAAACAATGGTTGTTTTTAAAAAACGACATTCATCGGTTTACTGTTAAGACAAAGGGCATATACTACTCTTTCCTTGGAACCATGCTTGATCACATTAAAATGTGATTATATTCTGTAGTGTAGCACAACTGATATGCTTTCACAAATATTTCTGTGCAGGTTTTTTTTAAATAAATAAATCAGTTTCCTCATGAGCTGAAAGATCTATTAACTAGGTTATGCGGTATGAGTGTATTAGAGTATTGTGATATATTATGGTTCCAAACAAACTCATAATACCAAATGCATCTTTGCATGAATTTGAAAATATCTTTTTTTATTAAAAAAAGAATTGAAAATGTTAACATGTGTAAAAGCATAAGGTGAATGAAATTGCTTAATTTTCTTGAGAGTCAGTATTTCTAGAATGGGCTTACAGTGTAATTGTATTGGAGATTAATTTAAAATCCCCTCTACAAGTTTTACCCTTGATTTTGTGGTGCTGATTTATCTGGTAATGGTCATGGAATTGCACTGAAGAATAATTTTATCCTCATCCTTTTGTTATGGATTTTTGGACTTGGTTCAATTTGTTCTCAACACTGCTTTCCATTCTGCCACTTGTTCATATTAGGGTTTGGGGTTTTTCATTTTCTTCTGAAGGTAAGCCATGTGTACTAGTGATTGTGTACGTCAAAACTACACATTGCTTTTGCTTTGTAGCTGATGAAAAAATACAGCTATTTTAAGCTCCTTGATGTCCTTAATTATCAGTTGAGAAACACATATAGGGGGAAAGAGATCACTCGGACAGCAGTGTATCCCTTTTATTTAATAATGAGATTGAGTAAACTAAAACATTAACCAGAAACTCTGTTTAACTTAAGTTAATGGGTGGGAATTTCTGTGTGCTTTAAAATACTTTAACAAAACAAAAAACCCAAGTCTATCAAATTCTTTAACTAGAAGGAACATCAACACATTTTTTAAACAATCATTTGCACACCCCTTAGCTCCCATGTACTTGGAGGTAATTTCTTGACAGCTTTTGAGTCTGCATATTTCTTACTTACATTCAAACACTGATCCCCTACCTGAATTCTAAAATGATACAATCCCACATTAAAAAACAAAACAACCTAGACTCTTGGGGAATCTGGATTTCTGAGTTCAGCTCTTTATAAAAAAGCTTCACTCATTTTATTTTTTAGCATAGGATAACCTGATCTGAAGAATTTCTTCCAATATTGAGATACAACAGTTTGAAAAACATGGGCCCTCTGGGTGGAATTAAACATCACATTATTTCAAGTATTCTATCAGCACAAGCATCGTAGCCTGACAGATGGAATGATCCCCCATTCTCCCATGTGCAACTGGGGATTTCAGCTGGATCCCCCAATCCCCCTGATCTAATTTCAATGTAGAGGCACATGGGAGGAGGAGTAAGAGGGATGTCATGTTATGTAAGTGAAAGCTTTTGCACAGGGATTCCACTGATAGGGTCTGCTTGATGAATCCCACCATGTGAAATTTGAGTGGCCAAAATCAGCTGTATGTAGGATCTGATAACCTTACAGCACCTTAGCAGCACCCAAATCCTGAAGGCAATCAAATCCTAAAGCCAATATATCAGGACACACTGAAGGTAACTCTAGTGTATGCCCATAATAAGAAGGCTTTCCCTCAAACTATTAGCACATCCCTGAACATGGCCTGGGTAGAACCATGATTTTGAGGGTGGCATCCAAGCAAACCAGTGCAGCACCAGAGAAATATTAAAATGTGGCAAAGAGACAAGGCAAGAGTAAGCCTTTCCAAAATAATTAAGGTCAATTTCATTTGAGCTCTACATTTAGATACAGTTGCTGCAGCTTTCCAGCATTGCACCCAATTCAAATCGGTTTCTGTGCCTACATTATTAAAGACCTGATGCATTCATTTTCTCTCATATATTCTAACTGAAGTAAGAGTAGTTTCGAATCCCAAGTGATGCCATAGTGCTGGTATATAAGGCTGCAGAAAATAATTTCTTACATTGTAAGGAGTTAGGTGGGAAAATAATAAAATGTAAGCTCACAAAGAAAATCAATACAAAGTAAGCAGAAATGATTTTTTTTATATAGTTGCTAATATGAATATTAATACATGAGCTTTACAGCATTACTGGGACTTGCAGAGCATTCTTCTATGAGGAAATGGTGCTTCAACAGTGTCTGAAGGGAATGCTTAAGAACTGGTTTTATGTCGGTGCTACTGTTCTTGGAAAGAAAGAAACCACCCTCGATCATAATAAGAAATGAATTAATGCACTGTGTCATTTTATTGTATTTTCACAATGTATCTGAATTTTAATGTCCCCTCGTATGGCAACAATTAAATCATGTTGATCTTTTCAAAATGAGAACTTCTTTCTTTATAAGCAAAGCGTCTCTTTTATTCGTAAATAAATCTCTATCTGTGTCACTTGTCCCTCACAAGGACTTACGAGTGAGGGAAGGAATAAAAGTTAATATATTTTCAACTCTTTTTCTTCTTTAGTATCCAGAAAATTATTACAATAATCAAAATTGGGATCGAGGTGGAGCTAATACCATGATTTGAACCCTAGATATAACACAAATGTTTATCATCTGAACCCAAGCATAAACATTGGAATATTCTTAGTAGAACTGGATCCATTCAAACATCATCATCATCATCTTTATTACAGTTGCAGACCAGCATGTTAAAATAGAAACACATAGTAATTTAGGAAATAAAACAGATAAAACGGGTAAAAGGAGTGACTCAAAGAAGGGAGGGGTGCGTGAGGGAGACTTAAAATCAGCTAGAGGGTTAAAAGCAAAGAGTTGCAAAAGTAACTATAGAAGGAAGGGTGCAAGAGAGGGAATGGGTCTTGCGTATAAGCCTTCAGTTTAAGTCTGGTGCGAATGACCATCATAGCAGTGCAAAATCTGGCTGAGTATGTTACATCTAGGTTTGCATCTTGAAGTAGCAAGGAGGTATAGAGTTGTTCTGTCTGTTCAGGGAATTTGTGTAGTATTGGCAGGATGAACCTGACTCTTATATCTGTATAATATTGGCAGTGGAAGAAGACATGGCCAGTAGTTTCTAGTTGCCCTGAGCCACGGGGACATTTTCTCTCCTCGTACGGTACATTTCTAAAACGGCCTTCCTAGATAGCTGGGAGGAGGTCCTGGCATCGGGCCAAAGTGAAGGCCCTTCGCTGTTTTGGTATTTCTAGGTTGGTTATATATGGCATTTGGGAACTAAGGTATCTTTTGGTTTCACAGATGAAAAAAAATGGGGATCTGGTTAGGTTTGCTTGCGTTCTATGTCTTCCATATGCTGTTTGATGGGGGTTTTTTTTGGCTTTTTCATATCCCATGTCAAGTAAAATTTGTGAGATAAAACCTAGGGTTGTTATTTTGTTTAACACTTCTCATTTTCAAGTTGTTTGGAAGTCGTCCTTTATAGTTAGGAGAACAAGGTCGCATGGGAAGAAGGATAGTCTAACCAGTAATTACGTCCAGTAGCACCTTAAAGACCAACTAAGTTAGTTCTTGGTATGAGCTTTCGTGTGCATGCACACTTCTTCAGATACCGTATCTGAAGAAGTGTGCATGCACACGAAAGCTCATACCAAGAACTAACTTAGTTGGTCTTTAAGGTGCTACTGGAAGGAATTTTTTTTGTTTTGACTATGGCAGACCAACACGGCTACCTATCTGTAACAGTAATTACGTGTCACACTCTAGCCTCAATTCTTACAAGTCCAGTTTTTAGGTGTAGGGTTGCCTTGGAAACGTTTTTGGGCACTTGTAGGAATGATCTTTGAAATTTAGATTGTACCAGTTCCAGTGTTGTGCAGTTGGGGGGAGTACCAGTTGAGCAGGGATGCGGGTGGCACTGTGGGTTAAACCATAGAGCCTAGGACTTGCCGATCAGAAGGTCGGCGGTTCAAATCCCCGCGATAAGGTGAGCTCCCGTTGTTCAGTCCCTGCTCCTGCCAACCTAGCAGTTCAAAAGCACGTCAAAGTGCAAGTAGATAAATAGATACTGCTCCAGTGGGAAGGTAAACGGCGTTTCCGGGCGCTGCTCTGGTTCGCCAGAAGCGGCTTAGTCATGCTGGCCACATGACCCAGAAGCTGTCTATGGACAAACGTCGGCTCCCTCGGCCTATAGAGCAAGATGAGCGTGAAACCCCAGAGTCAGTCACGACTGGACCTAATGGTCAGGGGTCCCTTTACCTTTACCAGTTGAGCACCATATAGCAGCTGTGCAATGGACTTTGCCTTAAACAATTTGAGGGTTGCAGGTATGAAGTGGCCACCTTTGGTCCTGAGATATTTAAGTATGGCTTTTGCACTTCTCTGGGCATTCCCTGCAACATAGTCCCCGTGGGCTTTTCTGCTTCCCGAGGAATGAAGGGCTGTGCCAGGGTATTTGAAGCAGGTGACCTGCTCAATCTTTTGGCCATCCATGTACCATGATCAAGATTTGGGCTTTTTGGCAAATACTGTGATTTTGGTTTTCTGGTAATTAAGTTCTAGTTTGTTCTCCTTCTGGTATGCTGCCAGTGTTTTCATGGCTCATTGGTGTTACCAATGGAACAATTAATCTGTGGTTTTTTTCCTTTCCTTTCCTTTCCTATCATTGCACAATATGGTTGACCCTCAGATCTCTATCTCAGAATCAGTTTGCCCAGAAACTACATAGGGATGACATTATTTAAAATGATTGTAAGGATTTCTCATTTTGCATTTTTATGTTGTGAACCACTCTGTGGTCTTCCACTGAAGGGTGGCATACAAATTCAATTTAAAAAAAAAGAAAAAGAGGAATGGCATTGTTGCAGTGTTTACACTTTTCCACTTCTCCCAAAGCTAAGAAGATATCAGAGATTTGACTGAAATATAGTTCACAATGGTAACTAAATCTCCAAAAGTAATAGCGGGCGTCTCAAAGCACATTGCTAGGCTGACATCCCTAGGCAAGGTATTCAATCTCTCTAAGGAACAGAATTGATACATTTTATTCATTCTCTCTACAAATAACAGACTCACAAATATTAATGTTTATTTACATTTTGCAAGCATGCATTTATTAACACAACTTTTATTTTTGCTACCTGCCATTACAGAGCCTTGTCTGAATTCAGTGTTGAAATACTGTAATATCCCACAGCAAGTGTGAGTCATTGACATTTAGACTGATAGAGGCTCCTATTAATGAAGCCATTCTTCACTTTACTGGGATGCTTCATACATTATTTCTCAGTAATAAAAAGATTTATTAGCAATTGCTAAAAGTAAATTGCAGCAGGAAAGGTTATGTGGATCAAATATTTGTTCTTGAGCATTCGTTAATTTATTTGTTTATATGTTCAACTGTATACAAAGAACCAAGCCATGGCATAGCACAATTCATTTTACATGAAGGGTTTTATTGCATAACAAGACCTCAAATGCAAGATTTTATGGAAACTGAAAACAAATCATGCTCAAACTATCTAGCTGAGGATTGGCTGGGTAATGGAATACTTGAATTGAGACAAGCTGTTGCTAGAAAAGAAGCATTGAAAAAGGAAGACTCTCTCCTAGGTATTTTCTCTCCCTCTTCCCCACTCACTAAGGATCTTTCTGCACTTACCATGTATAGTGGTATAGTTTCTTCCATCCAAGCACACCCATTTTAATGGCATAATGCTACACAGTGACATTATTCACCAGTTATACCAGAATAATGTACTCAAAAACCCACTTTTTCTTCTACTGGAAAAAAAATCTGATATTTAGGAAAGATCCAGAATGGTTCTTTTGTGGGACATGTGTATCATCCAATCTCTGTGTGGAGGGGTTGGGAGTTGGTGGGCACGGTTTGGGAGACATGTTTCACACATCTTTGTCAGTTTGTGAGATTAGAACAAAGGGCAGAAATGACAGGTGAAAACCATAGCTGTCAAGTGTCCCTTATTTGAAGGGACAGTCCCTTATTCCAGCGCCATGTCCCGCTGCTGTCCCTTATTGATAGATGTCCCTTAAATGTCCCTTAAATGATGTCCCTTAAATTTCAAAGGAAGCAGCTCCTCTCCCTCCCTCCCTGCCAGCCAGGGAGGAGGGAGGCTCCAACTGTGTTGCTTGGCTGTGTTGCTCACCCAATAAGAAGTCTAAGAACGACTGGGGGGTGGAGCTTGCATGCCTTGTGTGTGGCTAGTTAATGCAAGCTGAGAGGTTTTTTGAATGCTGGATGCCATTTTGTTGCATGTGCTGCTGCAAACTTTGCAGTGCAAAGCCAGGCTGGGGAGCCATCTTAAGTTGAGGCTGCATAGGCCTTGTGGTGCATGTGATTCAGATTCTATTCAGTTGAACCTCTGGTTACAAAGTTGGTTGGACAGTGTTCTCGAAGCTACCAGCATGTGTTTGACCAGACTGCAGGAGGACAGGAAGACTGGAGTGCCTTTAACAGGTGAGGCTGCAGGTCCCTTATTTTGGCTGCTGGTCCCTTATTTTCAAGGCTGCTGGTCCCTTATTTTCAAATCTGTAAGTTGACAGCTATGGTGAAAACTATAATACTGAGTCAAAGTACTACCCATGATACCATTAGCTGCAGACACAATTTCATCACAATAACCAGGTTTACCATAGCTCAAGCAGACATGTAGTTCCTATTCTAATCTGGCCTCCCACAAGAATAGAATTTTGGAACACTAGGCATTAAAAACAACAACAACAACAACAACAACAACCCACAAAGGGGCAATTTTCATGTGCATGCTCATAACTCTGATAGTTAATGACTGGAAGAACATGAGGGTATGTAAAGGTGTGACTACAGCTACAGCAGACCCTCCAAGCGTCCCTATTTTCCAGGGACAGTCTCAGATTTACAGAAGCTGTTCTGGGACTCAGCTACACAGTTGCAAATAGAACCTTTTAAGTGTGTTTTAAGTGAAATACACAATGTGATGGCGATGGTGAGCCTTATGGAAAATTCAAGGTATTTTTTAAAACGCTTTTTTTTTTTTAAAGCATTTTCAGAATGGTTTTTATATGTGTGTAGATTTCACCCTGGTGTCTGATTTGATCCCAGAATGTCCCACTTTTCTTTAGGATGTCCCTATTTCCTTTGTAGAAATGTTGGAGGGTATGGTAGGATATCCCTATTTTCATTGGAGAAATGTTGGAGGGGACATTTCATACCCTCCAAATGTTGGAGGGAATGCTACAGAACTTTTCTCATTTTCGACACAACCCACCATTAGTACACAAAAGAAAACCCCACACTCACTCACTCACTCACTCACTCACTCGCTACTAACAGTGTCACGTGAATGGAAGTGCAGACTATAAATTCACTCTTCAAAATGTTAGATCAAAAAGAAAATTTACTGCTATAAATGGCAAGTCCCTATGTCTTTCAGACCAGCTGAGCAGAAACTAGAGAAAAGAGCTTCTTAGCTGCCTATCTCATCTCACCAGTTCCACAGATCCCAAATGACAGGGTGGGCAGAATGAAATAATCCCTTCACCCTCCCAGGTCTTGAACTGAAAGAAATAGACTGTGATATTTTATCATTCTTACCCCAGTCTCTTCCGAATTCAGCTCAATGTGAATCTGGCCCATTTGGGCTAAGATGAGAATATGTCTCTTAAGTGGTGCTGCGATTGGACTTCTTTTAGTTGTAGAGGTGAGTTATTCACAAAATGTTCTCATTTTGTATTTTTATGTTGTGAAGTGCCCTGTGATCTTCAGATGAAGGGTAATATACAAATTTAATTAATTCATTAATTCATTAATTCATTATAAGCCCTCCATGATCACAATCCAAGATAGGGCTGTGCACACTTGCGGCTTAATCTGACCTTGCATTTAAACACTAGCCTGGGAGCCCTAAGAAGAAAAGAATTCAACAAAGGCCAATATGTGGAACTGCACACAGGCAAGTGGGCAGGGCAACGGTGGAGGGATGGAGTGCAAACTTTTGAAACAAAACAAAAATGTGGTAGAACCAGGTGATAGAAACAAGTACACAGCCTGCTTTGGGTAGGTCTGGGTCAGAACCCAGCAGGAAAAAAAACAGTTTATTTACCTCTGGTATAGAGGTTAAAATGGCTAAGAAGATTTTAAAAAGTAACTCTCTTTTATTCCTTTATCCATTTCATTCATCCACTGCAATTTACTGCAGTTTCTCAGTTGTTTATAAATAATGTCAAGTTAGATCTACACTTTTCATTAACCAAAAATATATTTCCAGCACAAATCTTCTCAGCGTTCAAAGCAATGACCTTATAACGTGTCTCTCTGTGGCCATACAGCTCTGGTGAGTTAGTCATGACACTGTGTGTTATGAGACTACCATTTGTTAGTGAAAAAAGGCACCAGCCCAGGACCTGGTTCAAGAAAAGATATTACTGTACCTCATTGGTGTGATTCCAATTCCATTGTTGTTGTGATTCAACTCCCATTAACTTTAATGAAACAGAATCTCATTCTAAAATTCTGAAGCAAAGGAGTGCCATTGCAAACTTACTTCCCACTTACTTCAGTATCCCTGTGAGCTTCAAGTATACAATGAATGTGGGAATGTGGGAGCTTCCAGACAGGGGCTTGGTGCTGTAAATGAGATATTGCAAACATGTAAATAGCAACAGGGTTGCCCCCCCACCCCCAAAAAAGTAAACCCATATTAAATGGGACAAAATGTGGGTTGGCGTTTTGATAAAGTGATGATGCCATGTAGGTGCTGCAGAAAGAAAGAAAAAACTTGCATGCATGAAGACCACCAATTCCAAAATAAGCATCCATTTGGAATCATCCTTGCTCACTTACTGAAAACAGCAGCAATGCAGAGACCAGTGTCATCTTCAGTACATGCTGAGCGGTGAAACCAAACAGGAAAGCTTCCATTAGGAAAACAATGGTTTCTTCACTAGTTTCTGAACAACCTTAGCCAATAAGAAGGTTAGCAGAGAAGCAATGATTAGAGAAATATCAATATAAAGGTAAGCAACTTGAACACAGGCCTGACACCCACTCGATTAAACAATGATGACACCTGGCGCAGGCACACTGAGCCACGGAGAATTAATGGTCTCCATTATCAATAAAACACACTCTCTCCTGTTAGCTTTTCCAGCATTTAAAAGAAAGCAATACAACTTTTAGGTTATAGCATGGCACACACTTTTTCTGTCTTGAAGATGAAGACCTGCACTGTAATAACAAGGGACAAAAAGACCTGCCATCTCAAATATGTCACAAATTACACTAGGATGATGTCGCTACATGCTTCATTCTCTCAAATGACCGCTGACCCTGTCCATGTTTCCTCCCTGTTGCAAATGTGCATATCTTGTAGCTAAGCAACCTGTCAACAGCACGATGTGAACACTTTTTACAGATATGCTTTATTTGGACTCCAGAGAAGATCTGATTGCCTAAGGCTGCAATTCTAACCTCACCTGCCTGGGAGTAAGCCCCACTGAGTTCAATGCGACATTCCATCCGATTTCAATCCTAGTATACACGATTAGGATTGCACTGTAAGAATTCTATCACAGAGGGTTAGTGGAAGCCACAGTGTAGTCATAAAGTGTGCATTATTCCAAGGAACCACTAGGAAGTCAGATATGCTTCATCTCTGGGATATGTCAAATTGTTCCTCCATAAATAATAAAAATAGTATCCTTCCTGAAAATATATACCTGTGCTTTATTGAACTTCTTTTGCTTAACCATGGTTACCTGAATCATCAACAGCTTTATCTGAAGTGAAAATATAGCCATATATTTAGGCATACATGCACTACAGATCTTTCAAAAACACCTTTGACTAATGTAAGTTTAGTAGCTCTGGATTCTATCACACACATTGTCTCTATGGAATTCTCACTCTTACTCTACATTCCAATAGAGTTCAGATCGTTCCAGACAAGAGTATATTGTGGGATGGATGCACGCAGACCATTTTTTCACAGCACCTACACTCCATTATTGACAGCAAAATACCAGCTTCTCCCCACCACCACCACCCTTGTTTAACCCTGATTTATACTTTCTTGGAAAGAATCCAGAAAGTCTCTTTTAAAAACTGCCAGTAATTCTTTTGTGATATCTGAATGATGCAATCTTAACCCCCATCTAGAAGCATCCTCTGTGCATTGTTTTGTATCTCTGAGAAATACATTCCAAGTCTTCTCCTACTCCTCATGGGTTTGGCAAGTATCCTTTGCCTAAGTAAACATGTTTTGGGTGCCCTAGAAATCTTACTGACATCGAAGAGTCTTGTTTCCAGCGTATCGAATTGCCTATCCATTTCACACTTGTGGGGCAGCACACTCAACACAGGTCAGTGTTTCCGATCATGGCTCTGCCTTTATAAAGTATTTAAGTATTCCATTAGAGCCATTGGGGAAAGCTCCACTCTGCTTTTTGAAAGTACTATAATTAGGCACGTGGTGGGGGAGGTAAAGACTTGTACAACTAACCACATTAGTTTAACAGATACACACACAGAGATGAAGTGAATTTGAATGCTGCTTCTAGAGAAAGCCATATACAGAACTTCAAGGGAATTCTTCTATGAAAGGTCTGCATGCACTTTTAATCTGTCTTTTATTCATCACATTTGTATTCCACACTTTACAGGTAGCTGAGGATGGCAAATATGGGGCTATTCTCTTTTATCCTTTGCCAAGATCCATGTGAAGCAGACTTTGCTGAGAAGTCTCCCAAGGTTGCATGCAGTGCAATCTTATGCCTATTTACTCAGAAGTAAGTTCCACTATGTCTAACGGGGCTTACTTCCTAATGCTACCTTGGTATGTCTTCTTGAGATGAAAGGTGGCGTATGCTATTGCTATCATTATTATCATTAAAATTATTAGTAATACATGTGTTTAGGATTCCATCCCTCGTGCTGCACCGCTGGTAGCGAAACAATGGTTTGCTTTAGTGTTACATTTGAACCCAGGCTCAGGGTTTGTTTCCCACAAACAAACACAAGCACTAACTTAAGAACAAACATTACTTAGAGCTCGTGGAGAGAAACAAGCCACAAACCCAGGTTCGGATAGAATGCTAAGCAAAACCATGGCTTAGATCCTAGCAGCATGGAAGCAACAGGTGAGCAAATTGCTCATGATTTTTGCATCATGCCTGAGCATGCTGCAGCTTCACCTTCATAGCTTATATCATTTTAACCATGGTGTAAAGTGAAATGAAAATAAAGCTATTGCATAAGGTGGTTCAGAAGGGATCCTGAAGTTTGAGAGCTACATCAATGCAGATGTTTCCCCAGTGCTGATGATATACTGGAATGGGACCTGTTTCTCTTTCATCTGTTTACCAAATAAACATCTACATAAAGTTATACTAAATTGTGTTTTGTATTAATTGAGGTATGTCAATTTATTGTAAAAATAAATTATGCGGTAACAGTTTATTGTAAAGGTTCTTGCATTTCCTGTACGAAGAGACATGCTCCATTTATACCGAGTTCAGTTTTTAAAACAGGGAAGCGGTGGTATGGAAATGGGTTTTTTTCTTTTTTAATTCAATATAGGAGTATGTTGTGGGAAACGGAAAGGGGGGGGAAATTCTTAAGAAACTATAAATTATGCAAATGATGCTAAATAATATAAATACCCAGATATTTCTTCCTGAATAGTATATCTTTTGAGCAGCACTTGACACTCTAAAAAACAGCCAGAATTAAGGGACTATATAACTTTCATGAGCGCAGATCCAATGTGGATCCAGACCACACACATCCACAGTTATAACCAGCCCAGTGGTCTAGATGCTGAGCCTGTTCAGATATAGAACACATTAAGGACTAGAAAAAAAGCATCATTCTTTATGCTGCTGCAGTCCTGACTCTTCCAGTCTTCCACTGCCAGCTGCAGGAAGGAGAGCATGCAAATATTTGAATTTGCTGACAATTTTGCCCTCTCTGCAAAAACAAAACGGAACAGAACAAACACTACCTTAAAGATCTATTCAGCAGGTGTGAGGCTCCCAGCACTCAAATGATGCTACAATTGCTGGCATCAAGCTATGATCTGACACCAGTTACTCTCCAGGCTCAGCAACAGCCACTTTTTGAGCTGCACTGCTGAAACAGGGATGAGGTGGCACCATTTCAGCAAGTAGTGCCAATTTGCCATGTCAGGAGGCAGAGCAGCCTAGCCAACCTCTAATGCAGCAATATGTATATTATTGACACTGCAGCCGTTAAACTGGACCCAGCACAAATCGAGCCAGAGCTGAATCCTTGAACAGACGGTCACTGCCAGAACATTCGAAGTAGCCACACTTAAGAAGAGTTGTTATTTGTTTACAACCCAACTTTATTCCGTTGTGGAACTGGTGTACATGAAGTTCCCAGGCAGTCTGCCATGTTGACACCAACCAGACCCACACCTGTTTCGCTTCAGCAAGGTTGCTGCATCACATGCCTTCAGACCACACCGTGGAATATAACTCTGAGCTTGTGGAAAGAGAGTGTTCTTCTTTTCCGATGAGTTATCATCCACCAACCATCCAGTATACAAAACTACAGGAAAGGTTTTGTGCACAGTCAGAGGCTTCATACTGAATTTTAGAAATTTATGAAGAACTGAGTGGATGTGGTTATGAATCTTGAATATATGCATACTTCTGTATTCATACAGCTTGATTAAGTCAAAGTGGTTGCTGTTTACCATTGTGAACTGTTTTTGGAATAACTACTGTTAGTTACATAATTAAATCTTTTACGCACAGCCATGGTTGCCATATCCCTTACTCTTCCAAGAGAAGAGCTTAACCAAGCATTCTGCTCTATATTTAGATAGTCAGTCCAGCCAAATAATACACCTAGCAAATGCTTCTTTCTTCTCTGGGTATGCCAGAATAATTTATGCAGACAGTAAACAGAATATCTTATGAACATACAAAGTGAAAGGGGAACCAAGACACTGTAGCAAAGGAAAATACACCTGAGGGTTCTCTTCTCCTTGTACAACATGACAGGGTCCATTGACCTTGGATTAAAGCAGTCATGAGGAACCTCAGCCCCAGGGGCCAGTGGTAATCTCCAGGCACCTCTCTAAGGCCCTCAGGTGTACCCGCAGGCCATGCCTCTTCCTGAACCACATCCCTTCTCTCAAGGTAACAACCCTCTCTAGTCCTGCTCTGCAGCTTCCTCAAGAGATTTCTTCTGGCTGAAATGTGCCCATGAATTGTGATAATGGCTCTTGCTTGCCTGGACAAAGGGAGATGTGTGCATCATCTGAATGTAGCCTACTGCAGTGTTTCCCAAATGTTTTTGGGCAACGGCACACCTGTTTACTGAAAAAAAATCTCGCGGCACACCACCATTAAAGCCCCGCCCCATGACGTCAGCGCGCAGCGTCACGCCGGGAGGGACGCACAAAAGTGAAAGTTTTTTCCCTCCCCCTTGCTGGGGAACCTCCAAGCTTTGGGGGTGGGAGGAGGCAGCAGAGCGAGGGACTGAGGGACGGCGGCAACTGAGGCGGCGGCGGCTGAGGCAGAGCTGGGAAGGGGGTTTCCAGGGGACACGGCAGCTCCTCGAAAGGCTTCTCTCAGCTGCGCTCGTTCGTTTGGGGCATCGCTCCGGCTGCTCCCTCTCCCGCCGCGCAGGAGCGATGCCTCTCTCTGGCTCTCCCTCCGCGCAGGCTGAGGGAGGGAGGGAGGGGCGCGTGTGACCCGTCTCTGCTGGGAGACCAAACCCAGCGAGGCAGAGTCGCGCGGAGGCGCCCAGGCAGCGCTTCCGGCTGCGAGGAGGAGCGCCAGGCAACAGCAGGAGGCACGGCCTCTCCTCGCCGCCGCCGCCCCGCCTCTCGCCGCCCGACTCGCCCGCCTCCCTCCAGGCATCTCGCGGCACACGAGGCAACGTCTCACGGCACACTCGTGTGCCGCGGAACACCGGTTGGGAAACACTGGCCTACTGTACAGAAATCAGAGTCGCATCCAGTGCACCACCCATTTTTTGTCTCTGGCCCTGGCCAGCTCTGGTGTGTGCCCCCCCAAAAAGGAATGTAACCCACCAACTGGAAATGTTTCCCTCCCCTGACAGAAGGAGCAACTCTGGGCTGGTTTACATGTCTTTTTTTGGTGATTAACTCATACCAGGTTGCCTTCGTTAAACATCAAATCACGTTACTTCCTCAAGTAGTGAGTGAGGGTGCCTAGACTGGCTGTGCCAATTTCTACACACAGCTGCTGAAAGTTACCAGATCTGACATATGCAATCTCCACACATGGCAAACATATTTCACATAACCTACCGCAGCATGCAGATTAAATTTAGACTGAGGGAGATGGAAAGAAGTATTTCAAGGCTTTCTTACTTTCTGTCTGTCATTTCTTTCTTTTGATGGGTGTGATCCAGCCAACATTAAGCACTTTCAAGTCCCATTGATTTCGATGGAAGAGTTAAGTACATGCTTCCTTGTGTAGACTGAATAAGCTGTATAAGCTTGTCCTTGGCAAAAAC
The DNA here is from genome assembly GCF_964188315.1 of Podarcis muralis. Lineage (NCBI taxonomy): Eukaryota > Metazoa > Chordata > Lepidosauria > Squamata > Lacertidae > Podarcis > Podarcis muralis. The sequence continues at coordinate 34,862,809 of NC_135665.1, forward strand.
CATCCAAGCAACTTAGCCAACCAGTAAAACGAAGTAACAGTGCGTCTTTGTCCTCAGTGTTGAAGCAAACGTCCAAAATAACGTACCACTTTCCCCAACATTTTTCTAGGGTGTGTGAGGAAGGTGATTCCCTCTCCCCACCCTTAAACAAAACATTTACACAGAACATTTCTGCAGTTACCTTCAAGAGGAATTTTCTATGACTATTTCAGACCCACTGTGGTAGGAAAAAAGGAGACCAGAAACACTTTCCTTGACATTTTTGGCTGTGATCATCTTGGTTTGGCCAGGCATTTGCAGCTGGTTTTATATGACACACACACACACGGCCACACAGCAAAGCCAATTAATCAAAATTTTCTGTTCTCACAATGTGCCTCTCTGTTTCTTCTCCGGGATATCTTAGTAAAGTAAGGCGAGGTGTGAAGCCTGGGAGGCTCTTTACTCCTTTCTTGTCTTGAGTATCTAAAAATGGTTGAGAAGGAGAGAGAGAGAGAGAGAGAGAGAGAGAGAGAGAGAGAGAGAGAGAGAGAAATCCTGTAACTTAAAGGAAAACTACCTCAAATGAAGGGCAGTATAGAAAAGTAAGTAAGTAAGTAAGTAAGTAAGTAAGTAAGTAAGTAAGTACAGGACATGTTGCAGAGGAGGGAACCTTAACATTTACACAGGAAAACACTTCTCTATGTGTCTACAATTCTTTATTTGCTCATGAATTACACTTATGACATATTGGTAGCTTAGTTCTTTCCAGGCCTTTAGCACTTGCACAAGACACTGTTTGTTCTGCAACAGCTAAAGAAGAATCCTGCACCAAGTAAATAGGACAAAGTGCCCTATTTCCCACACATATCTCTTATAATATATTTGCTCGTGCCATTGTCAAATCTTAGAATACCTTTGGAAGATTTTCTTGCTTTCCAACAGTGAAGAAAATCTATTGGGCCATTCCCTCGTTTTTCTAAGGCTTTTAAGATGGTGTCCACTGCAGCTTTATATAGCTGGACAGTGACTCACCATCATTATAAGCTTAATGTGTGTCATATATTTGCTTCATTGCTGTCTTCCGAACCAACATGGTCTAGCACAGGTTATGACAGCTATATTTTCAAAGACTCATTCTGCGGTAAGAGTGTGGTGGGTTGGGGGGCAACCATTTCTCCACAACTCCAGAACTGAGGCCTACTAAGAACTGAAGCAATGACTACAGCAAAAATGAGGCAGGAATGTATATATAGGTTCACAGCCAAGGCTGCAATCCTGTGCAGACTTTAATGGGAGTAAGCACCACTGAATTCAATGGCATTTATTCTAAGGAAACATATTGTGTTGTCAGTCATGTTACAGGTGTGTCACCAGGTATTAAAATGATCACTATATTACCACAAGATTTACAGGAAAGTAATGCACTTAGCACTGGGTCTTAATCCTGACTGGACCTGGAAAAATAAGGAATTCCCCCCCCTCCAAAAATGTATTTCTCCAGCTAAGTTGACATCTGAAGCAACATCAGCGATAGAGTAGCCTTCCTCCACCACACTCTTCATGTTATTAATCTTTGACTGCGTCTCAGCTCATTGTAACATTATCCACTGGTTGTGAATTATTGATTTGATTAAAAGCCTATTTAATAAGTTTACTTGGCAGAGAAACTGTTTTGCAGTGCCCTCAGGCAAAGGCTATTAATGCCTGACTCTCCTCTCCACAATCAGATAATTTATACATAACCTTTTAATATTCAGACATAAAGGTTACTGCTTCAGTAAAGCAGCCCCATCTTCTTCGTTTCCATATTTGCATCAGAACTGTGTAGATCCATTCGGAATCAAGTTTTATGCATTAACCATTTTACAGTCCTATGCTGGACAATACAAAATTCATCATGTCGGTATAAAACCCCATAGGTTTTGAACTTGCCATTTTCCTTTGTAGCGGTATAAATTATGATTCCAGTCACACAATTCGTTTTGACTTTTTGAAAATGATGTGCTTTTGTTCCACATTATCTGTGGGAAACAGTAGTAGCTGAGGAACAAAAATAATAATACCCGGGTCTACTTCCATTGGCAGGTCAATGTCAATGTCACAAAAGTAAAGTGGGGGCCCCATGTCCCCTCCTAAATCCAACTGGAGGAGTGCCTCTCCTCAAAATGAAAACAACATGTCCCTTCCATTATGGCTCCAAACTGCAAGCTGCACCCATTAACAATATTGTTTTGAAACTTTGGACCCTGGGAGACTCCAGCTGTGGCTGTTCCAAATTCAGTGACTATAGCCCATTTCGCTGGACTCTGTGAGAATCAATTCATTTTCATAATAACCAGTGGAAGGGTTTCCCTGAATTCTAAATGGGAGATAAATGCCTCTCGACAAGTAGGTGTTATGAGTAAACAGTTACCCTTCTTCCATTCAGCAGCCAACCCTCGCCCTTTCCAAAACCAATCTTAACAGATCCAACGCAATAAAGCCTCCTGTGGCTGACATCTAGTGGTGGCATGCTCAAATTACAGTCTGTGGAAGTTAAAAATGATGTGTTGAAAATCACATTTCTTGAAGGAAATTAAAACCTACGTGTGGCAGATCAGCTCACGGAAATAACAGTCTTTTCACTGTGCCTCCATAATAGGCATGACTTTTCAACAGAACTAGGATTTCTCAGTTCACCCGGACGTGTTCCAGGGCCTTTGCAGCAGCTGAAGTTGTTTTCCTTCATTTGCCATACATTATCCAAAGTCCCTACTCAGGATTTGTGTAGGGTTTGTTCCTTAGCTTTTTCTTCTCCCATAGATGTCCCACAAGGCAGCGGGTACAAAATTTTTCCTCAGGGTTTACTCTCAAAGCAAGGCAGCAGATGTTTAGGATCAGTGTTTACACCTTCACCTCAGTGGGCTACCTGCCCAGGTTGATAATTGTAGCCAAGGGGCCCCTCCAGATGTGCACTCATTTTACACTTTATTATTATTATTACTTATTATTTTTACTGAATGTGCAAATTATTGGGAATTGATTTGTACTCATGATGCTCTCGGGGCGATAATACACAATCCCACTTTTTACAGCATTTGCGCTTACTAAAATTTCAGAGCATTCTTATGGCTTCATTTCCAGTCACTGAATGTCCTGCTGAAATCACAGAGCTTTTCAGACCACACGTGTTCTGGGTGGTGGTGCCTTGCGTTTACTGTGCTAACCCTTCCAGAGAGCAATGATACGGTAGCAATTCGAGGATGGGGCAGGGTTGTTGTTGCTGTTTTACTATGGAATGTAATTTGCAGCGCTGGATTTTGGGTGGTGCAGGCGGTTCCCCCGCACAGGGCGCTGAGCCGATGGAGCACAGAAGAAGAAGAAGAAGAAGAAGAAGAAGAAGAAGAAGAAGAAGAAGAAGAAGAAGAAGAAGCAGCCTATTTTTATATGGGTACCTGCTGAGAATGCCTGTTAATCAGCAACTGTACTAAAAGGAATTATTGTTAAAATAAGAAATATTCAGGGGAGGGGGATTTTGTCTTCACTCAGGGCACCATATTGCCAAAGTCTGCCTTTGCTTTTTAGTGTTTGTATATTGTAAACGGCTCGTGATCTTCAGATGAAGAGTGGTATAGAAATTTAAGAAATAAATAAAGAGGAAGGCAGAATAAATCCACCCAAATGCATTAGTATTATGCCAAGAACATATTGCAGAATCCACCCACAATGCAACACCAATCTGGGAGGTGGGGAATAGGGACAAGAGTCCTAGTACCAATAGCCAGGACAGAAGAATTAGTTTCATGCTAGGATATGGAAGTGACAGCAACCTTTTTCTGGTGGTCCCTCGATGCCTGTTCCTTCAGCCCAGTGGCGTAGCGTAGGTTGTCAGCACCCGGGGCAAGGCAAGTAATTTGCGCCCCTAACCCGTGGATTTGCGCCCCCTAACCCGTGGATTTGCGCCCCCTAACCTGTGGATTTGCCCTAACCCCAGATGTTGCGCCCGGTGCGGCCAGCCCCCCTGCACCCCCCACGCTACGCCACTGCTTCAGCCTACAGAAAGAAAGGCTGTTTCAGGGCCCTCTGGCAGGTTGGGGTGGTCCTCCTGGCACTGTTTCCCGATAGCTATTGTTCAGCTGCTGGCGCAAATTTGCTTTGTCTGAGGCATCACTCCTACAATACAAGGATTTAAACCCTAATAACCTCCAGATGGTTCTGCACTGTTTCTTGGCTTTCACTCCTTTTCTTGGACGCAGAGGGACTGCATTTGGAAAAGACTCTGGCGCCGTGAATCAAAAAGCTATCCTGAGCCATCAAGTTATTATTATTATTATTTTTAAAAAGCTTCCTTATTAATTTTGGCTTTTTTCCTTCATTGCAACACAATTAACTTTCTGTAAAATAAAAAATAAAATGTGTATTTAGAAATGATAAAGTTTTCCCACGCTTTGTGCTGTTAGTGAAAAGCAATGTCACAGTCTAAGTAAGTTAAACTATATTAGTTTATATTATACAGACTTTGGTGGGATTTGAGCTTAAGGGGCAAAAATACACACACAAATGCCTGTACTAAACCTTGTTTCTTCCCTCTCTCTCTCTGGTTTTTTGTGGGGTTTTTTTTTTAATTAAAAGCAGTCTTGGAAATTAAAAGCTGTGCATTTGGGTGCAGGAGTGGGGAAGTGACCTTGAAAGGCGAGGACTCTAGCACAATGGCAGGACACATGCTTTGCATGTAGAAGGTCCCAGATTCCATTCATAGCATCTCCAGGAAGGGCTATGTCTGAAACCCTGGAGAGACTACGCTACTTTGAGCTAGATTGCTCAAAGGTCTTATTCAGTAGAAGGCAGCTTCCTATGTTCCTTTCTGTGCTGGTTGTTTTTCAGTTACAATCATGCCTGTCCCAAGCTCCTTTTCTAAATTGCAGCGTGGAAGATGCATTTTATGAGAGTAATCTGGAAGTGCAAGGGGAGCTGTGGTGGGCGGGCAGTTTTAAATGACAATACGGCTGGTGGGGAAAGGATTAAACAGGCTCCCCACACTGCTCTTCCACTGTGCAACATTGCAGCCCCTCAAGACTGCTTTTCAGGAAGGGAAAAAAATACAAAGAGTTGAAGCTTATGTGCATTTGTATACAGTGGTACCTCGCAAGACGAATGCCTCGCAAGACAAAAAACTTGCTAGACAAAGGGGTTTTTTGTTTTTTGAGCTGCTTCGCAAGACGATTTTCCCTATGGGCTTGCTTCGCAAGACGGAAACGTCTTGCAAGTTTGTTTCCTTTTTCTTAACACCATTAATACAGTTGCGACTTGACTTCGAGGAGCAACTCATAGAACGCGGTGTGGTAGCCTTTTTTTTGAGGTTTTTAAAGACTTTGGTGATTTTTGAAGCTTTTCCAAAACTTTCCCGACACCGTGCTTCACAAGACGAAAAAATCGCAAGACGACAAAACTCGCGGAACGAATTAATTTCGTCTTGCGAGGCACCACTGTATAATGTGCAGCTGACCTCTACATTTCATCAGGTATGCTTCAGGCTATTTATTTAATCTTTCCATCATGAGTAAAAAAACCTGTCCTAATTCTAGGACTATTATTTTCACATATGAAGCTATATTTTGCTGAGTCAGACCACCCCTACTATCTCAACTCCTCTGAATGGAGATTGAACCTGTGACTTGAAGGATGCTGCAAAACTTTGGGAAGGCTGTATTTTAGTGCTTTGGGTGAGTGGGCACAGCTCAGTGGTACAGCATACAGTGGTACCTCGGGTTACATACGCTTCAGGTTACATACGCTTCAGGTTACAGACTCCTCTAACCCAGAAATTGTGCTTCAGGTTAAGAACTTTGCTTCAGGATAAGAACAGAAATCGTGCTCTGGTGGTGCGGCGGAAGCAGGAGGCCCCATTAGCTAAAGTGATGCTTCAGGTTAAGAACAGTTTCAGGTTAAGAACGGACCTCCGGAACGAATTAAGTACTTAACCTGAGGTACCACTGTATACAACTTTACATGCAGAAGGTTCCAAGTCAGGGGCATAGGAAGGAGGGGGGGGGGCAACCTGCCCCAGGTGCCCTCACTGAGGGGGGTGACATTTGGCGTGCCGCCCACCTGCCACTCCCAAGCCTACCCTGAGCCGCAGCCAGTGGTATTACACCCTCCCCCCTTCATTTTGACAGCTTGGGGGAGGCTTGGGAATCACTGGCAGGCAGCGTGCCAAATGTCCACCATCGGCGGCTCACTCTGCCCCCGGCTGCAGGGCACGCACACCGCTCAGGGCACCCGAGCGGCTATCCCGCGGCTGGGAGGGCACCCTCTGCGCCACTCCCCCCTCGGGAGCGCACCCACCCTGCGCAGTGCAGGCATATGCTCTGCCGCCGTCCCAGGTTTATTTCATCTGAGGATCACACGGTGGTTTACCGTTTACAGGTTCCAATCCCTGGCATCTCCAGGTTGGGCTGGAAAAGACTCCCTGCAGAAAAACCTGGAAAGCCTCTGCCACTCAGTGTGCACAAAACTGAGCAAAATGGACCAGCCACTGACTCCCTATGGTCCTGTGAGCTGTTACCTTTCTGTTTCTCTGCAAAGAGATGTGCATGTTTTGTGGGTGGGTGTATGGAAAAGAGAAGGAAAGTGAGAAGCAAGGTAGAGTTGGAAGGAGAGGTGTTCAGTATATGCTGCAGGAAAACAGCAGTTTCCTAAGTCTTTCAGACATCTCACGCTTACATTTTTAAAAGCGAAGGAATGTTCTTCTTGCATATATACAAACATATGCATTTGTCCACTTCCTTTAAAAGCTAAGGCATGCTGAGAACCCAGGTGCTATTCAGCAAATCCTGGTGTTCTTGGCATTTATTCATTTCAAGTTCTGTATTTATGTGTATAAAACCTTTCCTATAAACGAAGAGGTGGTGTTGGATTGCGCCCATAACTTAAAACATAATGTAGGAAAGCAAATGTAGGTGTCCATTAACGGAGAGAGTTTGGACCATTCAGCTCTGTAAATGTGTGTGGTGGGAAGCTGAGAGCATGCTGCAGATATCAACACAGGTTCTCACAAGTCAGCTTTTGTTTCCAATACACTGCCACAGCACGAAGACCCTGATCTTGCCAGGTTTGTTCTAATCATTTCTGAGTTGGGTTGCATCTTCTGCCTAAAGCAGATACATGCAACTTTGTGCCCTGCAGCTGCTGAAGTATATTTTTAAAGCATATGGTAGGGCAACTATAGCCCTGTTCAGACGTTCTCTGGGCTTTTGTTGTGTGGGATTGTGCTTACTCACAATCTTCTTCCTGCCTTGTATACTTGTTTGGCATCTCTGACAGATCCAGTGTGTATACGAACTGCACACCCAAACATACCTGTTCATTTGATTGTGGGCCCTGCCCATTCAAGGGTCCTCAATCACATTAGCAGAGCCTATCGCTCATACAGTTTGGATGGCTTTAGGCTCTTTTAGACATGGCACCAAGCACTCATAGGGCCAGGAGGTACACAAGCTGGTTCAATCCAGTTCTGCCCTGTACAAGCATTCAGGGAACATGTGAGCAGTGCTTATATTTTTCAAGGTTATCTTTAAATTAAATGAACAAAAGACCCTGTTGGGTGTTAAATCAGTGGGCAATGAACTATTGCAGCATAAATGAACCGAAAAAAACAGAAGATGGAATAGAACCTTTGGCAATGTGTAGCAATGTTAATGGAACTAAGTAAGAGAGTTAGTAAAGCAGACATGAGAAGTCAGTGCTACAAGAGGGAAATGCAGTTTAAGGGAAGAACAACCCAAAAGTGACAGCATAGAAACAAAGAAAAAGAGAGAGAAGTGACATAGAGTGGTGGTTCCCAACTGTTTTGGTATGGAAACCCACAACTCCAATTTTACTGGGTAGGTTGACCCTTCGTTTTACTGTCACATGAATTTTGGACCCTTGGTCTTTGGCAGCTATTATCTACATGCATTTTAACTGCAAGTTTGCCTAATTTATAACCACCTCAACAAAAATGCTTCTATTAATGTGGAATATGTTGAAATATTTATAGTACTTACAAAGTTATTCAGTTTTGTTTATGGGAACGTAAAAACACCAACCATCTAATTGCAGGATATTGCTCCGTAAGCTGTACAAATTTTATTCTAAAACGTTACTCAAGCAGCGTTAGATATAATGAACTAGTAAGCTTTTTAATCCTATTTACAACAGAGTCCATTTTGGCAAGCATCAGTGGGATGGCTGAGCTTGCATTTTGCCAATGAGTTGGTCAGTGCAGGATGCAATGGTTGTCAGACATACTCTCAAATCATTATTGTTACATCGGCTAATGCTTTTAATTGTTATTTCGCCTAAGCAAACTTCAGATCACCCTTGGCTCAACTACAAGCTGTTCCCTGCAGCAGATCTGGTGACAAGCACCTGCACATCACAGGCACTTATGCACACCCTGCATGAGCAGCCTGTGGCAAACTGTCAACAGCTCTGCCACCAGCAAGCAGCTCCCATGTGTTAAAATGTAAGCCTTGGGCTTTGCTGATGTTCCGTTACAAGTGTCAACACATCATTATAATAGGCCAGCCAAACAAAAAGCTGTAAGGGGTATTCATCCTATGAATTGGGGATTAAATGCAATAATTATTTGGGGTTTACTTACCAAGTCCACGACCCACTCACCCAGTGGGCTGCAATCCACAGGCTGGGCATGGCTGGCTTAGAGGAGGTTTAGCCAGACTTTAGGGATAAGGAGCACACAGGGCGTCAGATATCTGACAGGGATACGGAAACTTAATATCTTGAACCCTCTTGGTGGTAAAATAGCCTGATAAGGAGCTGGCATGCCTGCCACCACATTTGAAGCACACTCCCAGTGGCGGGGGAAGAGGAGTGCGGGGGGAGTGGCACAGCCCCTGGCAGCTCAATCCAGGTGGGCTCTGGGTGCCATGCCCCTGCAGGTGGCGTGCCACGCTTGCAGGATGCACACCACCACCCCAGTGCCGGAGCATGAAGCTCTGCCACTGTACCCTCCTCCTCCAACCCCAGGTAAATGGGCCACTGAATGGAAAGGGGATCAGGCAATGGTGAAGGTGAGCCCTTCGAGGGCCGGTGGGTGCCTGGTGCACAATCGCTTGGAGAACGCAGAAACCACTGGTCTTTTGGATGTGGTTGCTTGGATTGTGCACAAAGAATTTAGCGTGAAAATGTTCATGCATTCCTACTACCTTCTTTGAAACGAGATGTAAAAGAGACAAGGGGAGGGGCAAGCAAGAGTGCAAGGACTTAAAAGGTTGTTCTTGATCCAGCAAACCTTGATTCAGTGGACTGAGGTCCTTACCCAGAGCCAGGAGTCAGCAAACTTTTTCAGCAGGGGGCCAGACTATACTTTGAAGGGGGGAAATGAACGAATTCCTATGCCCCACAAATAACCCAGAGATGCAATTTAAATAAAATGGCACATTCTACTCATGTAAAAACACGCTGATTCCCGGACCGTCCGCGGGCCAGATTTAGAAGATGATTGGGCCAGATCCGGCCCCCAGGCCTTAGTTTGCCTACCCATACCCCAGACCATTGACTTGGAGAATGGGACAATGGGCTTATTGTGTAAATAAATAAATGTAAATATTGTGTAAATATACTGTGGCCCTCTAGATGCCATTGTATCCCAACACCCATCAGCATGGCCAATAGTCAGGGAAGATTGGAGTTGTAGTCTAGGTCCAATCTGGGGGGCCAAAGGTTAGCCACCATGGTGGTGTAAGGGCCAGACAGTGCATATGTTCACTAAGACTGGCAAACTGTTTCAAAGACCAACCTTCACAAAGAAATCAACTAAGAAGGAAGGAAGGCATGACTCAGAAATACATGCACTCACTTAGCACAATGGCAAATGATTTTATTTTTTATTTTGTAATGATAGAGCACCTCTACTTTGCAAAGTATATCCCCACTTTCAAATCCTTTGAAGAGTCTTTGTATTATTATTTGGCTGAGCTGAGGTTCAGCAATTCTTCAGTTCCCTCTCCCCCACTTACCTTGATTTGTCAGCGAGTCTCAGGAATAACAGCAGTAATCCTTGTGCTGGTACCAACAAGATCAAAATGTCTGTTTCAGTACAAATGGTGAAAAGCAGTGATAAAACCTACACTAGTGTATTTTTGTACAAAAGGACATATATATACTGTTTATTGAGAATAATCTCAGTTTACACAAGATTTATTATTTATATTTATATATATATATGGTATATTATAAAACAGATTTCATAAATTACCTGCATCTAATTGACTATGGTCAAATCAATTTCCCATTAAAAGTCAATCAGAAAAATTGACCCTGGTTAATCAGCTAAAAAGTTATTATTAGAAATGTAGAAAAAAAGTTATGAAAGTGTTTGCATCACTCAGTATTTGTTGTTCTTGGTTATTTGACTTGACTCATCAGTAGAACTTGACATTACATAGACTTAAATTTGAAGACATGCAATAAACAGAACATATCACAGTAGAGCAAAACAAGATTTCTTTGGTGAGTCAGAAGCCGATATATAAAAAAAATTAACAAGGTTTCTAAAGTTCTTTCACAAAACCCCCCAAAACATTCACATTACACACCATACAAAATAGAATACAAATAGTGAAAAAAGTATTATGGGTATAGAAAAGGAAAGAAATGTACAGTTCAAAACAGTGGTAGCTTTTTTATGAGAGACCATGATTCTTCTCAAGGTAATTTTACATTTCAGAAAACTGGTCCCAGTCTGGGAACCCCTGGGCCTTTGTGAGAGTGAAGCTACTGAATGTGCAACAAAATGAAGCTATATATTGTTTATGCTCATTGCATACCTTTGGTGAGCAAGCTTACCTGCCAACTACCTCAGTCTTAACATGGAAGGTTAGCGCACCTATTTCCCACAGCATGGTTCAGTTTTCCTTCTCATCATCACACAACAGGGCACCTGAAATGGGATCTCACCACTCCTCTCCAACTCTGGTTTTTTGGCCAGCCAGATATTGTGCATTATTGTCTTGAAGCTCATTTAATAAATGGCCCAGTTTCTTTTAGATTCCTCCATATTTTGTTTGCAGATTGTTGTACAGAGGAAATAAACTGTGTTAATCTACCATAGATTTACACATTATTTAATCAGTCTATGGTCACCACAAGTTCTCAGGGTGCATTAATTCAGCTGAAAGAGGTTTCAGGCAGTGGGAAACTGTAAACTACCTAGGGGAACATGCCAAAATCAGAGTTACTATTTGTTTTCTTACATTTTATCCTGCCTCTCTTCCATCATGGCACCTAGGGTCCCAGGAAGTCTTCCCATGCCTATTGAAGGGGTCCAGAGTTGCTTAGTGTCAGCAAAATGTGCCTTCAGACCATAACCTCGGACTTGAGAGGAAGCCCTTTACAAGTAAATAATCCACACCACTTGAGGCTGCATCTATATGAAATTCTAGCCGCACAACATTTATGTGTGAAGACACATTGCTGCACCAATCCAGGGCCAGTTTCTTGACTTGTGAGAGTACACATGAGCTCTGTTCACAACTATAGCTACATCACATACTAAACGTACACAACAGAATTGGATTATGAAGAGGTCAGTCTATCAGCTAGCCCTTACTGATTGATTAATGTTACCTTCTACTTACAAACTTCACATGTACTGATACAACTAGAATATTTTTCTTCTTTAATACGTTTTTGGAATTCAAAGAACAGAACATTTCAGATCTTTTCTTCTCTCCTCAACAAAGCTAAAAACCAGAATATTGCAACTGGGGCGGGGGTTCTTTTGGGCCAGATAGGACCATACTTGTTCAAAGATCCACCATTTGTGCCTGACGCAGAGAGTGTACATTACATCCCTCTGCGCACTCCTGGAATGCCTATACTGCTTCTCTGATATCACCAGGCATCCATGCAGAGCAGACCCATTTTTGTGTGGTCAATTTTATCCCAGATAAAATCCAGAAATTGTCCTGTGTTAGACTTGATGCCCGAGGCCAGATTAGAATGTCACACACTTGGGTAGTGGCAGCTTTGTAGGCGAGGAAGGCATACCAGAAATGTGGAGAGGGAAGACGCACTCTTGCTCCCCAGGCATGGCATAGATCTGGAGATAAGATACTTCTAGCCCTTGAAAGTACCTACCCAGCCTAGCCCTTGAAAGTACCACTTTCTGCAATTAGTGTACCCCACCTGGCCATGGAAGATGAATCGAGAAGAGCTAAGGAGACATATCCCCTCCTTGTACTAGGCCTGTTAGGCAGAAAAATCTACAATAGTTCAAGGAACACAGAGATTATTCACAAGTCAAGGTATTGATTGCTTACAAGTCACACAGCTCTCACTCATGATCCCATTTATTATATAGATATAGATATATTCTCTCAAGTCAAGTCAAAAACATTTGAAGCCAACTCTAGTTCTCCCAAATGCATCAGGATGAGCTTGGAGGCTGAAAAGAAGCTACCAAGCTATTTCAAGATAAAAAGAACATCCAATAAATTATATCAGTATGGCTTACTTCATTTATTTAGGTACGCTTCACAGCTGCAGCATTCATACACAAACATTCATTACTTTATAAAAGGATTAAAAATGGTTATATATATTTATATATACAAAATTATTTACTTTTTCGTTTGTTCGGTTTTTTTGTACAACAAAAGTTGTAGGTCTATCGTATCTCCATCTTAAAATGCAGAGAGCTGTAATGTAGACCCACGGTTAGTGTTGTAAAAGTCATCGTTTAAAAAAAAAAAAAGTGGCCCTGGTTGAGATTTATTGTATTAGCACTTATTATTGTTATTATTATTATTGTTATTCCTACAGGCCCTCCTTGTCATCTTTTAAAAAAAAGTCCTCCAGGCAAGTCCCTTTTCAATCAGTGCCAATGCTGAAAAGGACGGAAGTCAAGTTCCACATTGCAGTCCATTGTTCAGGGTTGTTCCTGCTTGCTGTGCTCCTTATGTGTAAGGTTTCAACACACAGTTCTCTGTGGACCTCTGCTGTGAAAGAACAGCGTCCCTCTGCTACTTTGCTCATCTTCAGCCATTGCAACAGCCGTTTTCTCCCATGGTTACAAAAAGAAAAGAGAGAGCAGACTGCAATTTAAAATTATTTTCAGCCTGATGAAGTACCTCAAGACAAACAAACAAACAAAAAATGATTAAAGACCTCTGAGGCCAAATAGCCATAAATAAACTTGAACTTAGTGTGACATTTCATTGTATATACAGGGTTGCTGTTCTTTTAACGTAACACACATTAAAACACCATTAAATCATCTTATTTACATTATCATTGGTGCTAAAATGGAAGAGTTTTAATTATTATCGGACGCTGGGACAGGGACTCTAATGTTCCCTCATCAATGACATATGAACATTAACATGCTATAGATGGCTGGCAATGTCTCCCTTTTCGATTTTGCATTTGTAGCAATCACAGATGTGTGCTGAGAGTTCTGAGGTCCTTAAGTTTTCAAAAAAATAAAAATGCTTGGTAATACTCCTATAATTGATTTTTAAAAAGGCACAGTTAAGTTAGGACTTTGGCTGGCATGGAGAACATCCCGCTTTTGCCAGAGTGCGTTCAGCGCCTTGAATCCTGCCATGTCCTGATCCAACGATGAAAATGTTTTGATGAATTTAATGAGTTTCCCTTTCCTGGTGAAGAATGTTTATAATAATATTTCTTAGAGTAAGTCCTTTGGAATGAGGATGCTGGAAACAAAAGAGAAAGAAAAGAAGGAAGATGTTGTAAGCATGCCAGCAAAACTAGAAGCATGATGAAGAGATGCACTGTGTTAGACACACAACTCAGGTTCGGACATTTCCTGACCAGCATAGAGTCTTTGTGTGGTGGAGGAGAGGGCATGGAGGTAACATGGGTGTTCAAACGTTACATTCAACAAGGGTGCAGTCTGTGAAACTGGGAGCACAAATAGTTGAGCTACACACTCATACAGTAATGTATGTGTGTTGTTCAGCAAGTGTACAGTCTGTGCACCTGCCTACATAACAGCAGAGCTGTTCATATGAACAAGTGTACACTCTTTCACACAAATGTTTGTACAAGTGCAAAGACGGCTTGTACTGTATTCAGGGTAACCTGTGAACCATCCTCGAGTCACATGCAATTCGGGCTCTCTGTTTGGAAATCCCAATTGTGCAGATGTCCAATTTGCACATTTCTCCCACATTATAAAAATAAGATGATGGAATAAAATGAGCATCAGAATGGTCATACACCTGTATGGAACACCTGCATTAAATAACATTATCTACAGGGTAGTGTGGAGAGGTGTGTTGGGGCAGGGAATGGTCTCTCCTCCTCCATGCAAAGACATTTGACAGACTGGTGAGGGTCTAGCCTGAACCTTGACAATCACAAATCCCTTTGCATAGGCAACTCACGATTCATGCAGGTAATTTTAGGCAAATCCCATCGTCCATTCCCTTGGCACCGGATGATTGGAACGTGGCGCTGGATAAAACCATCTTTGCAGTGGTATCTGATCAAGGAGTTTATTTCATAACGAGGCTTCATCTTCCCAAAAGTCTTTGCGTTTTCTACAACTGGGGGCTGGCCACAGGCAACTAAAAATACAAATTCAGATTTATTGTCAGTTTTCTTCCACACCATAACCTCGGACAAAGCTCCCTTCTCTCTCCAAAAAGCCCACTATTCAGACTGGGTTCTCAGTCGTTTTTAGAGAGTTTGATTAAAGGGGTGGGGACCCCTAGCCTTCATTTTTAAAAACTAAATTAGTCAATTGGAAGTATAACTTAATTTGATTACAACAATTTTCAACCTTTCCTAAATAGTCACTAGAAGTTTATAACATTGGAGGAAGGCTAGGAGGGCTCGTGCGAAATCTCAAGGGGAACATCGACGGCCGTTTGAGATGTTGTGAGAGCATCCGAGAACCAGCATGCTGAGACGGCCTTGCCCCACAATCAAGGCACAGAGGTTAAAAGCTCTTTTCATGCCAGGTCTGGGTTTTAAGCTCTTTGTCTGATTTGGGGGGGCAAGGCGTGCCAGCTCGAGAAAACTAGGATTGCTCATGGGGGGCGGTTCCAAGGGGGTACTTTGCATATAGGCATTTTTGCTCATATGAGGGACCCTTGGGACCAAACCCCCATGAGAATGAACTCTGCTCATTGAAGGATCTCACAAGTGGAACAACACAATTCTAAGCACATCTACTCAGAAATAAAGCCTATTGAATTCAGTGCTGAATTAAAATAAGTGGAGTTAGGATGGCAGTCATATGTCATTGCATTTTTCTCTTACACAGAAACAAACATGAAATTACAAGAAAGCTAAAGTTGGGATGAAGAATTCTTCTTAGGGTGCATTCATTTGTTTCAGCACATTTTTAGTAATGGCATGGAGCCAGTTTCAATAACACAGCCAGCACTGATTTCTGCAGCACTAACATAGCTTGGCGTGCAATGAAATATGCTAGTATTCAGACATTATGACTTGCACATGTAAGTTCACAAGCCTGCGCTTCTTGTGTATTTCATGTGGCAATTTGTGACCCTGGTCTGAAAATCTTTACCTGTTCCTTTCTTGCAAGTGTAGGTGAGATGATAATTGCATGGTACATCGTTCCACTGGCCATTCTCGTGCCAAATTATAACAACGCAATCTTCTCCAGAAGAAAAGAAACTGTCTGGTTGGTTTGGTCTCCAGTTTTCATATTGCTGAAGAAGATAAAGAAAAATACCAGAAGCATGGTTTAAGAGAAACTGAATTCAAGCAGGGCTTGCTAAGTTAAGGACCAATGAAATGTAAATATTTCCTTCCTCCTCGTAGTCCCAAGGAAAACCTGTCCTCTGAAGCTGCTATCTGCACTGGGAAGAAAATTTCCCCATAAGTCAATAAAGTGTTCCCTCCCAATGCAAATAGCAGCTTCAGGGGGGGGGGGATTTTCATCAGGATCACAATAAATGGGGAAGGGTTCTCCACACATTGCTATTCCACTAATTATCCTTCCCCAAGTACCATAGCTCTTATTTTAAATTTTTTTGAAATGTATACATTAAATACTGTAAGGTAAAGGTAAAGGACCCCTCGATGGTTAAGTCCAGCCAAGGGGACTATGGGGTTGTGGCACTCATCGCGCTTTCAGTCCAAGGGAGACAGTGTTTGTCCACAGACAGCTTTCTGGGTCATGTGGTCAGCATAACTAAACTGCTTCTGGCACAACGGGACACCGTGATGGAAAACAGAGCGCACGGAAACACCGTTTGCCTTCCTGTCGCAGTGGTCCCTATTTATCTACTTGTACTGGTGTGCTTTCGAACTGCTAGGTTGGCAGGGGCTGGGACAGAGCAATGAGAGCTCATCCCATCACGGGGGTTTGAGCCACTGACCTTCTGATCGGCAAGCCCAAGAGGCTCAGTGGTTTAGACTACAGCACCAAGCAAGGACACAGGAGCAGGAGCACCCAGCTGGTCTCCTGCCACTGATGATGCTGTGGCTGATTGAGAGGGTGAAAAGCAAGGCTAGGGAAAAGTCAGTGCTATAAGGCAGGTTGATCTGGCACTCCTTCTGCTGTGTTCACACAGTGCCAGCCTCCCTGTCCCAGCAACAAACAGCAGAGGCAGAAGGCCAAGTGCCACTGCCATCCCCGTCGGCCACTCCCAATTGCTAAGATGCATTTAACATCACATTTAGGCCAGCCACTCCTCAGGGCAAATATGCATTTAGCATCACATTTGGGTAGGTCCTTAGTTTAGGAATCAGAAAGTTTTCAAATATATTGGAGGATTGTTTGTTTGACCTATTTTCTAATTTTTAAAGGTATGTTGCCATCACATCTTCTATCCCTCCCTGAAAATAGTGAAATACTTGTATTAATAACTGAGAAAGCTGAAATTTTAGTCAAGAGTCTAATATGGAAGCACCCATCAGAGATTGCCATGTGGACATTCTGTACTATCCAGTATGTACTACTACAGCCTTGTGTCTTGTTTCTCAAATAGTCCAGAGAGATAAAATGCTTGCCTTGCCAAGATACAGTGGTGCCTCGCAAGACGAAATTAATTCGTTCCGCAAGTCTCTTCGTCTTGCGAGTTTTTCGTCTTGCGATGCACGGTTTCCCATAGGAATGCATTGAAAATCAATTAATGCGTTCCTAGGGAAACCGCCTTCAGACCAGGTCCGGGGACAGTCTGTCCCCCGACCTCTTCTGAAGGCTGGGGGGGGGGACAAGGGCTTTTCTTCCCACCCCCAGCATTTTAAAAAACCCCGGGACAGCGGAGGACTTCTCCGCTGTCCGGGGCAATCTTAAAATGCTGGCGGGCGGCATTTTAAAATCGCCCGGGACAGCAGAGGACTTCTCCGCTGTCCGGGGCGATTTAAAAGCCCCTGGGAAGGCAGGCAGGGGGGACAAAGATTTTCGCCCCCCCGCCCGCCTTCAGAAGAGGTCCTGGACCTCTTCTGAAGGCGGGCGGGGGCGAAAGTCTTTGCTCCCCCCTGCCTGCCTTCCCGGGAGAGCGGAGAAAGGCAGCGCGTTTCTCCGCTGTCCCGGATGGCTTTTGAAGGCAGGCAGGGGGGAGCAAGGACTTTCACCCCCCTGCCTGCCTTCCCGGGAGAGCGGAGAAAGGCAGCGCGTTTCTCCGCTGTCCCGGACGGCTTTTGAAGGCAGGTGGGGGGGAGCAAAGATTTTCGCCCCCTGCCTGCCTTCAGAACAGGTCCTTGACCTCTTCTGAAGGCGGGCGGGGGCGAAGGTCTTTGCTCCCCCCTGCCTGCCTTCCCGGGAGAGCGGAGATCAGCGCGCCCAGGCTTCGCGGCCCCGCCGCCCGGCATCGGAGCTTGGTTCCGAAGCCGGGTGGCGGGAGGAGGTCCGAGGACAGTGGGGAAGACGCGCTGCACTTCCCCGTTGTCCCGGAGATTTCCCTATGGGCTTTCGTCTTGCGAAGCAAGCCCATAGGGAAATTCGTTTTGCGAAGCGCCTCCAAAACGGAAAACCCTTTCGTCTAGCGGGTTTTCCGTCTTGCGAGGCGTTCGTCTTGCGGGGTACCACTGTATCCCTTTTTCATTTCTGTAATGCATAGCATTAGAATATGTTTCAAAACATATTGGGAAAGATGGAGGGCACAAGGAGAAGGGGACGACAGAGGACGAGATGGTTGGACAGTGTTCTCGAAGCTACCAGCATGAGTTTGACCAAACTGTGGGAGGCAGTGGAAGACAGGAGTGCCTGGCTTGCTCTGGTCCATGGGGTCACGACTAAACAACAACAACATTTCAAAACTCTTTATCTGAATAAATAGGACTACAGCAGAATAAGTACTACATTGTACTATTCTTTGTCTTGCGTACAGGTACAGATATATGAGTGACCAGGAAAAGAGAGGGAGAATACTTGAAATCATAGAATCATAGAATCATAGAGTTGGAAGAGACCACAAGGGCCATCGAGTCCAACCCCCTGCCAAGCAGGAAACACCATCAGAGCACTCCTGACATATGGTTGTCAAGCCTCTGCTTAAAGACCTCCAAAGAAGGAGACTCCACCACACTCCTTGGCAGCAAATTCCACTGTCGAACAGCTCTTACTGTCAGGAAGTTCTTCCTAATGTTTAGGTGGAATCTTCTTTCTTGTAGTTTGGATCCATTGCTCCGTGTCCGCTTCTCTGGTGCTACATTTTAGCTTTTCTCTGTGGTGCTACAAAACTTTCATTTCAAGTAGAAATTAATGGTGGATAAAAATAAGTTTCTAGAAGAGCAAGAATCCTCATAAATACCTGGCACGTACCAGTCACTCTGTCCCTTAAATGGTCATAACGGCACAGTTCACAAGTGCTTTTATTTAATCTCAGTGCTTACTTCTTGGAGCTGGTCCACTTACATGCTTATAAAAAGTACAAATTGTTTTCCTTTAATTCTTTATCTAGTAATCCAAACATAATGTCTTTCTGAGAACATTTTACTAATAAAGTTAATGCATCACACAAAAGTGGTGCTTAATTATCCTGGCTGTGGAAAAGCGGGATATAGTATTTTGAATACTGTACAGTATTTTAGTGTCGTATTTCCTCCAGTATGTCAATAATAGCGTTTTATGTATACAGGCATGTGAACTGTAGACTTCTAAATTGGGCAGCATTAAAAGTATTGTCTGTGCCAGGCTATAAAACATTTTAATTGCCATAAGGCTAGGGCTACAGTCTTATGCTTACTTATCTGTGAGTAAGACCCACTGAACTACAGCGTCTTTTTTCCCTATCTAAATATGCATAGGATCAAAGTATGCATTGATCACTCTTGCCTGGTATCATGGTATAATACACATTGGTCTTCTAGGAGATTCCAACTAAACATCAGGAAGAACTTTCTGACAGCAAGAGCTGCTTGACAGCAGAACAGACTCCCTCAGGGTCCTTTCCAACTCTACAATTCTATCCCAAGCAATGAACTGACTTGCTTTCTAACCAGGTGCAAAACTCTGACTATAACTGCAAGAGTCAGGGCTTATTTTCCAAACCTCATCCAAAACTACTAAGTGACTTCAGTCACTCCGTAGCCAAGCCTCTAAGTAACACCTTTTCTTCCCAATAGCTGAACATTCATTTTAGTTTCCATATGCTAGTAGGGGATGCTGGTGGTCAACTCCTGGCAGAAATGGCAGCCCTGGGATTTCAAGACGTTACATTCCAGCCAACAAAGATTCAAGAGCCTTTACATCAAGGGCCTGCAATAACAGCCGTGAGCCCTGGCTTGCATATGCTGCTGGCAAGGCCCTTCAGTCCCACGGAATGGACTTTGCAAGATTGCACCACATCCCCAGCCGTAACGTGCTGTTGCCTCACAGCTGATATCATCACTGCGCACATTTACTTTGGCTTTCTGACCCGCATGCTGCTTTTTACTAATGCCAGAACCACTTAACAGAGGAGGTTCCAGACTCCTGAAATGCTTTCTTAACTCTCCATGCTACACATATTGAACTTTTCCATTTCCTTATTTAGGCAAGCATCACTGATGGGGAGATAAGCCTTCAGAAACGGTTCCCTCGGCCCGCATTAAAACATGGCACAAGACAAGTGCATTGGGGGCTTGATTCCTCCTTTTACACATATGGGTGGAAGTCAGGTTTAACTGATGCAGACCAGTTATTGGAAGATCCCAGTGCAGATGGTGCTCAGATGGCTCTGGTGAGGCAACTGTGGCCCTCCAGTTGTTGTTGGACTCCCAACTCCCATCAGTCCCAGCTAACATGGCCAGTGACCAGGAATGGAGAGAACTGTAGCTCAACAATTCTCAACAACCACAGGCTGCAAACGCCATATACAGCTCATATGATCAAGGCAAGCTTTACATTTTGCCACTACCTGTGTGGCATCACGTGCTTGTTGTTGTTGGCATTCGTCTGTCTCCAGAGATAACTGAGCACACCTCTGGGGGTGAAGTCCAAGCACTGCATTAGCAGCACTGAAGTGACCTCTCCTGGGTGCCCTGCAGTGTGTATGGAGGTTCTGGGCTGCCCAAACAACAAGACCTCTCTTTTGGCCTCATTGATGTGGTCCAAAGAAAGCAGAGCAATATGTTTGGCCTCAGCTTGGCTGCAGGAATTTTTAGAAGGAGGTGTACAAGACACCATCCAGCTCTGCATTTGTGTAGAGTTTGCTCACAAACCTTTTCTTCTCCCAAAGATCTCCCGCAAGGCAGTGGAGGTTTAGCTTCAGCGTTTTCCTTCTCCAGGGGTATCAACTTGAATAAAATATTGGGTGGCCCAGGTAAACCTTGCCCTGCATAATTGACCCCATTACAGGGCACACAAGCACTGTTTGAATGACAATGCCCATAAACTTTGGGAGGCCCAAGCCCCCTTAAATATTTTATGGGTGGGGTGAAGGGACTTCAGCCCCTAAGACTTGGCTCCTATGTCCTCAAAGATGGGCTACCTTCCCCGGTTGATGAACCCACTCTACAGCATGTGCAGAAAGTGTCTTCATGACTGTTGGAGCCTGTCTTGGCATGCAGGGAAAGTCTCTAACTCACAGAGGGTTTGTGACCCATTGGCTACCCTCACCTGGTTTAGCCGGCCAGTCAAAACCATTTCCTGTGGTGTGGCCACTGTCACTTGCTGACAGCTTTTAGGAGCCATAGGTGAGAGCCGAGAGCAGGGTGGGGACCAAAGGTAGGCAAACTACCCCAGAAGCAGCACAATGTACCCCCCCCACCAGAGGTACAACCTCTCCCTAGTAGGATGGAAAGTAATAGTAGATAAATTAACTTTCTGATGAGAAGAAAGGACCTCAATCTTCCACTAAGCTCCACAACTACAATCTGCTGCAAGACTTTAAGGGTTGGGATTTTGGCAACCACAGTATCAGTTAACTGACGCATGAGCAAGGCTGCTAATGGGAACGTGATCCAGATATATCTTTTAATAGATTTAGGTGAAAACAGACATCGTTTCAAAGGAGCTTCTCCTGGTGTATTCATGGAAGTGTCTTGTGCAGAAGCTTTCAACTGATTTCCATCAACTAATTTCAACAGGGCTCATGCAGGCAACATTGCTGTGGTTTGTGCTCCATGTCTTTGTACTTTCTATTTTATTCTATTTCTGTATTTTTCAAATAACACATGGAAGAGAAACAGAATGTTTCATTTCCAGTTTTGGCATAGAACAATGTCTTATATTTTTGAAGCTTAGCCAGCCAAATGAACAGGCGAATACAAAAACAATACGCCTTTCCCAGTTACTTTCCAGCTAAGTTACATCTTTGTATAAATGAAGAAATAAAGTGTTATGCTTTAATAGATGAATGAAGCCATCAGCTAAAAGTCTCGCTTTTGTACTTAAATCAACCCAAGGATGATCCAGGTACAACAGCAAGCTTCCACAGATACAATGGCATGTGGGGATATGTTCTGTGTGTGCAGAGTGGTGCTGCTTAGGGATATATACAGGGCATCAAGAATATGGAAAAAAATGCACAGTGATCTTTACGGGAGTGATCCTTACATACAAGTGTCAACAGATGAGAAGTGAAATGTGACATTTCCAGTCTTCTAACAAGTACCGTATTTTTCGCTCTATAAGACGTACTTTTTCCCCTCCAAAAATTAAGGGGAAATGTGTGTGCGTCTTATGGAGCAAATGCAGGCTCCCTGGCTTCAGCGATAGCAATGCGGAGCCTCCGAAGCACAGTGGGAGCGCTCCCACCGCGCTCCGGAGGCTTTGGGTTCCTTTCGCTGAAGCCAGGAGAGCAAGACTCTCCTGGCTTCAGGATAGCCACCTGAAGCCTCCAGAGCGCAGCGGGTACTCCCGCTGCGTTCCAGAGGCTTCGCGTGACTTTTGCTGAAGCCAGGAGAGCAAGAGGGGTCGGTGCGCACCGATCCCTTTTGCTCTCCTGGCTTCGCTTCGCTGGAGAGGCGCTGTGCAGCTTTCCCTCTCTGCGCAGCGCCCCTTCAGCGAAGCAGGAGGAGAAATGGAAGGGGCTCCATTTCTCCTGCCACTTCGCTGGAGGGGTGCTGCGCAGAGAGGGAGAGATTTTTTTTTCTTGTTCTCCCCCTCTAAAACTAGATGCGTCCTATGGTCGGGTGCATCCTATAGAGTGAAAAATACTGTATATACAACTTGTCCCTAAGATCAGCTTCCATACCTGAGGACTGGAAAGTAGCCAATGTAACACCATTTTTTATTTTTATTTTAAAAAGGGATGGAGGGAAAGAGGATCCTGGAAATTATAGGTCACTTCTCTTAATATTAGTCTCTGTGAAAACTGGTGGAAAGCACTGGTAAAGGTAAAACAGTATATGCCGAAGCAAAACCAGCATAGCCCAGGATGCTGAGCTAGATGGTTAGATGTTCTCAACAGATTTTTGGTACTTCCAGCTTTGACATCCATTTGAACCCAAGCTCTCCTGTACCCCATTTCCTGAAAAGCAATTGGCTGCACGGCCGGCCCTACCATTAGGCTGACTGAGGCAGCTGCCTTAGATGGCAGATGCTGTCGTTGGGGAATCCTGCTAAAGGGAATGGAAGCTGGGAGCGGGCATGGAAAGACCATGTTCTAAGCCCATTTCCCATTACATGCAGAAATGGCACAATCCTATGGCATCACATTGTCATCAGTTGGAGGGAAGGACACACTTTGCTCGACCTCTGGGACTCCCCACAAGAAAAGAACAAAGCAATGGATTGTGGTTGCTTCACCAGCAGGGGCTTCTCTCTAAGTTGTTTTGTTTACAAGCTTTAATTAATTAAATAGTTTATCAATACATTGAATTTGCAAGTTAATTGAACAAGAGTTCTGAAGCCAAAAGCACACTGTTTGTTTTTTAGATGAGGCAGATGTGTTGTAGAAGGCACCAGCATAGAAGAGACAACCCCAGTTTAAGAGAATTCCTCATTTAAGATGGTGCATGCTACCCATATTTTTCAAACAACCCTGTAAAGTAGGTTAAGCTGAGGAACATTAGCTGGCCCATGGTCACTAAATTAACTTTATGGCTGAGGAGAGACTTAAATCTGCGACTCTCCAGTCCTAATCAGACACCCAAACTATAATCCCATGCTGGCTTTCACATAGATCTTTCTTGGTGAGATTCATTGCAGGAAATTTAAGCTGCCTTCTGCATTGCCAACTAAGCACCACTTTCCAATAATTTATCATTCTTTCAGAGAGAAAGTATATAGTGTGGTCATTCCTTATTAGTTATAGGACTGTGTTCCTACTGTTACCCATTTCTATGGTATCTAACATTTAAGTTTCAAACTATACTGCTCCGTGCCACAAGAGATACAGAAATCCTTTCTTGAAACTGCATTTAGACAAAACAAGATAAAAACAACAATTGGTTTTGTTAGCTGCTTGCTAACTTTTGTCATTCACTCACGACGCACATCCAAAATATACAACTCTAGCTTTTCTTTCTTGAAATCTTTTGCATATATCCTAACCTATTCTGGCTTTATAGCAGCTTAGTTACTTGGGTAACCAATAAGTAATTCTCATGGCTCTTCAGTTGTTTGAATGTTGTCAAGGTGAATCTGTCCTGAACAGTATCTAAGCAATGCAATAGATACTGAATGATAACAGCTATCCCTTTTATCTCTGAAATCCCCACCAAGTGCCTGGGATCAATAGTTGGGATTTCACATTCCAGAGCAGTCAATGGGACAGAGTGTAATGAACCGCGACTAAATCAACTGCCAATGCAGAAAGCATAATTACTTGACCGTTGTGTGAGAAACCAATAAGCATCCAATATCAAGGATGTGGCTCTTTCTAATAAACAAGTCCCAAAATTAAGTAAGTCAGTCATTTAATTTTCAGCTTCTTTAAATGCTTCCTTAAGAGAACTGAGGTTTTCTTTCTCTTCCTTCCACTATCCCCTGGAAATTTTTGTCTATGTGGGCAGGGGGAATGTTACAAGCCTTTCATAAAACCCAAGAAGCCAAGGACACCTTCAAAGCAAAGCAAAATAAGCCCAGCATTTATCAGTGAGTGCTTTAAAATTGAACACCGGAAACCTTCATTAACTAGTGTTGTCTTTCCCATAATCCCTCCTATCTATTAGGGGGAAAAACTCTTCCACTGAGGCAGATAAGACCTTTCAGGTTTTTATCTAGAAAGTGTGCTTCCTACACTGGTAAATTTCTTCTGAAGTTTATTTAGCTTCAAGTAAAGTCCTTCCTCTGCCCACATGAACAGCTGGGTTGTCTGAAAGTTGGCCTATCAAGGGTGGCCTTAGTTTAGTAAGTTCAGACTGAGCTGATTCATAATGAACTAAGCATGGCTTTGGTTCCACTGAAGGCAGCTTTTAATTAGTGTAACACTGTACATTGCCCATGGCACTTTTTAGATGTAGCAAAAACAAACATGGTTTTTAAATGCACACCTAAAGTGTGCAAGCTACAAACATTTTTATCAACGTGTACTATATAGGTGCAATGATAAGAGAGTCAAGAGACTTGTCAACCCAGAAATAGGCCGCAGTGTATTCAATGGGGCATCACAGTTTGCATTACAGGGGTAGCGAACCTGTAGCCCTCCCATCCCTGGTTGGGCTGATGGGATATGAAGTCCAACAAGAGCTGGAGAGCCACTAGTTCCCCAAGCCTGGTGTTTAAGATCAGTGCCTAAGTGTACCAGTTTGACAGATGTGTTTGTCTCCTTCACATGTTATTATGTACGTTCAAAAATCGTAAGCACACAAAAAAAACAGTGTGTTTAGGAGTCATGTGTTTGTACAGTGTAACCAGCAGGTTTTACCAGACTTGAAAAAGTGTACAAACTCCACCTTCCCCTTCTGAATCAAGGCGGAGATGTTGCACAGAACAGAAGAGAGATTTTCTCCCATCCCAACAGCTACCATTGATGAACTTATGTGTGCTGCCAATTCACACACAGAGGTGGGAAAAGACAAATGTATCATTGGAATTCCCCAGGAGGCTGCAATGAATCAGGGGAGGATAGACCTAATCTAGTTGCATGGTTAAATGTGCCACTCTGAGTAAAAAAATAAGAGAGTTGATGGGAACATTCAGAAAGCAGATCTGCATACTTTAATGCAGGACAGACAAAAAGTTATACAAGTCTCTACTTTGGATGTGCCACCCACATAAAATCTTATTAGCTCCCTCCTACTGGAGTCTGCTGATTGGACTAGGGTAAATATTACTTGTGTACCTCAGGTACACTGAATTTTGCACACCAGACACCTGAGAATCCTCCACATGAAAGGGCCTAACATGACTTATTAGGATGTGGGATACTATTAACTTTCTGACTGCATGCCAAATTTTAAGCCTGTGGATCTCTCAGCACGTATATCTTCCGAGATATGTTTTCCACATGTCTTGCAATGATTTCCTGGTATAAAATAATAAAGTGCCTTATGTAAAAAAATAAAATAAAGTGCTCTGAATTTGTATTTTGCTATTGGGGAGCAATCATTTGGAGATTTAAAGCTATTTTCCACCAAAACTTGAAGAGATCAGCTTATTCGGCGTCATGAAAAATCCCCACTAGATGGAGCTGTTTACTCGTTGCTGAACCAGGATAATAAACGTCCTTGATTAAAGGAGGTTAAGAGCTTTAATACACCGGAAAGATGTGATTCCTTTAGTGCTCAGCACAAATACCAAGGAAATCAATCACAATCTTCCCATTGCCTTCTGCGAGCTTCGTGTGCTTAATGGTATGGTGTCTCTAGCTGGGAGAGGAAACGAGAAGGAAGAACAAAGAGAGGAACTGGGTTTGTAGATCAAGTCTTAATAAAATGCAGATTCAAGCAACTGGTTTTGTTACATCAGCAGTTTACAAAAAACAATAACAAACCATTCATCACTGAAGACTACACTCAAAAATTCCCATTTCAGACATTTGTGCCATAGTATCACAACAGGCAACAGGACCCACCCTACCATTAGACAAAGGGAGGCAGCCACTTTAGGTGGAAAATACAGGGGAGCAGGCAGTGGCTACAAGGTGCTGAGTGACAGATCTGTGTGTCCCACACAGCCTGCTCTGCACTCTCTAAGCCCAGCTGCTGCCCTCTGTTGCGGATATGGTGGAGGATGCCATCCTGTCACAAGTGTTGAAAGATTTGACGGCCACTCCAGTCAGCTTCAGTACATTGAATGGGATGGGGTGCCACCTTGCTTTTTGCCCCAGGCAGCAAAATATCTTGGGCCAGCCCTGACAGACAATGAAGAAACAGCCTGCCTACCTATCCATCCTACACACTTTATGGGTCTCTGTGATTAAAATGGCTTTTCCAACTTGTCACAACTATAACATGAAAAACAGCAGACAATTCAGTTAGCTTTGCAAAAACATAATTAACAATTTAAAAAAATCCGGTTATACCAAATGGCAATCATAAAAGCACCACCTTGCAGCCTTTCCAAAAAAACAGGAAGAGGCCAAGGAAAGCAAGAACACTTCACAGTTTCAGGACAACCACCACAAAGGCCTGTTTTTCACAGCACATATTGGCTCACATGGCAAGGTTGGATCTGAAGCATGCAGCTGGTATTGGGAGATGCAGTCACTGAGGTATATTAATCTGAGTCTTTGAAGAACTGAGGAGGTTAAAACTAAGGCCTTGAACATTTATCCAATGAAAATAGGGACATCCTAAGTGTGACATTCTGGAGTCAAATAAGAAACCGGGACGGCTTCTCTAAATCAGGGACGTTTCTGGAAAAGAGGGACACTTCCAGGCTAAATCTGCTTCTGCCTTCTAAGATTCATTTGTTTCAGCCCAAAGATTAAAAAACAAAGCAAAATGCCCATATATATGCTGCTTGAAGGTAATGGGCTACCTTGTTTCACTAAGCAAAAAATACAAACAAATGCCTGTGTGAGTGGCCTCTTTACTAGTTTGAGCAAAATAAACACAATTTTGTCACCAAACAATATATTTCAAGTAACTATAGTGGCAGGCTTCCCCCTCCTCTTCCTCAGAGTAGGTCAAATGGGTATCTTAAATTGAAGCCGTACCAACCAAAAATGAAAATATTTGCTAAGTTTTAAAATCCTTTTATTCGAGGGTCCCGGGGGTCTTTGGCACAACAGGCTTTTTGTCTGCAGTCTGCCTACAGCACTCTCAAGCGGGGGTTGTTTGTTTTATTTAACTCTCCCAGGCAACTTTCTTCCATGGAAGGCTCACGGTCTCTCTCTCCCCTCCCCACCTTCCTTTATGCTCTCTCTGAAAGGGGCACAGGCACGGATTTGTGTAGGGTAAAACTGAAGAAAGAAAGAAAGAAAGAAAGAAAGAAAGAAAGAAAGAAAGAAAGAAAGAAAGAAAGAAAGAAAGAAAGAAAGAAAATGCTTTGTTCTTTTCGCATAAAGAACTTCTGTTTCCTTTTGTTGCAACATTGCCTCTTCCCATTGGCATCCTGAAAACCCATATTATAAACATGTGAAATGTGTCTGCATGGAAGGGAAGCGAAATGAGCATAGGTCTCTGGACAGTTTTAAAGTGGCAATGCGCCTGTTTCCTTGCTGCCAGCGAGCCAGGGGTGAGACACAATCTGGCTGCAGAGACCAGTCTGCTCGTTTAATAAAGCACTAATCTTGTGTAATGTGAGTGAGCTCACTGCCATACAAAGTACTAATTATCAGCAGTGTTTTCCAAAGATTATGAATAACTCCCCCCTGTGAGAAAGAGGCCCAGCGCACAACCCCGAGTAGCTGTAAGTAGTTAATCCAAAACTTGAATGGTTCCAGTGGACTCCTTTACAGCTTCGCCTGCTTGCAAAGGTCCCGAATAGCAAAATGGTAATCATCCAAGTTCAGTGGAAAATGTGCCAAAAACAATACCTGCTTTTTTTCTGTTTACATGGTTAGGCTTTGCTGATATCAAAGTTGGCACTCGCCAATCTAATTGAATTATTTGAAATGCAATTTCCCTACAAGGTTTTTAAACACCTCCTAATGATGTCTGAAGGGGGCTATTTACTCACGGCATGTGCGTATCTTTTTCTTCTTTTTCTTTTAAAGAATTCAAGTAATTAAAAGGGGGAAGCAGCAGAACTTTAGGAACTCAAACCTTAGAGACAGGAATTGTTTGATCAACAGATGTCCCTGGGTTTATATGATAAAGGCTTTCCCCCCAGTTTGGGCAGCAACCCAGGCTTGTCAAGACTTGAATCCTAAAATCCCCATGTGCTTCTAAGGAAGCCCCAGGAAATCCAACAGGACTGAAATGTGAAGAACCCATGGTCAAATCCTTTTGTAGTTCAGATTTCACATGGCACCATGGCCTGTACAGTGGTACCTCAGGTTACGTACTTAATTCATTCCAGAGGTCTGTTCTTAACCTGAAATTGTTCTTAACCTGAAGCACCACTTTAGCTAATGGGGCCTCCCGCTGCTGCCGCGCTGCCGCAGTGTGATTTCTGTTCTCATCCTGAAGGAAAGTTCTTAACCTGAGGTACTATTTCTGTATTAGCAGAGTCTGTAACCTGAAGCATCTGTAACCTGAAGCGTATGTAACCCGAGGTACCACTGTATAGGTAAATAATGACTTGCTTTAATTAGGGCTGCCATACATCTGAAGCACAGATTTTGGCAAAATTGCATAAGAATAACTCCAAAAATTTTGCAAAGAAAAAAGGGGGGGGAGAAAGAGATCAACAACTTTGGGCAAAACTAAAAAAAAGCTCCTGAACAACTTTTATGTCCAACAGATAAAGACATTGGTAAGATTATTGTAATAATCTGCAGTTTCAAAAGAACATATAATCAAAATAGATGAATAAAAGAATAAGTTAAGTTAAAATATGCAGGAAATGATAAAATAAATTTAAGGAACCGAAGAAAGAGGAAGAAGGAAGTCGAGGTTTGAAATGTTAGAACTATGGTTAAACTACTGAAATGTATATAAATGAAAATTATTTTAATAATAATAATAATAATAATAATAAACTTTTGTGTTCAGATTTTCACTTTTGGAAATATGGCAACCCTAGCTTTAATGGCTTGGCTCACGCACAGCACTAAGCCAAGTCTCAGCTCTGAAGCTGAGTACTGAGCAGATGGGAAACACTAGACAAGCAGCTCTAAGCAATGGTTTGCATATGGAAGGTCACATAAGCAATGGTTTGCATATGGAAGGTCACATTGTAATGTGGGGCTTATGGTTAGAACAAACCATGGTATGTTTAGTATATTATGTCTAGACTTAGGCACACAGCTATTATTGCTACAAAACCTGGAGCAAGGCGAATCAGGCTACAAGAAAGTCCAAGTTGGATCTGCTTGTGAGCTTCCCATAAGAACATAAGAGTAGTCCTTCTGGTTCAAACCAAAGTCTTGCTTAGTCTAGCATTCTGTTCTTTTAGTGGACAATCAGATGCCTATGGGAATCCCAGGAGTGGGACATATCTGGGGACACCAGGTATTAAACCTGAGACCTGAAATTCTTTTCAAAAGTGCTTGGCTCAAGAGTTGCAGCAAATTATGCCTTTACATTGGTAAGAAGTCTTAACTTGCTTTTGTTCATGAAGTTCAGTTCAGTTCATATGCAAACTCTTGCGGCAATTTTAATAAAGCTCCTTTAACGCTAAGCATGAACCCTACAGAGAGAGCTATGTTTATATAGGAAGCCCTACTGAATTCCAGACACCTCCAGGGTGCAAGATACTAGGAACTGCATTTCTCTCCCTCTCTCTCTCCTTTTTATTCTTGGGTGGTTTTCCCAAACTTTTTTTTTTTTTAAGCTTTTGAAAAACTTGAGGTATTACTGGTGAAATGCATGAAAGCAATTTTGTTTGGTCCATGAAGAATGATTCCAGTGTGACAGCTCGTGGTTGGCTCTGCAATGACCTAAGCATTTTTTCCTGCAAAGCTTTGCTTGTCAATGAGTCCTCATGGATTAGAAGCTTACTCCACTTACTGGAATTATTTTTGTTAACTTCATATGCATTCCAGTCAGGGTATGAAAAAAAATATGCAGTGCACAAGTCTGGTATTTTTACAGTTGTTAATTCTGGTAAATTGCCAACAGCTGATAATTTCCATGGGAAAAAGTAACCCAAGAATTCTGAAAATGAACAGGTAGACCCTTGATTCTTAATTACACTTCTCGTCTAACACATTGATTGATGAAGTATTCCGTTAACAATATAGCAGTTGATCCTTACTTGTACAAAGGCATTGTGCAAAGATACTACTACTGGGCAAAAGAGTGAAAAGTTGCCATTCAATGAAGTTATTGGAATGAAAACTCTACTGTATTTCAGCATGCAACTAGTTTCTCCTGATTCAAAGAAGTCTTCTCTCAAGTCTTGGTTCCAATGGGAATTTCAGGTGGAAGCTTTTTTTAAATAGGAACCATGCCCTCAGAGAACATATGTAGCAAGTCTTACAGACTTGTATATGAACATCTACTGATCTCTGGAACATTGCAGATTCCCCCAAGTATCTCCTTATTTAAAAATGGGCAGAAGATTAAATTGGGTAGAAGGGAAGGGCAACCAAGATGATCAAGGATCTGGAAACCAAGCCTGATGAGGAACGGTTGAGGGAGCTGTGCATGTTTGGCCTGGTTAAGAGGTGACTGAGAGGAGATATGGTAACCATCTTCAGATATCTAATGGGCACTCACATAGAAGATGGAGCAAGCTTGTTTCCTTCTGATCCAGTGGCTAGGCCCCGAACCAGTGGATTCAAGTTACAAGATTCTGACTAAACATCAGGAAGAATTTTCTGACAGTAAGAGCTGTTCGACAATGGAATGGACTCCCTTGGAGATTTTTAAACATAGGTTGGATGGCCAACTGTCATTGATGCTTTAGCTGAGATTCCTCAAGGTCCATTCTAACTCTACAATTCTATCGTTCTATGGTTATGTTCTATAAATCTGTGATTCTGTGTGCAATTCCCTAGACTCTAGCAATGATCAAACATTTATGAGCTGTAGTTTTTAAATAAGCTACAGCCACCAACTATACAAATATACCTGTTAAAAATTTCATTTAATTTATATTTTTATTTTCTTTAAGGTTCAAAAAATGGGGGGGGGGATGATTTTTTTGGTTAAGAAACAAATTATTTCAACCAAAATTTATTTTTCTTCTAAGATTTGAAAGTAAGAGATGCTTCTCCACATGAGACAAAAGATATCACTACAGCTGGAAATTAAATATTGAATGGTTTGGAACAAAAGTGCTATGCGATTGTTCTTGAGCTCAGGTACACCCCCCCCCCAACTGTTACCACCCTGGGGCTTTCTCCCTCTGCTCATTTGCCCTTCCCAGTTTAACCAGTTGGAGCAAAGCTTTGTGATGGAGAATCCTTGGACTTCAAAAACAGCTGGACTAGATAATCTGTTTCCTCCAATCCTATAAAACACAATTCAATTCTAAAAATATATATTGCCAGTTCTTGCCAAACAAATTGCCTTACATGGACAGAATGAGAAAAACTGAGAACTTCCTCAATAACTTCATGAAAAAGATATGCATTGAAGCAACCCCAAAGCACATTCTATAATTTGCCATGGTAGTTTCCCATTAAAATGTTCTGTTCCTATGAAGAAGAAAAAACCAGGAAAAGGAGAAAAACAAAAGCAGAAGTGACAGAAGAGAATTTCTGAAGACAAAGCTGACAGCAGCTGAAAATATTTCATTGTGCCAATTCATAATTTATTTCAGAACTCTGTGTTGGATATATTCATTCATTTATCTGTCTGTCTTGCCTACTAATTACACTTCCATATCCCACATTTTAAAACATACGTTATCTTCTGCTTTTCTTCCATCATGGAGCCCAAGAAAGTGTACAGGCAGTTCCCAAGCTATCACCCATCTAGGCACTGACTAGACGTATCAGCAAGGTTGTGCCTATAGGCCAGTGTGGGATTATTCTTTCAGAGAGCCTCAAAGTGACATACACTGGATATCTCAGATGGGTACAATCCACAGTGAAGCCTCTTTTGTTTGTTAGGCATCACTGCACTGGTTTCCCAGGGTGTGGCTGCTGTGACATTGCTAACAGCTTCTGGGAACCATAGGTGACAGCTGAGTGCAGGATGGGGATCAAAGGTGGACAAAGTACCCCAGGATGAGCACAACGTGTCCACCCCCCCCCCCAGAGTACTACCACTCTCCTATCTATAGCAGAGATAGCTAACCTGTGGCACTCAGTGTTGGGCTCCAGCTCTCATCAGCCTTGACTGCTGGTTATGCTGGCTGAGGATGATGGGAAATAGAGTCCAGCAACATCTAGAGGTTTGCAGGTTAGCCACTCTGGTATATAGAATAGCAGAGTTTTTCAGGAAAATACACAATAAGTCATTGCTTAATAAAACAACGCAAGGAACTATCAGGTGAACTTGTTACTCCCTTCAGTTCTATAACATGTGTCAAAATTCAGCTCAAAACACAGTGCACGTTCATTAATTAGTTGGAAAGTTGAAAAAAGTTGTATCAAAATGTGCAGGAAAGATGTACAGTGGTACCTCGGGTTACAGGCGCTTCAGGTTACAGATGCTTTATGTTACAGATTCCACTAACCCAGAAATAGTACCTCGGGTTAAGAACTTTGCTTCAGGATGAGAACAGAAATCGCAGCGGCGCGGCAGCGGCAGCAGGAGGCCCCATTAGCTAAAGTGGTACCTCAGGTTAAGAACAGTTTCAGGTTAAAAACGGACCTCCAGAACAAATTAAGTTCTTAACCCAAGGTACCACTGTAGTCTCAGCTCTTGACACCCTGCCAATGGTAGACTTCTTTGCTACTTCTCATATACCCTAGTCCCCTGCCTTCCTCTTCTCCAAACTCTCGCACAACATTTCCCCATCCCTTTAAATAAAAAAGGATGCACAGAATCGTAGAATTTTAGTATTTGGAAGGATGGCGGGTTAAAATTATATTCATTGCAACTAGGGAAGTTGGGACCAGTTCTCTTTTGCTGAGTGAGCTGGGAAGGCAGGAAGTTTACATAAGAAATGAATAAGAGCACTGCTGGATCAAAATGAAGATCAGTCGAGTCCAGGATCATGTTTCCCACAGTGACCAGCAATACATCTGTGGGAAACCCCGGCAAGACCTGAGTGCAATAGCATCTTCTGCTGTTATTTCCATGCAACTGATATTCAGAGGTATGCTGTTTACACTTTGGGATGCATAAAATACTGGTCATGCTTAGAAGATATCCATTAATGTTAGCAATGACTGAATTAAGTTCTATTGATTTCAGTAGAACTACTCTAATCACTGCTAAGTCTGGCTTTAATCCTGTTTGTATAAGCTGGAAAAAGCATAAACGTTATTGATCGTTTCTAAAGAAAAGAAGTGGAGGGAAGTGGTTCACAGAAAGGAAGAAAAAATGGGATGGAGATCAGTCGGAAAGAGGTCTGTTGGCAGATGTCCTTATCCTGCTCATCAAATGCCTTCTTTTCCTCATCTCAAAAAAGAAGCTAAAAATTTAACACTCGGGTTTGTTCAAAAGCCTGAATTAGGATTTCATTTCCTGGAGTCTGAAGATTGGTTCCATGCCATTCTTGGCTCTCCCACCCTGAGGTTTATCACATGTTTAATACTGACTAGCTTGAAGACAGGCTGATCTTGCGAATACAATTCTTGGAGTGCTAGAATGCATTCAATCATGAAAGGGTGGGGGGAGGATAAACATGGTAAGTGGAGAACAAGGCCATTCAAGCCCACAATACAGACAGAATGTGTGAGGCTTCCAAGAATGAGAAAAAAGGGGGTGGGAGGGTGCCCTGGGGAGAAACAGGCTCTCTCCTGCCACACGACAAGAGAAACTACTCCTCGAGGCACAATAAAGCACATTTGTTCCAGCAATAAAGTATGTCAGCAATATAGCACATTAAGAGAAGGAAAGAGTTGCTCCCCTTTTTCATTTTCTACACTGTCACCTGCAGCAAATAGCAGCTCTTAAAGAAAAGGGTCCTTCAAACACATGCACACACACAAAGCCGCTCAAACCCTCTGGTAAACTCTAAATGGTAATCAATCAAGGCGGATTCTTCAGTGACTTCTTTCTGAAGCTGACATGTGTGATAGTCAGAAGTGATGCAAGGACCAGACCTTTTCCTGCAGTCCTGACAACAGAAGGCAAATAGTAAGCGTAGCCCCAGTATCTGTGCACAATCCACAGGCTAAAAATCATATATATATATTTCATATGGAAAAAAGGTATTTTTGACTTGGATGAAACAAAACCCTGTTTTAAAAAGAAAGGGGCAGCTGAGTGAGCAGCAGTTTTATTTGCTTTACTTTTGAATTTATGCGGTATTTTGTTGCAAAGCATCTGCGCTTAGGTCGGAGGGTGAACCGACTTCAGTTCACGCTATTCAATCTGAGAATGTTCTACACCATCCCAGTTAGGGCCTGGCTACATGTGGCAGGAATAAGTGTCACTAGTAATCATGCTGCAGCTTTTAAAAAAATTAAATACCAGGCACAGAAGCAGGAATTATTCCAAGGAGCACAATATGGGGTAGAGGGCAGCTTTAAGCTTCCCCTCCCACACCTAGGTATCGGAGAAAATCCACACCACCACAGCAATTTGGGTTAGGATAAAATAAAAATTCACGTTGATGCCATTTAAGCCCTTAGAAAAGAACAGAACATGGAAGACTTCAGTCTCCAAAGCAGAATGCATGCAAGGCTTCAGTGTAGGACGTTGGGTGCCTATTCTCGTGGCTGCAGGTTGGCAGCCTTTGTGTAATGAAGCTGGGACTATAGGAGCCTCAATGGTTTGTATTCAGGGGGTCCAGATGCTCCATTTCCCCCAGGAAATAGCTGTGTATTAAAAGCCCCAACGGAGAACACAGGAAATGTTGGTGCAAATGCTGACTCATCCAGGGCTTGCAGCTCACTGAAATACCTCAAGGACCGCCTCTCCCCATAACAAACTGACCAGGACTCTGCATTCATCATCTGAGGCCCTTCTTCGTGTGCCTCCTCTCCACGTGGGATCTAGAGGGTGGCAACACAAGGGCGGGTCTTTTCTGCAGTGGCTCCCCATTTGTGGAATGCTCTCATCCAGGGGAAGGTTTGCCTGCCACATCTATTACAGGCACCAGCCCCCAAAAAAGCATTCTTCTTCAACCAGGCCTCTGACTGATTCCACAGCCTTTCAAATGTGTTTGTGGGAGGGGGAGTTATTGATTAATTGTTTCTGATTTTTAACTATTTCTTTGTGCTTTTGTCTCATGTTTTTATCTTGTGAACCACTCTTGTGATGAAGGGCGGTATATTCAGGTGGTTTGTGAAGATAAATGGTGGGCTGGGACTTCTGCAGAGAGTAGAAGTTGCTATTAAAACTTAGGTTCATTCATAGAAACTAGGGACTAGGGAAAGATCTAATCCAGGGGTCAGTAAGGTTTTCCTTGCCCGGGCAGAGATCCCCCCGTGGGCCAGATCACTCACACACACACACACACGATTTCTGGCATTCTTTGTCTGGCACCGCGAAAACGAGTCCCAGCGCCCCACTGCACCAGTTTAGCACAGCGCGCAGGGACTCGCTGAGCAGGCAGCTCGGCTCTGGGGGCCGTTAAACGACCCCCATGGGCCACAAGTGGCCCATGGGCCTTAGGTTGAAGAAGAAGAAGAGTTTGGATTTGATATCCCACTTTATCACTATCCGAAGGAGTCTCAAAGCAGCTAACATTCTCCCTTCCCTTCCTCCCCCACAACAAACACTCTGTGAGGTGAGTGGGGCTGAGAGACTTCAAAGAAGTGTGACTAGCCCAAGGGCACCCAGCAGCTACATGTGGAGGAGCGGGGAAGCGAACCCAGTTCCCCAAATTACGAGACTACCGCTCTTAACCACTACACCACACTGGCTCTCTGATCTAATCTGAACCCCTCCTAGCTGAAGCAAATGCCTAGAGGAGGTGCAGCTAACCTGATGCCCTCCAGAAGTTGCTGGAGTACAACTGCCACCATAATCTCTGGTCATTTGCCATGCTGTTTAGGGCTGATGGGAGTCTTTGTTTGGAAATCTCTGGAGAGCCACAGTTTATCCACCGTTTGCATAAAGCCCATACAATGGTTGTGTATAAGCTACGTTTTTAAGTTGCTAAGGAAACAGCTACCACCATTTCTCTTACTTCGCCCTATTATACAAGCAAATGACATGTCTTTGTCCCAGGCATGCAATCTAATTCAGTTGGGTGGGGCAACAGTAGAAAAGAGTGTGAGCAAATGCTAAGATGGGATGAATTCAAGCATATGCCACTTTATTTTAGTTGGAGGTTGAAGGCAAAAGGGTTAAGGGAGGAGGTAAGTTCTGAGCTGGAATTTGAAAGAAAGACTGGACCAGGAGTAAGGAAAGTTATGTACAAACACGTGATGAATCACACTCACCGAGGCTCAAAATTACCTTGGTATTATTATTGCCTGCCCTACACTACAATAATAAGAACATCATACCATAGCAAATCAGGCTGGCTGTTTGCTAGGATATAGTTTTCTCCATTGTTCTTGCAGCCTGACCTATTTTCTTTTCTAAGAAGCAGTGCCACAAACAACTGAAACGTTTTCCAGATACTGTTTTATAGGTCTCTTACCAGCACGCTGCCATCAGTCCAGCGGAAGTCACTCTCATACATCTTATCGTTTAGGCCAATCCACTGGTAGTCATGTCCTATGCCTAAAAGGAAACAGAACCAGTGGTTTTTTTTAACCAACTTTCCCATAAAAGGGAGTTATCTCAAAATGAAAGTATTTTCATAGACTTGAATTAGCCTTCCTGTGTGTGCTTCAAAATGATTATTCTTTCACAAAGAAAATAAATGAATATCTGCAGCAGCTTTTTATAACTGAAGTTATTTATTTTTAAAAAATCACATTGCCCCCCGCCCCCCAATGATTTCATATTTTGCTGCTGACTACTCTTAAAGAGTTGGATAGTTGGTTTGCTTTTCAGATGGCTGTATATGATAAAATGCTTGACACTCGCCAGTATTTGAACAGGCTTGTTTAGTTTGTTACACTTAAAGAAGTAAAACTTCTCAATGCCCTTATGGTATCAGACTAATAATTTATCTATGAAAAAAGCGGGTGGAATTCGACATAGTACTAAGGCAATTGTTCCATCAGTGCAAGAGTGACAAATGTATTACTCTGCTTTCCTTTGGACCACATCAGTGAGGATGAGAGGGGGGTCTTGTTGTCTGGACAGTCCAGGACCTTCATACACATTGTCCAGGCTTGTACTCTGAGGAAGTCACTTTGCTGTTGCTAGCACAGTAATTTGATTTCACCCCCAAAAGCACACTCCACTGTCTCTTGAGACAGACGAATGCCAACAAGCATTTCAGCAAGGAAATCTGCTCTCATCCCCTATTCCTGCATGGCCGCTAAAACTGTTCTAAGGCTTCCCCCAAGTTCCTCAAGAAGATTTGAGGAGGGTGTGTAAGAGGGGGAGAGGACGGGCAAGTGGAAATCCTCATGATGATAGTACTGATTAGTAGAATACCACCCATGGTCACTTATCTTGATCACTACTGTTGTCATTATCTTGATCACTACTGTTGCCATTGGCTGTTATTTTTTACCCTGAATACAAATGTCCAATGACTGTGCTGATTTCACACGTACTGTGATCCAGCAACTTCAGTGCACATGCGGGTGCTCCATTGCATATTTTGCACCCTGATGTATCAGGCTTTCCAGCAATTTAGAGTTGGAGAATGATGTGAGTAGATGACAGTAATTTAACCATTTTGTTATGTACCACAAATTGTATGTAGAATATTCCCTGGAAGAGGTAAAAAGTGTGTGTCACATTTGTATGAGCACATAGAAGTTGAATAATGCCCAATTGAAAACATAATATTTATATTTTTTTGAAGGGGGGGGCCCTCACCCCATGCTGATTGTATTTTCTTGTTTAATATAAAAAACAGAAAATGCAATAAGCTACAAATAACGAAAATGGCCACCATAAATATTTCCTTCTTAATTTTCCTAGTTATTTCTAATGTTTTACTGTGCCGTGCTGGTGTGCCGGTTTTTCTTTCCAGGGATGCATATCCTCCTGAAGCAATTTTTAGAAACATTTGAAAGGAAGGATGTGCCAAACGACTTGGCAGAAAATCAACAACCTGGTGACTTCTCAGAAGACAACACAAACCCAGAACGAACATGTGTTTTCTTCCAAGAACATATTCAGGGAATGAACATCTTACCCAAACATTAACACAGCTAATGATGAGCATTTTGAAATGAACCTCATGTGCATTAGCCTGGAATGAGAATTTGGATTTTCAGATAGCACCTGGGACTGCAACCAATGTCAGCTACTCGTAGCAGAACGCAAAGTGACTGATGCAGGCGTTCCTGTGAGCCACAGTATTTTTAAAGTGCCTGGAGATGAGACTGTCTAAACAGTGAGCCTAAAATAAAATTAAAACATTGGAATAAAATGCCTCACTTAATTCTTCTTCTAATGTCTTTTTCTCATGAACTAAATTCTTTAGGATTGTAAAAGATGAATCCCTCCAAAGATCAGCCATTTCTCCCACTCTAGCTAATGAGTTTGGCAGATCCTTAGAGCTGGGCTGAAAGGAACAAAGTAGCGGTCAAGGACAAAAGGTCCTCTTTTAAAAAGGATAAACGATAACACACATTTCAGAAAGCAAAACATAAAATAAAATATTTGGAGGCCTGGTGGATATTTTATTTTACAGCCATTTCCACTGCCTCTGCATCCTCAAGCACAGCGTTGGATCAAAATGCCACATACGGTTCACAAAGAGCTGTTCTTCATGAGACAGGATGCTGGTCAGATGGGCTCCCTGGAGGCGGCACTCTCTCTCTGCCGCGTCCCACGTGCGCCGATGAGCAAAGTATTTGTAGCACTGCCCTTGGAACTTGTGCCATCCGTAATCACAGGTTTCAGTATCTGCAACAAACAATTGCAAAACTCTTATTGTAAACATGGGTTGGCAATGCCCAGGCAATGCCCAATGTTGGCAGAGGCAACGCTGAAATGCCCAAAATGAAACATTCAGTGACAAGGGGACCAGACATTCTGAAACGCTCAAATGCTTCACTCAAAAAAATAAACTGAGTCTGTGAATAACATTTATGTAGTAAGTGTGTGCCTTCTGCAGATTGTTGTTTGGAAAATATTACATAACATCAACATTAAGGGGTGGGGGGAGACCATGGTGGTGAACAGCATAAAATCAGCAATAAAATTGCAACCATGAAACAAATACAAAATACATTACACATCAGCTTAATACACTGAAACAGCTGGATCACCCCTCAGGGTAAAGCCTGGACAAACAGGTGAATTTTAGGCAGGAGATCAAATGCCAATGCTGTAGGTATCAGGCTGATGTTCACTGAAAGCATATTCCAAATAACACACACAAGGCCCTGATCTCAGTGAGCATAGAATGAATCTCAGGAGCAAACTAAGTATCTCTTTGATGTCCAACTTTGAAGAAGAAATTGTGCAAGACAGGGAAGTGGTCTGGAGAACTGAATTCTACTGAGGGTTAGAAAGTGAAGGCCCACTGGCAGAGATCACAACGAACTGACAGATAACCTTATTACACCCAAAAGCTCTGACCCAGGAACATAAAGAGCTTCCTGAGGACCACAGCTCCCAAGGAAGTTGTATGCTTTCACCCAGGGGATTCTTCATTTGGGAACAACCTGGAGCCCCTGTGCTGAGCAAAGTCCAGGAACCAGCTAGATTTAGAGATAAGACTACCAGTCCAGACATCAGCAGCCAAGATCTAATGGGCTCTGAGCCTGCAGAAGTGACCGATGCCTTAAACAACAGATGGAAATGGAGACGTGCAAGACTTCGAGGAAAGATTCCTCGGGAGTAATGGTCTTCTCATGAGTAAGGTTTTCCTTCTGAGGACACTTCTCTTTGACAACAGTTGACAGAATTCAGCAGGACTTGGGCAATGCTATTCTACCAGAAATGTGCCTTGATTCTAAGACACTGCTTGCCCGAAATCAGACCTTGCCTGAGCCCTCATTTGAAATACTTCTTGCCTGGCAACAGACCTCAAACTGGCCTTGGATTGGTTGCTGACTGTGGCCACAATAGCTCTGTTATCTGGAAGTTCCCTTGTGACCCAGGACCCAGCTAGGACAGCAACTAAGCCTGAAGATCTAATGACAGGCAGTGGCTCTCACTACACTAGAATCAGGACACTTTCTCATCTGAACAGTGTACAGGTTGCTTCTTCAGCAGAGGGAGCTGCTGCTGTTACATCTTCAAAGAAAGCTATTTGCATATAGAGGTTTTTGGATTTGGGCCATGGCTTGTATGTTTTCCAGATGCATACACTCAGCCATTAGCGCTAGAAAGCAGAAAGGAAACTCTACACCAGATGCCAGATACCACATTCCACGTGGAATTGCAAAAAAGAAGAAGAAAGAAACAACCTCATCTGTGTCATTTAACAGCTTAAAAGACCGTGATATCATTTTAACATTTCATAGGAAAAAAGACAGCATAAATGAAGCTGCAAGCCCTGCACACACTTGGGCGTCTGATCCACTTTAATTCCTTTAGCAAAAGTATACCCTACGCTTGGTAGTTAAAGGTCACTTATTCCCCCCATTAACCATTGTTGAGTGATACAGTTTTAAACATACAGGGCTGGGAGGGGCTTCCTGCACTCACACTCCATGACTAAACAAGCTCTAATCACAGCTAATGATCAAAACCCATTGTAATATCATTCAGACAACATGATTCACTGAGCAGAGATCAGCTGAGGATAGTCAGATTTACCCAAGTAATGTACATCTCAGTGAAGCCAGTGGCAAAGTTTCCATTGATTTAATTCATTCAGACTGTGCAAATAGATTTTGAGGTAGATAAAGGCAGAGGCACAGCTTTCAGATTTAACTGTGAAGAAAATTCATTCCTGATTCCTAACACTTTGAAAATGGAGACTCAAGGAAGTTCACTTCCATAATAAAAATGATGCATGAAGACTATGGTCAGCTAATACTCAAAAACACTGCAGCCCACACCCTGACAGAGTTAGTCATGACTATGAGTCAAGACAAGTGACATGGGCCAGCAAGCTGTACTTTTTCACATCTTCACATGTCTTCCTGATGCACATGTAAAGTGGCTTGTGTGTGTGTGTGTGTGTGTGTGTGTGTGTGTGTGTGTAATTAATGTTCGTATCAAGTGGGTAAGGGGAGCAAAATCCCATCTAGAGCCGAGGGGACATGTCTTGGTTTTTTCTTGGAGGTTTTTCTTTCACCCCTCCCACAACGAAAAAGAAAACCACTTTGCCGAATTTTCTCATATTTCCCTCTGCTATTTCTTTGTTATGATCACCATTTCCTCTCTTCCACACCACATAGACACACAATGCCCTTGGTATGTCCATGGTGGAGGGTGTGAAGTCGCACTGTTGCCTCTTGAGGGGGAAAAGCCCCGCACTGAGAAACTGTAGGAGAATTTCTCCTCTCCACAGAGAAATTCAGTGCATTGTCTGCCCCTGCCCAACTCCACCCTATTCCCCAACATCTCTGCCCACACACAGGATGGAGATTAATATTGAGAAACTACACATGTGTCAGATTTGGCCCCTCTTTTCCCCTATCTTATCATGCTGTGTTCGAATGTTTGAAGCACTTCCTACACACAAGCCCTAAAATCAGAAATGAGCTGAGTGGGCAGAATTATTATTATTTTTAAGCAACAGGTCACACTATGGGAGGGGCAATGGCTTTGTTCACCTCCTTTGTCATGTAAAAAAAGAAAAGATGCCCCCAGTTCTCAATTGTCTGTATGTGAAAAGGGAAGACACATGAATATAATACATATGGTTGCACGCGTAGTTTGGTTCTAAATCTCATTGAAAGCAATGGGATTCGAGTCAGCTGCAACTGATTTGTTCCACTGGTTTCATGAATAACTTTAGTTGGACTGGGCCTGTGTGCTAGGTTTTAACATTGCAACAGGACACACAAGTTATAACTAGTGAGAAAGAAAAATTAGATCCAGGTGGATTTCTGGCCCTAATATGGAAGGGTCTTGTGTTTTTTCCCACAGCCTTCATAAAAAAAACCATTATTTGCGTTTTTCATTTTGGCAATGCGGTCTTTAAGAACTGATGACTGGAAATAGCCATGGAAAAAAATAACTGTTGTTGCGCATGT
Source organism: Podarcis muralis (assembly GCF_964188315.1). Lineage (NCBI taxonomy): Eukaryota > Metazoa > Chordata > Lepidosauria > Squamata > Lacertidae > Podarcis > Podarcis muralis. Next base: position 34,905,387 of record NC_135665.1, read on the forward strand.
TGTTGTGCAGTTCACAGATGCAAAGATGGAGTACTACCTCAACAAAGATTAAGACCAGCCAAACAATAATAAAAAGGCCCCTGGAGGGGACCTTTTTAAATATATTAAATAAATTTAAGGGATTATTTTCTGAAGGCAGCTGTAAAACTGAAACATAAAATAATGAAATGCACGTTGTCTATCTTCACGTGACGGATGGTCCCGATAAGAACACACAGTAGAAAAGCATTTGCATCAGCCTATAATTCAATTTTGCTAAAGGGAAGCAAACATGAAGCTTGGCAACGTAGCACATTTTAATGGCTTCGTGTCAACTACACTGCCAGTACCGCAGAATCCCAGAGTGGAGCTGACAAGTGGCATAAAATTCCACTGCTGCTTTGGGTTGTGCCTGAGCCCTTTGCAGATGTGCTTTTTTAAAAACCATGCTCTGGGGCGGAGGGATGGTTCAAATCCAGTGAGGGTTTACATTGAGAAAAAGAGTTTCATTCTAGCCTACTTCCTGACATAAGCAGGGAGAAGGGATATTTGGATATTTGTGGATGTTTCAACATATAACTTTCTACCAGCATTCCAAAATGGTACAGTCCCACTGCATCTTCTTTCCACAAGGTTGCACTCTACTAAATTCTGCCCACTGAAATGGATGTACCCAAGTTAACCATGTCATTCCATTTGAATGGGTTTATTCTGAGCAGGACTGACATTAGATACAACGCATAAAGGTAAAGGTAAAGGTACCCCTGCCCATACGGGCCAGTCTTGCCAGACTCTAGGGTTGTGCGCCCATCTCACTCTATAGGCCGGGGGCCAGCGCTGTCCGGAGACACTTCCGGGTCACGTGGCCAGCGTGACGAAGCTGCACTGGTGAGCCAGAGCTGCACACGGAACGCCGTTTACCTTCCCGCTAGTAAGCGGTCCCTATTTATCTACTTGCACCCGGGAGTGCTTTCGAACTGCTAGGTTGGCAGGCGCTGGGACCGAGCAACGGGAGCGCACCCCGCCGCGGGGATTCGAACTGCCAACCTTTCGATCAGCAAGCCCTAGGCGCTGAGGCTTTAACCCACAGCGCCACCCGCGTCCCTGATACAACGCATAGGATGGTGCTAATGTGAGGTCCGTATACAAAAAGAGGTCTTAGGTTTTTTTAAGTACCAAAGAGCCTGTTAGACTAGATAATCCATGAAATTTCCTGAATCAGTGAATAATTTAAATACAAATAATAATAATCCAATGTGACCCATGTGCATAAAGACTCTTTCTTTTACAACATTCTAGACATTCATAGTTAAAATGTATTATATAAGAACTGAAATGCAGCTTGGCATGTTTATGGTGTTTTAAAAGCTGTTTCACTAAACCCAGGAGTCATTATAGTGCAGCAGTTCATTTTTATTTATGGAGGACGGGTGTTTTATATATTCACATCATCTCTTTACGATAACTTCAGCATTTATATTATTCTTCAGACGTATCTAAGTTATACTGTCTAGAGATTCTGAGCAGAGTTGCTTTTAAAAAAATATTTTAGAGCTGTTGGCTTGTTTTTAACTGGTGCAATAATCATTTGACTATAACCCTTGTCTTGTTTTAGAAGTCCTCTGAAAATGCGAGAAAAGCAAAGTCTGAACCACAATTGCTATCAAAGTCAGTGGGGCATAGTAGATAAAGTATTGGACTAAGACTGAGACCTAGGTTCAAATTGCCTTAGCCATGAAGTTTACTGGCAAGTCACTTCCTAGCCTACTTTACCTTAAAGGGCTGTTCTTAGGATAAAAACAGTATTACTTCATGGATGCATCTCTGATGTCCTTTGGGGAAACACGGAATACAAAATGTGGTAGGTAATGGGTAATTCCATTAACATGCCATGATCTGGCAACAATTTTTCAAAATGACATTTTTCACATGAGTAAAACAACCTGAAGCATGACATGCAAGATTACTTAGAATTTCTCTCTTTCTTTTTTAAGTTTGGTTAAATACCTCTCTAAGAAAATAGAGAATTGGTTGATGATCCATCATTGCAGAGATATAGTTTTGCTTTTCATTTGGTGAAATGACAATAAATTTTATGTTGGGGGGGGGAATTCAGATGAGTTTAGGTCAGTAAAACTTATGTTGCTTGACCATGTTATGTTAGTCACAAAAACACATACTTTTATTCCCTCAACAAAAGAAAAGAAACATACATGTTTTGCCTTTTTCTCTTCTTTGAGGTTCTTAACATTAACAAATGTGGTAAGATATTAACTGAAATGTTCTTTATATGCAACATTTCTTGTGACCAACCTACCACCACAATTATGCATAAATGTTGTCATGTGTGTCATTTAAACCTCTTTCTAGGACTGCCATATTTTCCCTGAGAATTTAATCATTATTAAGGGAGAAATTCTATGCACAAGAAACTGCCATAAAGCAAGCTGGTGTAAATTAAGCCATAGCAAAGTTACATGAGATCCAAATTCTAGTGGAATCTACATACATATTAAAAACGCTATGAAAATGCTTTTTCAAAAAACATTTTGAAAAATACATTGAATTTGGCATAGCTCACTGTCACCATCTAGTGTCACATTTGCATATTGCACTTTACAACACATTTAAAATGTCCTATTTGCAGCTGTATAGCTGAGTCCTCTGTTCAACAGCATGGCTGCAGCTGCTGCTCTGCCTAAGCCTGGTTGAAGGAAAACAAGCCTTTAAAATAGTGTTATGCAGCAGGCTGCCAGGTCACATGGCTGAACTGAGCAGGCATGACATGCAGCCTAAGCTGGGTTGCATTCCTGCTATCCTGCGTCCCCCCAGAATGCCCCTTTTCAGGGGCTTACATTGGCCTTGGTTCAGCCAGGTGAGTCCCAGCTGAGCAAGTTGCACTTCTGTATCTTTCACTGAGCTAGGGACTTAATGTTGATCTGCTGCACCCTAAGTTGCCTATTCCAGCAGATCTTGTCAGGGCCTATTATATGTACCATCAGTGTAGACCATCTTACACAATTTTACAAAAGGAGACAAGTGGTACAATCAAGAAGCTTACAGTCTGAAAGATCAGTCAAGCAAGGGAAGGTAGATATATCTTATTGCTTTTAGAAGAAAGGTAATATAATTATGTGCATAATATATATTTAGGAATCAGACACCCTTATTAGGTTAATTAGAAGCACCTATGGTTTTTAGAAAAGTGCAGAAATATTTGGCTACTAGATTCTTCACTGCCACCCCCTTTCTTGAAGCAGGCAAAAGCTTCTACCGGGTTCCCCTCAGATGCATCAAGGAGGCAGATCTGTCTTAACCGACTCTCCCTAGGTAGGTTCATTCAGAGCAGAGGTGGAGAACCGTTTTGGCACCACAAGCCAAAGTTGATGTCAAAATCCCTTCTGCTCCCATCGGAATGAGACTGGGCTTAAAAGGGAAGAAGGGAGAAGAAGCCTTTGGGAGTCCCCTTTAAGCAAGACTGTAGGCGGAGGGACTCCCAAAGGCTTTTGGAAGCATTTGCAAGTCTCCCTCCCATTAACATTGCAGTGAGATTGGGCTTGACAGGGAAGGGAGGAAGAGCCTTTGGGAGTCTCCATCTCCCTATTTAAGATCGCAGGAAGATCAGGCTTAAAAGGGAGCAGTTGAGTTTGGGCACGTCTCCAGGTTGGAAACTGTAAGGCCCCTTGTTCTCACATCTAAAGGTATTTAAATGGGACTTGGGTTAGACAACCCTTCAAATAAAGGATGCCTTCAAATACAGGACTGTCTGCTATAAAGGAAGGCGCATGACCACTCTAATCCCACTTTCCTGTCTACATGTTGTGCCCAGTTAAGCTGCCTGAAGAGTTCTGCTGCCAAGCAGGGTCCTGTGCAGACAAGCTCTAACTCCCCAAGATGGCTTCACTTCAGGGCCTGAGACGAAGTGGGTTTAGCAAACATATAAAGCAAAAGCTTGTAAATCTAATTTAGTCAAATGGCTTTCAGAAGTGGCATTGCTTCCCCCAGTCCTTCTCAGCTGTGGGAACTGAGCTAGAAGCTATTTCCAAACAGAAATGCTTCTTTCCTTCCCAAACTACAATGACTTCCAGAGCTGAGCCTGTGGGGAGGGACAAGAGCAATCACAAACATTTGGACAGGGAGCTAACTCCTTTATAAAACGGAGCACTTTTGCTAACAAAGAAATCATTTATTTTCCTTAGGAAAAGGAGGAAGAAAAGAAAAGAGGAGGAAGGGGGAAAGAAACCATCTCTGGCTATACTGCCCCAAGGAGGGTTGTCTACTCACAATTGCATCTGCGCAGTTTTGGCAGCAGGTTCACATGCACATCTGCATCTGGTAAACAGTGCAACGAAGGTTCAATTTCACTTAATGTTTTTATATATGTAAAGAAGACTTTATATAACACAGTAAGGCTGAGTTGTACTGCCAGGAAGAAATGGCGCCAAAAGCAAAACCTGAGCTATAGGAGCAGAGTGCAAGAGAAGAAAAAGAAGAAGGCAGAGATGAAGGCAAAGACAAAGGAAGACCATAGCTTAAAGCATGCCTTCTACTTTGTTCCAACGGTCTTGAAAGAAATATGCTGATTGTGTTGCATTTCTTCAAAATAACCACCCAATTAAAAAAGTCAAAAGCCAGTGTTAGATGCAGCCAAACCCAAAAGCAACATACCCAATCTATTCATACACCTCCATCTACCCACACATATACAACCTCAGCCACACACATCAATATCCCACATTTGCACTGTCATTTTAAACTCCCCTCACCATCATTTGCCCTTTTTCTCATCCCATCCCTATCTGTGGTAGTTAGGGAGAGAAATGAGAATGGAACCTTTATCTAAGTGCAATTGCAAGGGACATACCATAATTGGAGTCCCCAAAAATAGGGGGCGTCTTATAGACGGGAAAATATGGTAATTTTCAGAAGGTGGCAACATGAGGGGAGGAGGGGAAAAACATTTTTCCCCTGCTGTCACCCAACCATCTCTCTACAACCCCCCCCCCCCCAATACAGTAATCAGGCTAAGAAGTAAGCGCCTGTTCATTTAATGGGATCTTTTTTAAGAAGCTGGACTGCTACAGGACTGAGAGAGGCTCTGGCCCTCTGGTAGCTCACCCCCCGTTTTACAATCTGATCTGGCAATGAACACACTGAATCCAGTGTTAGTTGCAAATAGACGGGGAACAGTATTCAGACAGCTTTTTCACAGATGAGGTCTACCCTATGGAGAAAGGCCGCAGCTCAGTGATAGAACATCAGCTTTGCATGAATAAGGTCCCAGGTTCAATCTTCAACATTTATAGAAAGGGCTGGGAGGGACGCCTGCCTGAAACCTCAGAGGGCTACTACCAGTCATTATAGATAATACTAAGCTAGCTGGACCAACAGCCTGACTCAATATAAGGCAGCTTCCATGATCTTGGGTTTCTCTGCCTATTGGAAGAAGTGAAGGAAGTGAAAGCAGTCAAATAGCAGTGAATCTTGATGTTTCCATATTTCAGTTCTTCCATCTCTTCCACTGTGACAACCAGGATTCACTGGCTAATGTCCCTTTCTTGGCCCTCATGTTCCCCCGCTAAGCTGATACTGACAGAGAAAATATCAACACTGGCTGAATGCCAACTGCCCTGCATACAATTACCTTATCTTCTTGGTACAACAAAAAGGTCACCTACATCTTCTCTAACATTAGTTCAAATGTTCACAAGCACTCAGAAATCCATTTGGCAAACAATTGTTTTTACAAGCCAATAACTAGTTCTAGGAAATAACAGAATCATTCACTCATGCCCTTTCGTGGCATAGGAATGCACAGTTCTGTACTTTTTGGCTTTGCTTTAGATCTAATGAAATCAGGTTCATTGACATGTAATCAAAACTGCTTTCCAGACAGCGGTCCACATTTTCTTCCCTCATTGTCTGGTAGAATGGGCAGGGGATAGGGGCTGCCAATGAATGCCTTCCTGCGATCTCAAACCACTGCAGGACTTTCTGTGGAGGAAATTTAAATTCCAGAGTTGACTGAGCTGAGGTCTGTTTCAGACTGACAAACGAGGAAATGTTCACATTAAGCATTTCAAATACACTCTCCCTGGTTGGTCATAAAGCACAACTTAAAGCTACCATGAACTTCAGACTATTTCAGCGTTAAGGATTTGTTGCAGGAAGATATTTTCAGAAATATCCTTCTGCTGTAAAAACATGGGTCAAATTCTTGTATTAAAGAGGAGATTTCAGGAGACTTTTCCAGCCTATGCCAGACTACTGCAAAACTGAAATATAATGAGTGCTGGACGTAGTCCTATGCCTGAGGCTTCAACATTAACAAAACAAAAGCAAAAAAAAAGTCCCTTCAGGCTCATGGAATATTTTTAAAGCACTTGCAAATTCACAGTCTTTCGCCCAGTAGGCTTACGATGAAAGGCAATCCTGAAACATGCCAATGTTTATGTAATTATGCCTGGAAGACACTCTTGCTCTAGCTGTGAGTGAATCCAGTCAGAGCAAGATGGGGGGGGGGGAATGGTATTTTCCTACATGTGAGAGTGAACGTAAAGGGGTAAAACCCACAACTTTTAAAACTTTCAGCTCATTTTTCATCCTGGAAATTTCCCTATTACCTTTGGACAGGCCCGAACCCATGCTGGAAGATTCGTGTTTATTCTGTAATACCACCTTTACAAATAAAGGGCAGGGAGGTAATGTTAAAAGAGTGCTGGAAAGCCCACAGGAACACTACGTAATTAACTTCTCCGTAGGGCCATTACGTTAGCATGCTTGACCAGAAGACCCAGACACAAAAGGAAAGAAAAACATGGTGTCACCTTGAGAAAGGCTTATTGAGTTTGTAAAGGACTCTCTCAGGTCTGCAGTGTTGGGTGTGTTAGCATTCACATGTATTACCATCACTGTACTTATTTTGTAAATGGCAGAACTGTGATATACCTTTTGAATTTCATGGCTTTTGGATTCCACTGTTTACTTTTCTCTCTCTACACCAGGAAAATCTGTAACCCTCTGGATGTTTTGGGCTCCATCTACCATCAGCCCCAAACTGCATGGCAAATGGTCATGGATGATGGGAACTGTAGTCTAGCAACACCTGGAAGGCCACAGGCCTCCAATCCCATGGTTAGTGAACCTAAGGTCCCCTACATGGTGCTGAAGAACAACTGCATCATCTCTGCCCACTTGCATACTGGCAGGGCATGAATCTTTGTTGGTTCATGGGAGTGAAGTGTTTCTCCACTGATATGATCTGAAGGACCTCATGTTTCCTGTCTTAATTCAAGCAGAACATTTCTAAAATCAATTCACATTACAATTATATACATGCATTTAAAGGCCCATTGAATTCAGTATATTTATTACCCAACAAAGTGGGTGCAGGATTGCAGGGATTATGGGAGTTGTAGTCCAACAATATCTGGGCACCCACAGGAGTCTCCCCTTCCCCCCAAAAAAACCTCTACACCTGTGTAAACACACACAGAGAAGAAGAGGCTTGCCAACTGAGGATAAGATTTATCTGATGAAAGAGGCTTTGGTCCACAAAGTTATGTAACAATAAATTCTTTTTTGTATTTTCTGTAGCAGACTAATGCAGTTACCTTTCTGGAATCTGGAATAGCATCGTCCAGGGGCAGATTAAAGAACACAGATTAAAGAACCATATCCTAAACTTAAAACTTCATTTTTTAAACATCACTCTTGAAGTCAAATGTTGGAAACATAAGATGACAAACTAAAATCAAGCCCAAAGGATTAATTTTCTACCTGAGTAAAAGAGACTACAGCAATTCCCACCCCCGCCCCCCAGTTATGACTGTTTTCAGCAGGAAGGAGAAAGAAAGCAAAGCAACACAAGCGAAAGAAAATAAAAGCAAAGACAAATAATTATCCATTAATTGCCACCACCCTCCCAATAGAGGCCTGATTTGTTAGCAAATTTGCATATTTGATTCCATTGTAAGCACAGTGAAGTTAACTATAAATTTCAAACTGAACTCACCTTTTTCGCAAAGAGCCCCAACGTAGCTTGGAAGACAAAGGCAAGTAAACGTATTGATGCCATCAATGCAGGTGGCTCCATTTCTGCAAGGGCTGGATTGACATTCATCAATGTCTGCCCAAGAAAATGAAACAGATATTTAGAATGAGGTATTGTCCTCACTTGCAATATAAAAGAAAGTTTACATGTATTAATAATGTCAAATAAATAATGTACATAAATTGATTTCAGATATCACAATGCATAAGGACCTAACGATTTTCTTCAACATTTGCACACAGAGTTCAGCAGCATTTACATCTCAGAATGTGCAGAACAATTCTAAACAAAATATACACACACCTGAACATTTTAAAGCATCCTGCATGACCGCTGGGTCTGTAACCTGCATCCTCGGTTTCTATCTCTCAGAACTTGTAGTAGTAGTAGTAGTAATTTATTTATACGCTGCCCATCTGGCTGGGTTTCCCCAGCCACTCTGGGCAGCTCCCAACAGAATATTAAAAACACAATAAAACATCAATCCTTAAAAAATTCCCTAAAGAGGGCTGCCTTCAGATGTCTTCTAAACGTCAGATAGTTGTTTATTTCCTTGATATCTGATGGGAGGGCATTCCACAGGGCCCTCCTGATATCTGATGGGCACCACTACCAAGGAGGCCCTCTGCCTGGTTCCCTGTAGCCTCACTTCTTGCAGGAAGGGAACCGCCAGAAGGCCCTCGGAGGTGGACTGGGCTGAACGATGGGGGTGGAGACACTCCTTCAGGTATACTGGGCCGAGGCCGTTTAGGGCTTTAAAGGTCAGCACCAACACTTTGAATTGTGCTTGGAAATGTACTGTTGAGGGAAAGAGTACTGCAGCTCATTATCTCTCTTTTTTTAACCCTCAGAATACCTTTGTGATGTATCCCACCTACTCTAACCTGGGACCATGGAAAACTGAACTCCTATTCGGCTGCAATGGCTGCATTTCACATTATTGCGGTAGACATTGCCATCTGTTCCTACTGTCCTTGCCCTTTCATATCCTGGTGGTCATAAAAACATAACTCCAAACAGTAGGGGTTGTTTCTGGTGAAGGTTGTCCTGTGTCCCCCCAATCTATTATTGAGGTTGCTCCAACCCTCCAAAACAGATTGAGGGCACATGCAGCCAGAGGAGAGGGAGGGGAAGTTCCGTTGCACAAGCAGAATTCCTTGTAAAATTGGGACAACTTCATTGGATACAAAAATAGGAATCCCAGAGAAATTGGCTAATCCAAGAACAGTAGGATAACTGTTTACAGAGTCCATCATCACAAAGAGTCTTGCCATTACCACAACTGTTTTTGTCTTCATGCAATGTGACTGGCCTAACCAATCAATCAAATAAATAAATAAAAAAGCAAATTCATTAATTCATTCAGTGAATATGCTCATACATCGGCCTGCAATAATCACTCAGGTTCTTCTTCGGCACATGTAGCAGTCTTACCTCCAATGTGCTACTAATCTGATATCTAAACTGAGAGAACTTTCAACAGGCTATTAGCAGCATTCAAACATTTGAGGCAGTTATTCTTCCTCATCCATTTATAAACACCAGATATTGCCATTCATAAATATTTTTACAGGTTTTGCACGTGTATAAATTGCAGTTGATCATCCTAGTAGATCTCACAGAGATTTGCAAGTTTGTATACAAACTACCACATAAGAAAGCATACGGAATAAGGCACATTTTGCTGGTGTACTGGATACAAATTCCCATCTTCCTGTTGGCTTTTGTCCACTCAGCACAGTAGATTGGCACATGAAAATTTACTCCCATACACAAATTGCATTTGCGGATTGGACTGAAAATGGACAAAGTTGGTAAACAAGCAAGAGTTCGTCTTGCTTGCTTACATCAGTCTGAGTCTTCTGGTACTGCAATACCATGCCCTGTTTTGCACATTGAATAATCAGATAATCACATACCAACAAAGACTTTGCTTCTTACCTACTTCACACTGGTCACCACTGAAACCCGGCATACAAGTGCAGATGTAGAAAATGTCCCGTGGATAACAAGTTCCCCCATGCTGGCATGGATTACTCTTGCATGGCTCTTGGCCTGTAAAGTGAGTTCATGGAAAATTGCTATATTTTGCTAAAATTGCTTCTTGGGTGCTGACTCTCTTTCAGCAGAAAGACATTTCCTACTTTTCAGCTGGTTCTGTCAGATTTGCTATAGTTGCAGATTAGACAGAAACCAAAATCAATTCATCATAATATGCAGCAGTAATAGTAAATCAGCCATCATCCATGTTGGCAATGCAATCCTTACTCGCTGGTGAAAACAATTTACTTTCAGCAATATTTCATTTTCTTCAAATGACATTTTGTATTATTTTTGGCAACTGCAATATTCTACTGAGGATTTAGTTGGCATGACATGACAATTAATTATAGCCGAAAACAGTTAAAACATATGTGCACAGTGAGTGAAATATGCATTTATCTGAACGGGGTTAGTTTATGTGGAATGATTGGGTACACAGAACATGCATTCTTATACCACACTTCTTGTTTGTCATTCTGGATATTGTTTGCTTTCCATCAAGCCATATTCTCATTTTGTTTCTTTATATGGTTATTGAAGGACTAACTGAATAAGAGGCCAAACCAATATGCATATTTAAACATTATTTCACATAAGATTACAAATATATAAGGCTCTTATATTATGTAAAATAGTATGCAATGAACCAATTTTGGTTCTGCATGTGATATTTGGACCAGTTCCTCATATGCATTATATCAAGATAGCATCAGGTATGATTACTTATGCTACATAAAAGTGCTTAGTGGAACTACTACAGCCATTTTCAATCATATCTATAGCCTTGCCATGGGAAGACTTCGGGGAATTTTTAAGACTATAATCTTTTACACATGTAAGCTACCAATATACAGAACCTCCATGGCAAGTCACTGTCACACATAAAACATCTTTATGACATGAAAGCAGCATCAATCAACAGGGAATCATATTTATATTTGATAATAAACACATTAAGAAGGTGTAAATCTGTCCTGTCATAAAGGAACAGATCATGCCCCAGAGTGCCTCCTTTAATGATTTAATCACAAATACAAATAAAAAAAATCCTATGTCTTCAAATTTATCTGTCTAGCACTATTCGTAATGCTTCCTGTCATGGTTGACAATGGGAGATCTCCACTAATGTCAAGGACTCATCCTTACATTTTAAAACCAAAACAACCACAAACTTTAAAAAGAACTTGAGACCAATAGCGTAATTTATCACAGCCATAACAAAAGTGCCACCAAGAGTACTAGGAAATCATCCATTTGTCATGTTCCCTCAACAGTGGGAAAGCAGTTGTTCCAAATGCAGAAACCCACATCAACATCAACAGCAAATCCTATACATGCCTATTCAGAAGTCTCATTGGGTGGGGCTTATGCCTCTATAAGTGGGTATAGGATTTCAGCCTGAATCCCACCATACCCCATCTACAAAAGAGTAAAATAAGAGAACTGATGCAGATTCAATGGGGCAGGGAGATAATTGCTATCCACCTCTTTCGTCAGGTGTGATTTTCTTTCATTCCAGGATTGGGATAAAATTGTGAATCCAGTCAAAATTACTATTAGTAAGACTCATTTTGTAGCCCCCTTTTGCACATAGGTATATCTGGCTGAAGACAAATATATCTGCATTATTATGACGTATCAAAGTCTAATAACCTTAGAATATCTGTTAACATAAAAAGACTTGTTATTCTGTAAATATTCCAAAATTATTTCCCCATGTAACCCAAAGTTTCATGGCTCTCTCACACAATATGTCTTTTCTTCATGCAATCAGCCTTCACTGTTGCTGGACAATGAATGGGCACATGTTACATGTGAATCTGCCAAGCCTAGATACAGCCAAAAGTAATTGATGAGGGAAAGGCACTTCTGCCAGCTATACCCACAAAAGATCCAATTCGCCTATTACATTTGTAAATGTGTCTGTGTGCTCAAAAAAGGTTGAGATTGCAAAGATTGATGAAAAATGTATTGTGAGACCTAACAGTAGTATCTTCAGAGTTTACTATATTGTATCATCAGGCCAATATTTTCATGTGAGTGAAGAACATTTCAGTAGTGGAAAATTAAACTCTTACCTGGTATCTGAACTGCTGTGCCTTCGACTGAACCCCCACCTGTGCCAATCAGGAAATCTGATCCATTAGTTACATCCAGAAGCAAAAGTGGTGGTGTTACAAGTTCAATGCTGTTTATGCCCCCTGTGGTTCTTGCCTGCTTAATATATTCGGGAGTGTTTTCAGAGCCTGGGTTTTTTGTTGCAGCATTAGAGGAAACAGTTGTTGGCTTCTTCTGCCCATCCAATGCAGTTTGGGTTTCCACAGTTGTGTCTACTGATGGAGGGGGTGAAATTGGCCAAACATCGGCTTCACCATCAGTCCCAAATACTCCACCTGTTTTACTTTCATGTGGAATGGGAGATGGTGTGGTGCGTATCCATGGTAAGTCTCCATCAGCACTATTTTCATCTAACTGATTTAGCTCCTTCTCATGAGAAGTTTCTTCTTCTGAACTAGATTCTAAAATGTCAGTTCCTGGAACTATAAATGCTGTTGGTTTAGCTTCCTTTGAAAGAGACTCTCCAGGAGCAATGGTTCCTTCGACAGTAATCACTTCTGTTGAACTTCCTGGCTTTTCCTTCATTTCTGTTACAGAACTAGGCACAGATTCAGTGGTCTTGCTTTCTGATACCAGTTTGGGAGAAGATGCTAATGGGAACTCGGTGCTTCCTGAAGACTCTTTCAGGGCAGGTTTGTAAGTTGCTGTGATGTCAGCACTAGCTTCTCTAAAGGTTTGTACTGGTGACAAATCATGCTTGTCATTGTCAACTGATGATGAAGTACTTGGCATTATGTCTTCAGGATACTCAGAAGCTCCATTGAGTAAATAGACAGTCACGGGCAACTTTGGTATTTGAGTTGCAGAATGCATTTTTTCTGGATCTGTTTCTATGGATTCTGTGGCTTCCGTTTCCTTCATTCCTTTGTAGACCTCCTGGGTTGTTTCTTCAGACTTCGTTACACTTTGGGAAGCAAGTTGTACAGTAACTGTGCTTTCTTCAGATTTGTGTGTTGTCAAAGATTGCCATGGCTCAATGGGTAGGTATGGCAGCGTAGGAGCCACGAGTTTCTTTTCATCCATATCTACTTCTCCTTTTCCTGAAGAGTCTGCGGTAGAAGCAATTTCACTTTCATCAGCTATTGCTTGGTTGTCTGACAATGTTTGTAATTCAGAGTTGTCTTCTATTGTATTTTTGGAATCTGTATGTTTAGTTTCCAGCTCTAATTCTTTGTCCTTTTCATCAGTTTTGGAGCTGGTTGGCGATGACGTGGTAGATCTAACAAGAAGTGGCATAGTTGGAAGAAATGCAGCTATTTGGGGCAGCTCTTGAGTAACACCAGTTTCTGTTGTGAAAAGTGTGGCATCTCCTGAGCCCACATCATCTGATGTTGGTGTCAGATCAGATATCATGGGCTTGCTGAATATGAACTTACTGGTTACAAAACTCCCTTGACCATCTCCAAAGCCATCTGATTTATCAATAGCTAAAGTAATTGTAGGTGTAGCAGTCTGAATTTCTGTTAAAGAAGTATAAATGCTGTACATCGAGGGTCTCTCAGAGCCCACAGTTCTTTGTCCACCTATGTCTTCAATATTTGATTTCAAGTCATCAGCATCTATAATTGTTGTTTCATCAGATATTATTCCATGGCCTACATCAATGAAGCTGGAAATACCCCCCGAATAATTCCTTTTGTCACCAGGCAGTGGGATAAGTTCCTCAAAGTCTTTTATGCTGTTTGTGGAACTTTCATCTGCAAATGTCTCTGAAAAGTCACTATCCGAGGTTGGTGGCATTTGTTTTTCTTCTCTGTGGGTGGGTGATGATACTAATTCTATTTCAGATCCATTCACTGCTTCAGCAAGGTCCACAACTTTCGAATTATTTTTGCCAGGTGTATGAGATGATGGCATTACTCTTTTTGGCAACTGGGTAGGTGATTCAGGATATTTTTCCATTGTGTCCCGCCAACCAGAACCGTCTCCAGATCCTTCATGAATTGCTATTCTCATCATTTCAGGTTTCGAGGTGTGTTTAGGTTCTTTAGCAATTCCAAGAGTAGGCCTTCCAGGAACAGATTCAGGAACAGGAGTTGTGTCTTCATACATCACCACGTGAGAAGCTTCCTCCGAAATTCCATCAGTAGCTACCAATGTTGATAATGTTGTATTTTCCTTCTCCTGATAGCTATTTTCTAGGTTTTGAGAATTTTCAAGAATGAGTTGCTTTATAGTAGGTACTTCTGTGCCAATGACCCTGGTATCTAAGGTAGATGCACTAGGGGCTATTTTGTCTCTTCCTGCAAGCAACTCTACTGCTATAGTATATGGATATTTATTAACATTGCTGAAATCCTCATATTTTTCAGTGGGATATGTATCAGATTCTTTTATTTTTTCCTCTGAAGTACTTGCTTCTGAACTTCTAGGATGAAGAATGTCAAGACTTAATGTGCTTGCATTGACATTTAATATAGCAGAACTTATAGGCACAGTGGTAGATGGAACAGTAAAGATTGCATCTCCTGAACCTTGTTCCGAAAAAAATGGAGCATTGCTGGTTGCCTTTTTTACTGGCTTGTACCCTGTAGACATGGAGGAAGGCTTGTGGCTGTCCTCAGTTGGGTGAGCATTTTGTGCCAACTGTTCTTTATCTTCAGCTGCTGGTGAAGGGCTTAGAGGTTCATCTAGAAATGTTTCAGACTCAATCGTGAGGATGTTATCATGTGAAGAGAGATTCTTTTGCACAAATTCAGTTCCAGGTGTGACATCAGTTTTTATTTCTTCTATGTATGGGATAAATGTAGAAACAGTTGAAATTCCTGTCTGTCTAGTTAAAGGTTCTTTACTTTTAATGAAGGATTCTTGTGTTACCACTCCAAAGGTCTGTACCATTTCATCTGATGTTTCAGCAGCATGTTCTTCATCAGAATTCATTTCATCTTCTAAAGGAGGGATTGTAGTAAAAGCTATTGTTTCCGATTCAGCTGGTGTTTCTCCTTCAGTGTTTGTAATTCCTGCATTCTCTGAAGGGAATGTGGTGGTGGGATGACTATGTGTGTCTAACTTTGCAGGTGCATCAGTAAACAGCATATATCTAGATGTCACGCTGCTACCTCTGTTTTCATTTGTTGTTTTTATAGGAGGTTCTGTAAAAGAATCTATGTCGCCAGAACCTTGTTCAATCAATGGAAATTTAGTATTTATTATTCTTTCTGTAGGACCATGAGTCACAAGTACTACATTACTTCTGTTATCTCCTGATTCCTCTCCAGAGCCCACATCCACCAGGTCAATTATCTCAGCAGAAATGGTTGGAGAAAACTGTCCAGTGCTTTCTGGTTTGGCAGATTCCATTGTTTCGTTTATTAAAAACTCAGAACCTCTTTCTTGCAGAATAATGTTATCTTTCAATGGTGTAGGAATGCTGACAGAAAGGATTGTAGTGCTTCCACTTCCAGTTGACTCTACAGATGATGCCACACCAGATGTCTCAAACAAGTCAATTTTCTTTTCAATCGCTGTAGAAGATGTTATCATCTCTTCATTTGATTCCAGAATAGACTTTTCACTAAATGGCAATTGCGTGACTGCATCCAATTCATGTTTTACTGGTCCTTGGTTATCAGTTATATCCTTTGATACTTGCACTTCAGTTTTAGTTTCCGTGGCCTTTCTGTCTGATTCAGTACTTAACACTTGCATTGTGGGATCAATAATAATTGCATATTCCAAAGGTGATGAATCTGTGTTAAGAGTGTCTAGCTTCTTCACTTGTGTGTCTGTGCTTCCAGGTTGAGATCTCAATAGTAATGAACTCAATGTAGTAGCTATAGCGATAACATCAATTTTTTCAGTACCTGGGTCAATAAATGGGGAGTCAGTACTTACCACTTTGCTGGTGGGACCCCCCAAAAGAATGTCCATGCCAGGTTTCCTCCAAACATCTGTGGATCCATCCCCAGATTCTTCATCTACAGGAATTATCTTCTCTGTGGCCTCTTTAGTTTTGAGAGGTGATGCATCTGTCACTGATACTGATTTAGTGAGAGTTATGGATTCTTGGCTCACAGATCTGACGCTATCGTTACTGAACAGCAACTTTTCTGCTTTAACAGTAGTTGAATACTCCTTGGTTGAGAAAATGGTGCTCTTAATCTCGTCCTTATCATCCCTCACTTCTTCGGCATTTTTGGTAGAGTTCAAAATTAATTTAGGAATAGTTTGGTTAGTAAGAGCTTCTACAGAACTCTGTTTAAGTGTAGAATTCATGTCTTTATACAAAGATGCAGGAGGCTGTGAAGCACTAGGGCTGCTTTTTGTAGGGCTATGTCTGCCAAGATCTGAGGAAATATCCTGAAGAGGATTTTTTTCTGTCCCTGTCATTTTTATTACCGCGGTTGTAGGTTTAGCATTCTCTTGTTGAACATCTCCAGAGCCTTCTGGTATATTCAACAAACTTGGACTTCTGGTTGTTTCTATTGAACTTTCAGCAGTAAGAAGTGCATCTGGTCTAACTGTTGATTTATATTCATCTTGTAGAACATTTTCAAGTGCTGTGCTGTCTTCTATGATTATGGAAGCAAACGTTGGAGCAAACGTTGTAGTAGAAAACCTTTCAGAAGCTTCTTTTGGAGGTGTTTTTACTGAGTGTGAAAAGCTGTAACTGTTTGACTCAGGCATGGTAGTAGAAGCTCCTGAATATTTTGTATTAATTACAGAGAAAATGCCAGGATGTTTGCTTAAGATTTGATGAAAATCTGTTCCAGGTTGTGTTAATTTCTCTGTAGTGTCTGATAAAGGCTGGCCATGTAGAGATGTTATTTCAAGGATTTTATCTGTAGTAGAAACTTCAGAATCGCCACTAAAGGCCAGTTCTGTCATGATAGATTCTGCAGTTATCTTCTGCGTAGTGGCTTCTCCTATAATTTCAGCAGATTCATTTGGCTGCATTGTGGCAGAGATCTCATTTTCAGACACTATGTTAGTATCATTGATGTGTGAAAACGTTACATTTTTGGAATGTGGTAAACTTTCAATCTGGTCACTCCTTGCTTCTTCCGCATTTCGATCTTTAGGTGCTGTAGTCACCTGTTGCTTTCCATTGATAAACTGCAAAGCCGGTGGAGTTGTGACATCAGTAGTATTCTCGCAGTCTGCTTCGTCATCATCTTCTCCAAGATTGTATATTTCTGGGTAGAATAAAGGGTCCAAAATTAAAAGTTCTGCAGATTCCTCATCCGGCGTTGCTGTGCAGGGTTCATCTTGTGTTGAATCAGTATCTGTAGGGGGCTCGTCTATTTCATGATAACCAAATAAATCCCAAACTTCATGCACTGGATCTGCAAAGAAAGAGAGCTTTTAATAATATTTTAGCAACTGGCTTGACATGGGCATCAACTGTCACAGTAAAACCAAATGCACTGAAAGGAAAAATAGATTGAATGCTCCCATGTGCTTCCATTAGTATCCAGCTATTTAAACACTTCTAATATTTCACTACCATGTTGTTGTTGTTGTTTTTGTTGTACTGAGTCGTCCCTCCCCAAGTTTTGTGATACCATGAAATGAAACAAAATAAATATTTCAAAGTGCTTATTTAAACAGAGATACTATAGTCTACGAAGAAAGAGGAAATTGTCAACTATTAGGTGAATAAAGTATTGATGACACACATAACTACATGCCACTGCAGTATGTTCTATAATAAACTAATCTTCCTTAGAAAGTTAGAAAAGAAAATTTAGAGTTTAAATATAGACAGCTTAGTAAAAATTAACAAATCAATTAGGTCTTCAAATAGTTCAGCATCAGTGTTTGAAGGGCATAGCCTTCTAGTGGCAGTACAGCATTCACTGGGAGAAGGATATAGCAAGGTGATAGAAAGATTTGAGACACTCTATCAGAAGCTATGGAGGGAAAGGAGATTGACAGTATCTGGGACATCTTGGAGACTATGAAGAGGTCCAGGGTGACTCTGTGAGTGATGATAGCATCTAGATATGTTTGGTCGGGATATGAAGCCAGTGGGTAGGTATGACTGCGTTGCGAGCAAGATGGATGTGGGAAAAAGGACTTGCTATCTGGAGGTTCCTTGAATGAACTGACCAAGGTCACGGCTAACTGCCCTTGCTTTGCACACAACCTGCTTTATGGGCTAATGAAACTGAAGTAAAGGTATTACAAGCTATTTTAACATCAGGATTATTTTAGGGCAGACCATTTTTTAATTACAGAGATGAAAGATAGAGACCTTTTCTCTAGTTTTGTCTCTCCAGCATTTTTTTAATAAAATGAAAGTCTGGAGAGCTTTTATTGTAACTGAGAGGCCTGTAATACAAGGGAGGAAGCCCAAACCCTTCATACTGACTATAATTTTCACTGAGATCTATTCAGGCCCTGAGATCTATTCAGGCATATCCAAATACAGCTAAAGTTCCCAGAACTGCTTTACCCCATGATAGTAGTTTCTTGGAAAAGTAGAAGACTGTGGAGTTGTCTTCATATACTGCAGTAAACCAATCAATCCCCCGAGGCTATTGAAAGCAATGGCAGCAAAACAAACTACCATGATGAGAAAAACTCTGGAATAATTTTTTCCCCTTACCCAAACAATATCATCTTCAGTAATTCTGAAACTTTTTGTTTGTTTGTTATACTCTCTGCTGCTGTAGTTCAAAACATTTAACCAATCAATTCAAAATTATAAACTGAAAAACTGGCCCCTCTACTGTGGGGCAGTAATGAGACTAAAAAATTCCTGGCCATTGGGTTACTTTTCTCACCTGGGAGACACATAGATTACTGGTTTAGTATAATTCATTTATAGTAGGTAATAACCCTGATGAAAAGCATCTGTTTTAGGCACCCAGAGAAGACATAAACATATATACATATGTAGCCAACAACAGCCTACATCAAGTCTGCATTGATCTCCTTAAGCTTTAAAACATATAATACACACAAAAGAAGCAATTTATAGAGATGCAATGCTCCAACATGATTCTGCTACAGATTTAGCATATTTAGATAATTTTAAAACCAGGTTCTCCTCTAAAACATTGAACAGTTGTTCACAACCCAACAGTTCCCCTGGGTGGATGGAATGGTATTGTATAGCATGGAGTTCTATAATATTACATTAAATACCTTCTTCGTGCTACAGTTTTTGTAATTTGGCTGTGACCATCAGCTTTTCAGTCCTCATAGGTATTTGCCTTATGAACAGAGCTTGAATCTGTACCTTTTCTTTTACCTTTTTTCATTTTCTTTTGCTCCTGTCAGAGCACACATTGCATCACCTAGGGTCCAGATTCACTGCAATTCTCTCCATTTGGACTCTCATTGCTTTGATCAACCTCTCCCCCTATAAAATGTATGACCACTGGAAATCTAGCAATCTGATAGAGGGTTGGAGGACACCATCTCCCCACCCCACCCCTCCCTCCCCCTCACCTGGCTTGAGAGGGGCGGTTGTCAATAATTTTCAGTAGTCTCAGTTCTTCCCCAGATGAAGAGATCAGAAATGCATGCAAGCCATCTAAAGGGTGTGTATCCATTCAGCTCTCATTTAGGGGATATGGAAGACTATATTATGCTTCAGGATAATCCTGTCCTTCTAAGCTGGGCAACAACATAGATGAGGAATGGTCAGTAATTGCGGAACGATCAAGGTTTAGATAGTTTATATGGATAGCATCAGAGGGACGAGGGTGGTGCTGTGGGTTAAACCACAGAGCCTAGGGCTTGCCGATCAGAAGGTTGGCAATTCGAATCCCCACAATGGGGTGGGCTCCCATTGCTCGGTCCCAGCTCCTGCCAACCTAGCAGTTCAAAAGCACGTCAAAGTGCAAGTAGATAAATAGGTACCACTCCGGTGGGAAGGTAAACGGCATTTCCGTGCACTGCTCTGGTTCACCAGAAAGCGGCTTAGTCATGCTGGCCACATGACCCGGAAGCTGTACGCTGACTTCCTCGGCCAGTAAAGCAAGATTAGCGCCACAATGCCAGAGTCATCCGCAACTGGACCTAACGGTCAGGGGTCCCTTTACCTTTATGGGTAGCATCAGCTTCAACTGGATGAAGATCTTTTGAGAACTGTTGGTTCTCAACTGTGCCAATTTTGGTCCCTGGCTTTAGCTTTCTATTGACTACACTATTTTCTTGACCTGCCATAGCTCTCTATAACCTTCCAGCTTTTACCTAGTAGAACTCAGGGTATTGCACATGATAAGAAGCTATATCACCAGACTATAGACCTTGCTGACCCTGCCACTGCTGACTTGTCAGTGATATTGTCAACTTGCCAGGAGGGGCATGATTATGCCAAAGCATCGTTTAGTCTTCCAAATTTAATGAATAATTGCTGTATGAATGCAGCCTTCAAATATCAATGATGAATCTCTGATCCCTCCATCTGGGGAAGAACTGAAACCCCTGAAAGTTGCTAACAGTTTTACTCCCTCTGGCAAGATGGAATTTGGAATTTGCCCAATGTCAGCAAGTTAGTTGTGGGGTGAAAACATAGCTACCACTACATACACTTAAGTTAAACAAACCAAGCTATGCAAAAATTATTAACTTTTTTATTCTATTCTCCCCTCTCAGACTTATTTGTAAGCAGGCTGGCCAAAGTCAGAGTGAAAGTCAGTGTTTTTTGAAGTCCTGTTCACAATGTTTCCTAGCTGATGTATCCTTGTCAAAGCACTGTTATCTTTGGCTGTGGTTTAAAAGTTTAAGGAATATATTGCTGAACATTTTTCTGTTGATTCAGTCTTTCACACAAACACATTTAATCAAAGTACACTTTTTGTCCTCTCTTCAACAATTAAAAGAGAGATTTGGGGAAAAGAGAGATTTTGCAGCAGTAAGCCCTTCTTCTTTTTAAGGACACATGAAACTTGTATAAAGCTATAAATTATTAGTCAACTCAGTTTCTTGAAGGCAGTGCTAAAGAAGAACTTATTTATTGTACAATTGGCTTGAAAGGAGTTGAAAGTCAAGCAAGTTGGGTGGTCAGTCTTGGTATTGGAGTTTTTAGATTCAGTTACAGAACTTGGTTTACAGCATTGCCTGTATTCCAGTAGAAGAGCATGGAAAAGCAGATGAATGTTTTAATTAGCAGAATCTTCTCAAGTTCCAATTCTTGTCTGAAGGGCCCCATTTCAGACTGTCAGAATTGTTGGCTGAGACCAGAAACATCTGTGCAGAGTGGATGTTGCCAGAGGGAGCATCCTCACATTCTCCACTCTGGCTTCATCACAGCTTTGCAAATGCTTCTTCCAAGCTCAGAAAAGTCATTCATTCATTTCAGTTTAATGCATCTTCTGGCTCAGTGGTCCACTGGCTCTTTAATCATATTTTGTTGACCTCCAATGTTTTAAATTAGCACCTCAGCAATATCCTCACTTCTGTCTAAATTATAATCTTATGCCATGTCAGCACTCTCAATTTTATTTTTCCAAAACAAGAAAGGCAAAGCTTTTCACACCTGTCCTCCTTTTTACTGTCACTTTCAGAGGGGTGGTGGTGGTTCCTGTTATAGAATTTAGCATCTCTTCCGCTTTTCTTATGTCTTCCATTTCTCTTTGTAATTCATTATAGCCTTGTTTTTTATTATTCACTCATCTGTTGGCTGTAGATTTTCAAAATGACTGTTAATATGGTTTTGGATTGTGCAGAATGGTTGCAATAGACTTAATATATATATTAGTGCAGTTCTAAGAAAGTTTAAATTAATGCCACACGTCCTAAATGTTGACAATGGCAGTGCTATTTCTTTCTGCAGCTTTAGTTAATATTCAGCTGTCCAAGACTTTTATTTTTAGACTATAGTTGAAATCCTCAAACTGCTTACTCTGAATAAGTCCCTCTGCAGTCAGTATAACTGCGCTGGAGAAAGTGGCCTGAAGTAGCAGCTTATGGTGATTAAGTGAAAGATGTGTCATATATAAAAGTAAGTTATAAAACTATAAAGACAGCATTTTTTAAAGATTGTTCTGTCTCTGAATCTGCATGCATGTATACTGTGCAATTATTAGTACATGTAGTACAATTTTCAAAGACAAAAATTGCATTTCCATTGAAAATCACCAAGAGAGATTGATTTGCCATGCACTCATCAGGTACTACAAAACTTCAGTTCTGAGAGTGGAAGAACCTTACAAGTTCCTATTCAATATTAGTTACAGGTAGGTAGCTGCGTTGGCCTGCCGTACTCAAAACAAAATAAAAAAAATCATTCCAGTAGCACCTTAGAGACCAACTAAGTTTGTTATTGGTATGAGCTTCCGTGTGCTACTGGAAGGAATTTTTTTATTTTGCTTCTATTCAATATTAGTTTGGAATAGCTGTATTTTCCCCCTGGCTATGTGAGCATATTCCAAAGGGGCATCAAGTAAGGCCCAATTTCAATATTAACTATCTGAGCCTGCCACAGTCTGCACAAAATAAACTGAACCTTATGCAGAATAACTTGAGTCAAAAGGGAAGAGGCCCAATCCAAGCTGAGAAGACTATGGGAAAGCGTAACAAAGCTTGATCCAACTTGCCATCTAGCTGGGTCCAAAGAGGAAACAATAACTGCACAATTAGGTATGTCCCTCCTTGAATTCTACAGCAAGTTCTGCCTGACCAGACTCTGAAAACCACCATCAAAACCCATTAAGGGGGGGAAAGGCTATTCACATAAATGTTGCTAATATAAGAGAGGACCTTTTCATACGTATGGGCACAAAGTAACTGACGGTTTGTTTGTTCTTAACTGCGCTGTGCTCAACCAAGCATTGACAATGATCAAGCATGACACTGTATTACTTTATTTTAGCCAGTGCCTAATTCTTTAACCACCTAAGCAGTTAATGAATGTGTCTTTAATCAGGGGTATACTGATTTGCCAAAAGAAAGACCTTGATTCTAGCATGCTCTCCTTAACTTAACCTGGTATTTTAAACAATCATTAAGTTACAGGATAAACCAAGGAATTTGTTAATGTTTATTCTCCCTTACTAAATGAATACTTCCACCTTGCCTTTTTTAGTCATGGGAATGATCCCATAACTTAATCCCATGTCTAAAAATGTAACCTTGGAAGAGTTTGCCCAAAAACTATATAGGTTTGCTGTGTGTCAGGCTTGGCAATAGCAGTGTCTTTCTTGGACGTCCCCTCTTCCATAAACTGTTCCTAGCTTATGGTTTTAAGATCTGGCTTAACGAAGAAATCTCATAGTATTTCTTAGCATTAAACACACAATCCTATTCCGAATCATTATTTATTCACTAATATCAATATGCCAAAACATGTTTTCTTATGCTGCCTTCAATCAAGGAATTTTGCCCTTTTTGGCAAGAAAACTGTGAACACAGATGCACACCCACTCTCTCACACATTCTATGTGGGTATTATACCAAAACTATCTTTCCACTCTGGCAGCCTGCACACACCACTAAAAAATGAGGAAATTGAGGTTCTGGTGAGCTCAGCATCTTTTATATGGCATTAAATCTTGCCCTAAAAAAATCCTTTAAGACTCTTTACAGTTCAGCATTGCATACAGGACTGGTAAGGTGAGATAAATACAAAAATGCATCCTTCAGTGAAGTGGTAGGATTACTGGGATAATGAAGCTTTAAGGATAAGTGAACTCGATAACAGGTCTCAAACCTTTACTTGGGTTTATCACTCTAGCCCATGGATTCCTCCCTCTGCTTGAACAAATTGGTTAGTGAAGACTCCTACATCATTTCTCCCCAATGGTTAATCATCTCCCAAGCAGGATTCAACATTCTCTGACCACCAGCACAAGGGTGAGAATAATGGTGGAAGAAAATGAAAACCCATGCAACAATTGCGCTAGCAGAAGCTTCTTGTGCAGCCAGTTGTGCAAATTATTGTCACTGTCCATTTTCCAGGAAGAGGGTCACAGAAAAACCAAAGTCTAAATACCATAGTTCTTGTGGCTGGTTGTGCAACTATCCACAAATATCCTGGCTTCCTGCACTTTCTCTCACGCAAGCCATTCTGCTAGTGCCGCTAAGGGACTTTAACTTGGTGCTCCAATGAACTCCTCCCTAAATGCTTGCATGGCAGAAGTCAAAATGGCATTCAGGAGCATCAGAATCCTGATACTTAGGAATGCCCAAGTGAGCACAATCAGTTACTTATATATGTGCTGAAGACTGAAGTAGAAAGGTCAAGTAAGCCTTCTCAAAGCTAAAACATGTTGCACTTTACTGGCAACGTTAATGGAGAATCCTGAACAGCTGGCTATGTGCTGAACTCAGGGGAAGGAAGTAGTCAGAAATGTATCCTTTCTTCAACGAATACCTGTTGTTAATATCTCACTGGAGTCAAGGATATGGTAAATGTTAACAATACTTTAACAATGTATTCATCATGTGTTGTTCAGGAAAACACTGCTGTCAACTTTACTGTGTGAGATTTATGCAGAATAAGACTATTCTATGTACCTTTGCTTAGGTGTAATTCTCCCAAGAGAACTTGCATCTGACAAATATTGTATAGGATTGGGCTTGAAATCAGATCATTTCCTGATTAATCTGTCAAGTTAAAAAATTGCATGGTGGAAAAATTATATTTATTCCATACTACCACCATTTTCTTGAACAGTGTTCTCGAAGCTACAGACATGAGTCTGACCGAACTGCGGGAGGCATTGAAAAACAGGAGTGCCTGGCGTGCTCTGGTTCATGGGGTCACAAAGAGTCGGACACAACTAAACAACAACAACCACCATTTTAATTTGAAATGAAGAGGGAGGGAACCAAGTTAAAATGGAGAGTAATGAAACCATTATTTCTCACTCTGGACTGTTTGCATGTGGCTTTCCATGTGAAACTGAGGTAATGAAATTATCCACAAGCACTTTACTACCTTCAATATGCATGCATAAATTGGGCCTGACTTTTTAAAAAGCATTTATCAAAAGAACATGGTATCTCATCTAACATAGGTACTGAAAAAATGTCTGTGCTGGTAGTTCTCTAACAGTTATTCTCATATTTTCCCCAAAACAATTGGGGCCTAAAAATAGCATAATGTGACTAAGGATAACATTCTTGCAGGATTAACACTGCTATATAACCTAGTAAACGCCATGAAAAGAACAAGGGATCTGCCGAGGACAGTTTATCTGATCAACTGTGATTCTGACTGCTGGCTGTGTATCCAATGGCCTTGTAAAGGTAACATCTGAATTTGGTTTTAAATGACTAAGAAGATACTTGGAACACTCAATGCCAAAAAAGTCATAACATAACTGTGATTCCCCATTGTATTCACATATATGGGAGGTAGCTCTGAACTTCTATATTGTCTGATGCCCAGAAGCATTATTAGGAGAATGATTTTTATTGTCTAAATTATGCCAGTAAAGCTGAATGAATGAGTTAACCAACATTTGGATTCACAGCAGATGGACCTCACTAAATATTCAGTTGTAACTGCTTATGTCACAGTAATATACTTTTATTCTAGATCTGTGACTCCATATGACCCATTCCCCCCTACCTAACCCCATCCCATAAATCACTGGTCATAGAGTACATTTTTTCATTTAGTAGGAGAGAGATAATGACCCACCAGCTTAGTTCCTAATATTTACTTCTCTAAATATAGGTCCTGTAAAAGTGGCCCACTGACTAGAACAGAACAGTCTTACTTCTCTTATTTCAAAAACGTTCCTGTAAAATATTTACCAGCTACATAGAGCAGTAATTTGTTTCCAGAAACTTGAACCCAAAATAAGTGATGTTACCTTTGCTTTGTAAGTTTATTATGATGTTCTGCTGATTTTCCAAAAAGGACAAGGCTATATTAGAAAAAGGAGATGATGTTCCCACGTTCACTCAGCCACTTCCCAATGAAACAACATAATAAAGTTACAATGACAAATTAAGTGGTGACAACCCATTTCACCAAGGATCTCTTCATATGCCACCCCTGTGGTTTCTTCCTGCAATGCTTAGTCAATGTCAGAAGCCTTACGCCACATAAGAAAAACAAATGCTGTAGCTCAGCATCACCCCCTCCAGAAACTGGAAAGGAGTGCAGTGTGGTGCAGCTTCTCTGCAAGAATATAATGGGGGACTTTGACAAAATCCTTACTGAAATCAAGATACACTACGTCCACAGCATTCCCCTGATCCACCAAGCTTGTAACTCTACCAAAAAAAGAAATGAAATTCATCCAGCATTACTTGTTTTTGAGAAACCCATGCTGAGTCTTAGTAATCACAGCATCCTTTTCTAAGTGCTCGCAGACTGACTGTTCATCCTTTCTGACAACCTGATGGTGATTTCAGGAGTGACAGACCTGGCAAAAGGGGAAGAGATTAAAATATGTTTGTATAAGAGATTCTATTCAGTTTAACTTGGTGGGGTTATTCATAGATGATGGATCTGTCTCTTTGAGAGAAGTGCTTTCATTTTACTATTTCTACTGCAGTGTTAATGTGCCAAAAATGGCTCTTCCACTAATCACACCTGATAAGGGACTGGACATTCCCTGAAATTTTAGTGCTTTCATGAGACTGGATGTGTTGAAATAGGGAGAAAGCGCTCAAAGTAGTATGCTATTAATATAATAAATTAGTAGTGGTGGTGGTGGCAGTAGTACCTCAATCTTTAAAAAGCACCATTTTGAAATTTCTATACCACTGTGAAATTTGTTTGAAAAACAACATATACAAAAAGAGAGGGGGGAAAGAGAAGCATCAAAAGCTTCTGCCCATACAAGGCTATTTGCATTAATGGTGCCAAATGCCACATTTGTTCTGAATTTGGTTTTATGAGTGTTGGCCCATTTGTTTTGGAACTAAAGTTCTCACTATGTCCAGCTATTTCCCCAGAGGTGACAATTAGCTAACATTTGCAGCAAGAATGGCAGGACATTCACATTTCAATAGTGCCTGAAGGAACAGATGACAAACTTTCCACATGTTCAAGAAGTGAAACATATTCCTCAATAGAAAACACATGTTAAGAGTTGCATCCATGTAAAATGCGGAATAGGTCCTTCTCTATATGTACTTTGCAAAGGGTTTTCCCTCCCCTATTTCCCTATGAGAATAATGAAAATGGCATGGTACCCATGAATAAAGTGACCATTCATTTGTTTCATAAATGCACAAAAAGCCATTAGGAAGCCTCAAGTATTGTTTATAGGGTGATGAAGTTTCCTTGGCAACAATGCAAAAAACAGCAGAGACAATGTGTATATGATTTTGTTTCCGGGTGTCTACGAAGGAATCTGAGGAAAGATAATCATTCTTTAACAAGCTTCACAGAAACATCTTACAATGGACGGCAATGGACTATTGATTCAATTGTTTAAGATTTTTTCAAATCTACAGTTTAGGCTGGCAATTAACATTAAGGAGTTTTCAAGCCTACAATTCACATTTTGTACAAAGGGCAGGAATAATCCTTTTCTCTCTTTCAAACACATACATTCGTTTCTCAAATAAAAAATGAGCTTATACTATCACTGTGTTCACTTTGTTTAGAAAGGCGTCCATAATGCTTTGTAGAGCAAGTATAACAAACAACAGGTCTTCCAGTTGGGCGGATTTAACACAAAGTGGTTTCAAATGTACCAGTGAAAAATTAAGTGAAACAAATAATACTTAGGAATGTGAGAGAGCCAAGTTCTAATGTCCACTTCAGAACAAACTTATGTTCTCAGTCACTCCACTTTACTTAGATTCTGATTCTTATCTGCTTTTTAAAATAGCAGTGTCCTATTGCCATATTCACCTCGGTAGTTAACGCCTTTTTTCAGATATTGCAGCTATGGTGAGTGGAAGCTAGTGGAGGAGCAAGATCTCAGCAGCAGACCCCCATCTCAATCATTTGTATGATTCAAAACAACAGGAACTATATGTTCATAGAGGTCTCTCCACTGGGAAGCCTTGAAAAGCAGGGGAGCCAATAGTGTGTGGATAGAGATCTAAATGAACACAGCTGTCCATTCATAAGTGCCATGCAGACATTCAACTGCATTCAGACAGATCCCTCTACGATATGTGAACTCATGGACCAAGAAGATCACCAGTATGTGCACTCGACCTTCTAATTTAATTTAACAAAGAAAGCTGTTCAGACAATGTATAAGTCATGACATAGCATTGTTTGCATTGGTCCACTCTGTTACTTATTTGGAATGCCACTGGGCTGCTTATTAAAGCAACAAAGTGGCAGCAAATGTTGTCTCTCCCACCCCCAGTAAAAGGCCAAATTCAAGTCCTCTGCTACCTTACCTATACAATGGTACCTCGGGTTACATACGCTTCAGGTTACAGACTCCACTAACCCAGAAATAGTACCTCAGGTTAAGAACTTTGCTTCAGGATGAGAACAGAAATCGTGCTCCGGTACCGCAGCGGCAGCAGGAGGCCTCATTAGCTAAAGTGGTGCTTCAGGTTAAGAACAGTTTCAGGTTAAGAATGGACCTCCGGAACGATTAAGTACTTAACCCGAGGTACCACTGTAATGGTACACCTTCTGCCCTCTCAAGAACTGTAGAATTTCAAGCAATCCCCACCCCAGACTTCTTCAAAAGGTCTCCCAAAGGCCACACACATGCACACACACACACACTTTTGTAGGAGACAAGCGGCAGCATGAATTGGGGGTGATATTCAACTCAAGCTGAGGTGAAATCCAAGTCTGACAATGGTAAAGAACTCCCAGGAGTCATTTCCTGTGGTAAAGCAGCAGTCAGTCACTGCACTGTGAGATAATAATGCAATTCTCCTCATTAGAGAGAGAGAGAGAAAAGAACTTGATCATTCAGAATATGAGAATTACTACAGCTGTCTTAGTGATTAACTAAGAAATTAACACTCACTGACAAGATGACAGCCTAATTACACTGTGAGAAATACAGCTTTTAGACACAGAAAATCTTGCACATTTAAAGGGAAAGCAGGCAGACAAAATCGTGTGTGAGTGTGTGTGCGTGTTGTCCCTGCAAAGCTAATACACTTGGAGCAAGAATTAAATCCCAACCGCTTCTCTGTTAGGCTAGTTTTGCTTAGGCAGAGAAATTTGACGTGAGTCCTTTCAAACAAACAATCCTCCATGTGCCTTCTGATGCAGGGCAGGATTTTATTCTGTGCAGGGGATTTCTGAAGCAGGCAGTCTACTTCTCCATTCCTGTGCTAAAGTTTCAAACACTGAAAAGAGGTTCCATCTCTTTCCACATTCCCACACAAGCATTTTTTAAAAAAACTTTTCAAAATAAAACATCTATAAGCCTTTTCATAGTGCAAATATCAGCAATAAACAACAGCATCGTTCAAGTCCATATCCACTAAACTAGCACTCACTGTTCCAAATGCTCCACATTTAATGCCCCAAATCTTGCTATGTTGTGGAAATGAGTTCTCTTCCTGTATTCATCTTGTTCTGAAAGCCTCCCTCAAAAGCAATATCTAGTCTGCTGCCAAACATACAATTTATTTCCACCAGTGATTTTTATTTTTCTTGTAAGTAGCTTCTCATACATCTGGTGCCACTGAAATCTGAGACATTTTTCATATAACTCTTAGGTTCTCACCATGTGACCTTTGATGTTAAGGTTTTTTTTAAAATAAATAAAATAAAAGTAAATACAATGTCCAATCTCAAAGAACAGTATTAGCCCTAACAAGGACACTTGTTTATTCCAAAGCTTAAGGTTATGTTTTAATCTGTGCATTCTGTGAAAGACTCTTACTTTCATTGAAGTTTTATACACTTATTACATCTTGGATGCAGAAAATAAGTGAAGTAAAAAATAAATGGCATGCTAAATGGCATGAAAAAGGCTGCAGTCCCTTTTCATAAAAGGTTGCGTTCAAAAAGTGACGGCTCCCTCTCAGCTTCAGACTGTTCGAAAGCAGAAGGGGTCAAAAAACCAGACATGGCTGGTGTGAAACCTGGGCTCCCAGCAAGCCTTTCCAAGCATGCTAAGTAAACACTTTCCAATGCCTCCACAAGACGCAGGTGCGCAAATTATTCTCGACACAGACAGAAGTCATGTTTTCAGTATCCCCTCGGCTGCTGTTAAACAACAGCCTCACCTCAATCCCCCAGTATTTGTCAGCTCATAAAAAGTTTTATACGCTCAAGAAAAGTTCCTTTTTTCTTCTGCTAGTTCATTCGCTCCTTGCTCTTGAATCATAACTCTCCATTACTGCTCCTTTTAAGCTGCACAGAAATGACGCGTATCTCCCCGCGCCCCCAAGTATTGACGCAAGACGGATTCCACTTGTACAATATGAAAAGACTGTAGCACCAAACTGTTGGAGATTATTCCACCCACCATGTTGTATCATTGTGTGTTCAACAATAATATGAAAGTGAAGTTATGGGATCCTGTTGAAAGAAATAGCAGCCCCTGAGAAAACATAGCAGCATGCATAGCCATGGTTCCCTTTTTAAGAAAGTAAATTCCCAAAGGGTTGTCTCCCCATACACACATATTTTTGCTCATTAATTTGCACACCTGCCCTAGAACTCCTCATGACCCACACTAATGGTGTGCTTTATATATTCCTCATTAACTTGTACACCTGTCTCAAATTGCGTCAGTGCATGGCTTGCTTGTGCAATACATTTTCTCAGGAAAACCACCATATTCTAACACAGAGGGGGGAAAGAACCATTTTAATCCCTTCAGCAATATTATCAGCATATCCCTTATCAACATTTTTGTGAAGCTGCCAAAACAAAAAAACGATTTTGGTTTTCAGCCAGATCTCAGTCAGCCCCTTCGCCCCACAAGTGGAATTCTGTAACTACAACAGATATTTTGTACCAAACAATAATTGATACGGTGTAAGGAAAGAATAAATAAACTTCCAGAATAATTTCATGTTATGCTATATCAATAGAAATGGCATGCAACTTAGGAAAACAATCAGATAGGTCCCAAGGGATCAGAAATAGAATATGGAGTTAAAGGTTGTTTCTATGGTTCATGACATATACAAATAAATGCACACACACATATCTTAGGGTTGTTGCGAAATATTCTTACCCTAATTTAGCAACAAATGGAAATGGGTCCTTTTTTACAATTATCTGGGGACATACAATTTTTCAGGACAATTTTTCAAATACTTTCAAGGAGTTTACTCTTTTATCCCTTGCTGATGTCTGTCTTTCTGGCAAGCAGAATGCCCTGGAATGATGCTATGCCTTGACATAGCATTGTTCTGAGTGAGGTTCAAGGCGTGAGGTGGGGAATGGTAGTTTTGTTTCCCCATAAAGCCTCATTTCCAGGAAGCCTACTTTAGGTGTTAGCCAGCCACACATCCTAAGCCACCATTAGCCAACTCACAGAACTAGATTATACAACAACACAGTGTTCTTAAGCACCCTGCTCATGTGAGTGAGAGCATCATCTATAGACCGTGTTTAGTTGTTTGGTACAAGGAATGACAAGATCAGGAAGTTAAGATCAAGAGAGACTTCAAACATACTACCTACTAAAAACACCCCAAAGTTCTGGTAAAACATTTCTTTTGGTTTTATCTGAGTTAGACTTGTTACTGGGGCAGGTTGAACCACTTGGAGAACAAACATGAGAGGAATTGTGTTAGGTCTTTGTACTCACTCTGCAGCTTCAAGCCTGAACCCAGATCATGCTGTACCTTCCTGAGTGGCATCCATTTGGCCAATGAGGCCAACTCGGAGGAAAGATCCAACTGGCTGTAATTAATGGTGTAATCATTGCAAGTTGATTCAGTAAAATAAATGCTAAACCCCAACAATATGAATCATCCACCTGTGGTCCTTGGCAAAGTAACAAACTGGCAGCTGTCAGGGATATGAAGGAGAGGGCCCAATGGAACTTGGTTACTAAACCAATTCATCTCTATGGCACAGGGTCATAGCCTATCTTCTTGAAGCCTCAATCTTGCTGATAATAAATGTTTGAGAAAATTGCATGATGTTTTTGCTACTCAGGAATGATTACTACTGAATTCTTACTATAGTGTTAGTTACCCACCAGGTAATCCAACCAGGTAAAACTAACTAGTTTTAGCCCCACCCTCCCTTCAACACAGAGACTAAGGAGGAGGAAGCTGATAGGTTGTGAGGCAGAAGTGGGCATGTGGGGGCTGGCTAAAGAGAGGCTGAGGCTGGTGGGGTGGTCCCTCATTTGCCCTAATAGACCAGCCCACACTGGAAATTATAGTCTCTGCACAACTGGCTTGCAGATGCAATAATTTGTTATGACTTGGGTAGAGGCCAGGAATCAATAATTAGCTTTGAGAATGGGATTCAGGGATTTCACGAAAATGGGGGAACTGGTAAGAGTCAAGAGTCTACTTTTGTTTGGCTGAGAGCTCCAAATAAATTACTTTCTGATGTAATTTTCAGCATTCTTTCGGTGAACTTGGTCTACCCACACATGTTCATTATGACACTATGTACAGCCAAGAGTGAGTGTGAAGTTCATAAAACAACAACTGGAAAAGAGTACTCTGTAAAGCTTATAGAAGTGCCCTACTGGTTGGAAAGAGTATATAAAGAGTAGTAAGGTAGAATTACATACAGTAAGCCTGCAACTTAGTTGCGTTTAACTTGTGTGCATTCAGCTTTATGCACGTGGCAAAAAAATTAAAAAAAAGTAAGAAATTTAAATGGAGGCAGAAAAGGGGTGTGGTTCTGGGGGAAATGACTTTGGTAATCCCACTGAACTTCAAAAAATGAAACATGACTTTGGCCATTGAACCCAATTATTAGCTTTAGGCATGATCCCCGGATCCCCACATATATTGCGGGCTTACTGTATGAAAAATTATATAAGACATGATATCCAATAAGCTTTCATTGCTATTTTCTCCAATAATGTTTCTATCTGACTTCAAAACATAGTTATCATTGATGATGTTAAAAAATCCCACAACGTCTCCTGTCAGATCTCTTTTCAGTTGACACATTGGCCTCTTTTCTTAACACAGAAGAAATCATATAACTTATTAGTGACAGTTGATATCTCTGTTCTGGATACCCACAAGATTAAAGCTGCATAGACAGTGCCCTCAGCTAAAACAGAACAGAACAGAATAAAACAAATGTTTGTTCTGATTACAACCTGGCAATTTCACACAATACCCTTTTCTTTCCCCAAATTTGATAGCACCCTTTGGCGTAAGCAAAGAAAAAAGAACTCACGCCTTGTTTAGCTGATAGCACTGCAGATGCCATTGTTAATAGCTACAGACTAATGGAATGTTAACACGCTCCAATGCCACACTCAGGAGTAGTAATGCATGGAGTGGAAGCTATGAAATTAAAATGCCTTGTTCCACAAATAATGGAAGTCAATTCAATGATTTGCTAGTATCAGATAGGAAGCTCTCATATATTATTGCTACATCCACAGCTGATGATTTGCACATTTATATTGCCAATAGCTATTACCAATACCTCATTTCAAAAATATCAACTATTTCTAACATACAGAAGTGTAAGATAGTTTCATGCTCCAGACATAAAAGACACATCTTCCAGCACATTTTAAAACTACTTGCTATAGCCAAAGGTCCATCAGGTTGGGCATATGGCCCTGAGAAGCAAAGTCTTACCTGTATCATTGCCAGAGATAGCAACAACAAACACTTTTATGTCAGGCCTGCTTTCCACTCCTACGTCAGCATCTGAAGTAGAAGGAGGCTCTTCCTGAGACTCTAAAACCTCAGAGGGTGGTCCTGTAGGCTGCGCAACCGCAGTCACACTCGATGATGTAAAATATTCTGTATCAATCTCTGGCTCTGCCGTCTTGCCTGTAAAATCATCATCAGTAGTAGTTTTAATGGGAGAAACAGATTCCTCAATTATTACCATGTCTTTACTCGTATCCTCGTCAGGTTCACTGTAAATTAAGGGTGGCTGTGTTTTGGTAATTAAAGGCTTGGATGGTGAAGTGGTCAGGGTCTTGTCTACTGGAGCAATGGTAGCTGTGGCTATGCCACTTACCACCGTCGGTTTACTTGTCACAACAGCCGAGAATAAAACTGGCTCCGTTCCTACGGCCTCTTCTGTCGTTCCTGAACCTTCTGGGCTATGAGTTGTAAGAGTCTCCACATGAGGTAATTTTTCAGTGACAGGAGCAGTCGCTTTAGTAGGAAAGGGACCTGCAAATCTAATTGTGGGTACATCCTTTTCACTTTCTGTGCTTGCTTTTCTGGGGGGAACACCCGTCGTTTTTAGTTCGCGTTCTGTGACAGCATCCATTCCAGGAGACAGTTCAGGTTTTGTGGCTGTTTCATAAACTGTTATTTTGACACCTGGGCCCAAAGCCTCAGTAGTTGCATATTTTCCTTCATATGCAGATCCTTCAGCAGTTAAGTCACTTTCAGGTGTCAAAAGCAATGTTGAAATCACTGCAGTAGTGTCTGGGACAGTAGCCAGTTTTTCCACAGCTTGATCTCTAGCACCAGGTTCCTCCTGAATAGCTGTTGTAGCCTCTGTTTTTGTACCTCTGACACCTGGATGAATAGTAACAGTGACCACATCTTTAGCAATTTTATCTACTGGGGTTTCAGAAACGAGGGAAATGCCAGGTTCTTCCTTTGCTGTTGCAGAAGGAGTTACCATCTTTGTAAATATAATTGATTCTGTGCCTGATATGCCTGTTGAGGAAATAGTAGTGATTTGTCTGGGAATTCCTAAGTCTGGTTGATGCTCAGCAGAACTCCCTTCAGAAGTCCAGTCATGTTTCTGATCATCTGTTCCTGCAGTTTTTTCTTGTTGCATCTCTGGAGTAGGTGTTACTGTATCATGGTGCCTTGGCATGCCCTCTCTTTCAGCTTTGGGGAAAACCCCTGCCACTGTATCATTCACTTCTGTTGCAGTGGTTGTGGTCTTTGGAAACTCCACAGAGCCTAACTCAGAGCTAAATGATGTTTCGTAGCTCTTTGTATATCCGGTAGTTAGTGGTATTTTGCTTTCAGATGAACTGACTATTACACCTGGTGTAGCTGTAGCAAACTCAGGTGAGAAGGTCTTTGACACTTTGACTACATCTGATTCTGAAACAGTGCTAGAGGCAACTGGCCTGTCATCGGGTGAAATATTGCCATTGTTATCGTCTTTTGTAGGTTCATGATGATCGGGGAGCAGTTCTTTGGGGATGACAACGGTTGTCAGTTTTACGTCGCTTTTTGCTTCCATCGATTTTTTTGTAGGCTGGATGCCAGGATGTGTTTCTTCCTTTGTTAATGTAACAGAAGTTTTTGTTTCTACAGGTTCACTCAAGTTATTTCTCAGTAGAACGTCTACAGAAGTTATTATTGGTCCCACCTCTATTTGTTCAGTCTGACTTTCAGAGCTCTTCTCACTGAGGTCAGAGACAACTTGTGTGGGTGTGATCCCTACTAGGTCACTCGGTGCAGTATCTGTTTCTGTCACTTCTGATGAATCAGAAAAGTCTGTAACAGTCTGAGGTAGAACAGTGGATAAACTAGCAATCTGCTTAGGTACCTTCTCTTCCAGTTTTGCCTTAGGCATTCCTTGTGTGACCGAAGAGATAGGAGGATCAAGATTAGTTTTAGAAGCAATTTGTTCAGTTAATAAATTGGAAGATCCGCTTTCCAAAGGTATATTCGGTTCAACAGTTGCAGAATCATTCGGCTTAGCTATAAAAAAAAAGACAATTAAAATGAATGTCATGCTTAATACAATATCTTAAATGTAACAAGCATTTTTAATAAATTAATTCTGAACAAGCATCCTTTATCTCTGCTGTATCTTTACCATATGCCAGTTGCTCCCAGAATGTATTTGCTGAGCATCTTGACCAGAAAACAGCTGTAATTAAGCTAATTTAGTCCCACGTACTTCTATAGTAAAGCAATTCAACCCAATGTAGTTTAAATGAATTATGAACTCCTACTAGTCCATAGCAGTGACTTAAAAGTCTTGTATGTGGTAGTTTTCTGCTTATTGTAAATCGGTCATATGGAACCACTGTCACACAGATTCAAACTTTTTTCACGCTACTTCAAATGGGAATTTGCCCCTCCATGTTAAAATAAAAGCCTGAATTGGTTTGAATGGCTGGTCATATGCTATATTGTTGGAGTTTGTAGACCTGGATTCAATCCTACTTAGCCACAAAGCTTGCCGGATGGCCTTGGATCTATATTTACTCTTCCAGCTAAAAGCAGTGTTGTTGTTGTTGTTTGGTAAAATAAAATGAGGCGGCGCTGCTGCTCTTATGTTGATAAAAGTAATGCGTGTACCAGCACAAAATGGTGGTCAAGGCATCAACAACAATGATCTGAAGGTACTCCATACCAATGGGTACTGTCACAAAGAAAGCACTAGCTATAAGAACAAAACTGGATAAACCTATGTATGTTTCCCTGGGTTCCTGAGAAGCTGGGCAGGGTATACATGTGCTAAATAAATATGCAAAGGAATTTAAGTGGCTGCCCCATGGTCCACTGATCTGTGAAATGGCTCTCATTTTTGCTGACCTGAAGTTATTGTACTCCAGCTGCCTCCACTATCACATCTGAATTCAAACACTTTCTGCTTTAGTCATTTGTATTATACAGTGCAGTTGTCAAGGTAAGGTGGGACACCATTCCTAATTTGTATAGGCACCTATATTTTATGCATTATACCCTTTTTAAGCTTTAAAAAAGAGAGAGTAAAAATGTCAGATTCCACTTAGACACAACAAATAAAAGCCTCGGCACTTATTTCACTGTTTAAATTTCAACTAATATTTCCAGAAAATATTCACTCAGCACACTTCATCTACAATCTGGTTTCTCTCTAGTGGCAGCAGTATATTAATCCAGGATTATTGCACCATCATTGAACGTTGCTTAATTAACAGCACAGTTCAGAAGATACAAGCTTTAAATTTCTAAATTTAACTTTTTTAAAAGAGAGAGAGAGAAGGGATGAATGAATGGATGTTAAAGCTGTACCGTCTCAAAGAAGATATTCTCCGCATTTCATCTGCCTTTTGCTTAAAGGAAGATGACCTGCCCAGAGAAGGGTGTTCCCTTTCTAAAAGGCTCTGCTCCAGCTTTAACAGACTCCCTCGCTGTACAGATGTTTCACATTACTAAACTCCTAGAATCATATGTTCAATGGGATATCTTCTTTGTGCTCCTTCTAATGCAAGACATGAGGCAGTTTTTCCTAATAAAATATCCACATCTAATACAGCAAGAAAGCAAATTATCTCACCGACAGCTGCTTACATCAAAGTCTATCCTGAGTTCTTTTTTTAAAAAAAAATAGTGTTCTTTTACATTATGCACAACCTGAATGAAGCTGAGCAACTGGAAGAGGTTTCTATGCTTAAAAAAAAAAGTCCACATATTTCCTTTGTTTTTATATTAAAACAAACTTGTTCTTCATTGGATAACCTTTTTTAAAAGTTGGAGAATCATTAAATATTAGATCACAGAATAGTGTGGTAACACACTTGCTTCCAGGTTGCTTACTGTGCAGTGCAGTGATTCTGAATTAAGCTAAATAACATTTACCAAAAAGGAACAGATAAAATTGGGAGATAAGGGGAGCTGCTGCTTTAAAAGGGTCTCCATGATGCCTGTTATCTTTGTATGCAGCCATGTGCATGGGAAATCAGTGGTCTGAGAAAATGGCCTAATTCCCAAAGCAAGCTACTGCACAGTAATTGCTCCCTGTCATAACACTGTGCCCTTTTTAAAAGTACAGCAATCCAGAGTGAGAATTGACGTCCTCTTCTTCCCTCTGCAAACCCACATAAAGATGGGACACATATTGATTCTGAACCCCCAAGCACGTTGGGCCACTTGTATTATCTAGAGCCACAATTATTGTGGTTATTAAATTACACGCCTTCACTACCAGGTCTCAGGGCAGATCATTTCTGGTCAAGACCTGGTCAAGTCATTTCTGTCCAAAAGGGCCCATAGTTGGCTAATCATCAGGAGCTGGAAACAGGCACCCAGTCACCAAGGCCACCTGGGTTTCAAATAACAATGGGTACCCCAAGATATGAACCCGTACCATGGGTACCCCAAGATATGAACCCGTACCATCCAAAACAGGCCGCCTTCCCACCTCCTGGACTCAAGAACTTGGAACATATAGAACTCCTTTCTGGCCCACATCCAGTCCATCACTGCCTCCAAACATCTTTCTAGCACCTCAGCCACCTCTCCTGATTCAGATAGACATATTGATGACACTTCACCCCAGTCAGTGACTGATCATTGTGCTTTACTGAAAACTGAGGGAGGGAGAAATAGCAGCATTCCTCCTTTTCTCATATTTCCCTCAGCTTTTCATTCTTGGTGGCTTTACGGCCTGGCCTAGGGTTACCCAGATGACTATTAGAGAAGCATTGTGGGCTGGATCTTTTCCATCCTCTCACCACACTACATTTTATATGTATGAGCACAATGGCGACGTGCATTTAATGGCAAATTGTGGTTTATCGTTCTAGGTAAGTCTTGGGCTCCTGCACTCCTCCCTTGTCCTCTGGGACAGCCACAAGAAGATTCGAAAGTGTTTGCTTCCATTTTCAATTAACCACAATTCAGCATTATGGTCTGACCCAAAGTGTATGCTTAACATTAACCATGGTTTGTACACTGAGGTTTGATGTTGGATTGTTTGACTGAAGCATAACTAAGGCTTACTGCAGTTTGCATGGATTTGGACGTAACACTGGTCAGTCAAAATCAGAAGAGAACACTTCTGATCTCCTCCTCACAGCTGGTCTGGAGGGGTGGAGGGTGAAATCCTGACAGAGTTCCAGCTGAATCATGCTTCTCAGTAACACAAACGTCCCAAGAATTTCAATTACTTATTTGGCTATGTGTGCCTAAAAAGTGTTTTCTTTAAAAAAAAAAAAAAAAGTAGAGCAACTACAATCATTAATGATGTCCATAACTAGGCCTACATTCTTAAAGGACCAGGATACTTGGGATGATCTTCTACATGTGGTAACCCAAGACCAGCCCAGGATATTTTGCCACTTCAGGCAAAAAAAGAAAATGTCTCCCCCTGCCCCGCTGCCACAGCAATCTTTTCTGTCCCTGGTCTCCTCCTCTGACATCAGCCACTCCTCCTCCTTCTCCTCCTCTGCACCCATCCACCACCATGGCTGGGCACAGAGGTAGTGGTGGCAGTGGCAAGTAGCCACAGAGGTGGCGTCCATGGTGGCAAAGAGGGTGGCCAGGAGTGGTGGAAGCAGCTATGGTGGAAGGCGGGTACGGAGAAGGAGGAGGAGGAGGAGGACGCAGTGAGTGGTAGCAGATAAGGTCAGATCTGCCGCTTGACGCAACTGCCTCACCTTGCCTCATGGACAAGCAGGCCTTGCACTAGCCCCTTGTCTGCAAATTCAGAAGTTCAGGACTGATATTGCTTTGGGTTCCACCACCATATGAGGTTAGATTAACTACAAAAATAGAGGTTTTTCCAGTGGTTAACTGAATCTTTAAATTCCTTCCCTAGGAAAAAATACCAGGCCAGTTTTATTGTGACTTTTAAGAGATCTGTGAAGATTCTGAAACATAGGAAGCTGCAATCAGGCCATTACTCAATCTAGCTCAGCACTGCCTTGCATTGAATGACATCAGCCCTCCTGGTTTTCAGAAAGGAGTTTATCTTGAGATGCCGGAAGTTGAACCTGAGACCTTTTGTATGTGAGGCATGCTCCAGAACTGGTCGTGGATGCTTTTTAATCCATCAGGTTTGTAGAGGGATTATTTGTTTCTGTTTTATTATGAGATGGACTGTCCACTGTATTTTCTATTGTGTTGGCAGTCATGGCTGAAAAGCAGCATTAAAACCCCTAAGTAAAAGAAGCAAAAAAGAAAGAAAAGAAAGCAAACTGCTTTGGTTTTGTACACTTTGGCCAAAGCTTACAAAGCAATGGACAGACTGTGGTTGACTTCATTAGGGTTAGGTCTTGAGAAAGAGGAGGGAAATCTTCCAAAATACTCTTATGTCTGACCACAAAACCAGGATCCATTAGGAACAAATTGTTTTTGGCTAAAGTTGTGTTTTACTTTACTATAGTTAAGAAGAATCAGAATTCATTATAAGTCCCTCTTCACATTTTTCTTTAATGCTTCCTCTCCCAGCAAAGACTTTTTAATACACAAAAGGCCTTTTAAATAACAGTCCAGATTCAACATAAGCATTACTAAGATTGTGCCCTACTGACGAGGGCAACAGAGGAAACTTTAGAAACTGAAATTATCCAACTGTCCCCAAAATCTGAATTAAGCCTTCTTGGTTGTACCCCCACCCCAGCTATGGAGCTCCTTGTCCAACAAGCTTAATTTGGACACCCTCCTCCTAGCCTTCAGGCAGCAGACAACTCTGCCCATAACATCTCATATTGTATGCTTTGATTTTGTGTGTGGTGTTTTATTGCATTGTTTTAAATGTTCTCTCTTTCTTTACCTTCTAACTTTTTTGCTTAGCACGCAACTATCATGTAGTTTTAGGGGGCAAAGAAGATGTGTTCATCATTCAGTTTTATATTGTATTTTAGTGCGTATGATTTTGTTCTCTAGACTAATTAGAGAACAAGATCATACACATTAAAAATACAATAAAATACAGAGAAACGTAAAATGTGCATGAACACAATGGTTCAGAAAGCCTTGCAGCTGAGTGCTACATAAATTTAATAAATAAGCATATATATATATAAAATAAATAAGTCCTGCAGGACTTGACATCTTTCTGCAGGGCCTGCTAGACAGTGCTGTTCCACTAGGCCTTTGGCCAAGGCACAGTCTGACCCCCTCCTTTAGTAATCTCATAGAACTCTAGCCCAGTGGTTGCCATTAATTTGATTCTGAATTTACTTTAGAATGAATTGATTTTAGAATGTATTTCAATTACAGTGGTACCTCAGGTTAGGTACTTAATTCGTTCCGGAGGTCAGTTCTTAACCTGAAACTGTTCTTAACCGGAAGCACCACTTTAGCTAATGGGGCCTCCTGCTGCCGCTGCGCCACCGGAGCACGATTTCCATTCTCATCCTGAAGCAAAGTTCTTA
This sequence comes from Podarcis muralis, assembly GCF_964188315.1. NCBI lineage: Eukaryota > Metazoa > Chordata > Lepidosauria > Squamata > Lacertidae > Podarcis > Podarcis muralis. Next base: position 34,946,571 of record NC_135665.1, read on the forward strand.
ACCCAAGGTACTATTTCTGGGTTAACGGAGTCTGTAACCTGAAGCGTGTGTAACCCGAGGTACCACTGTAATTGATTGTGATTCTATGTAAACTGTGTTACTTTGACTGTTGTTAGCCTCTCTGAGCCCGGCTTTGGCTGGATATAAATTAAAAAAAAATATTATTATTATTATTATTATTATTATTATTGGTGTTTTCTTGGAAGTTCAGTGGTACAGCAGCTGCTTTGCATGCAAAGGTTCTGGTTCAATCTCTGGCATCTGCAGGTAGAGGTGGGAGAAGCACCTGCATGGAACTCTAAGGAGCTACTGCCAATGTAAATAGTACTGAGCTAGAAAGATGAATGATTTGACAATACAAACAGTACAAGGCAGCTTCTAATGTTCTGATATGTAATAGTGGAAGCAATAATTCATTCTTCTTCTGTATGAGCTATGCATGCATTTGACGTTCACACCTCCATGCACAGAGAAGATGTGCAAGTTCTGACTGATGTTATACAGGAAGTACAAAAGGTGGAAGTAACAAATCACTTGTACATATCTGCTGCTACCAGAGTGGTTTCTTTTCTCAATCAGAAACTCTTTCGACTGGCTTAATTTATGTCACTGACTACCAGATGGTCTGGACTAACAGGGGGCTAGACATTGCCATGATACCCTATTAGGGAAACCCTCTATGACATTCTTCCTGGCTACTGTGACTAATAGCACAAACTAGATAGACGGCAAGTTAAATGGGTTGCTTATCGTTGCTGGCATCTGTCTGTCTCGAGAGACAATGAAAGAATGTGAGGTCTTCTGATATTCAGGAAGCAAACAGGAAACAAATTCGTTAAATGATCAGAATACAGATTTGAGCAACAGGTGAGAAACTGTGAAGGGGAAAAAAGTTCCAGAGCTAGGACCGCTATATTTTAGGTGTGCAATAGTGAAATCATTTTGGAACAATAGGGTTAGTAGTGTCTATAAAGGGCAAGGGAACTCTAGGCTCAGATCCTCAAAAGTCTTCTATTAGATTTCGATAATGCCAGTGGAATTGGCTCCATACCCAAAAGAGAACATGAAAATGATTAGCATTTTAGAAAGCCCCGTGATTTCTCTAGGAACAAATCCATGATCAAAGTGGTTATGGTCAGCATTGTGAACTTCCCTTTTTTTTATAAAAAAAAACACAACTAAAACTAAACACATATGGCATGATCCAAAAGAGTAAAGAGCATTTGCACATCTACTTGGGGCTTTCCTGGCACAGCCGCTTTCAGCTCCCAACATCTAAAACTTCTTTTTCACAGACTTGCTGCAAGTACAGAAAGCAATCTGGTAGTCCAGGAGTGAGAGAAACGAAAGTCAGAATGAAAGTTATAAAGAAAAGCCCAGAGCCCTTGCACATCTGGTACACATGGATATGGGGATCAGACTCACTATTTCAATTGCCTGCTTTTACTTGCCAAGGTTAAGGCCATATATATATATATATATACTCCAGGCACTGCAATGTGAAATCAAATTAAGTGAGAGCTTAAATATAATTCCATTAGTGTTAAGTTATATTTTGGGTACTTATTAGAAGCATCATCCAGAAATAGCTGGACATGTAGGAGAAACCACTGGGGCTTTAGCCCATAGTTAAGCATTTGATCCCCACTCATATCAATGTGAGTTAAGAGCATCTAAACATTACGATTGTGTTTACATTAGTAGCAGATACCTTGTAATTTATCCTTACTGGAATTGGTTGTTCAGATTTTTAAAAAAAATAAAAATAAAATCAGGGCTTCATTTTCCTTAACTTAAAAGACATGTTAATTTTAAAACATTCATTTTGCTCCAAAGAAAGGTTTTACTCACAAACAGTTTCTTGCTGAGACACAAAGAAAAGGCTTTCTGCTTTGTTGACAGCAATGTTTGTTTTTTTTATAATTATTAAGACAGATGCCTTTTCTGGCAAAGATCCTGTGCTTTGCTGGATGTGAAAACACCAGCGTCTGGTTGGCTTCTCAGGGGCCTCCCGCCCCTCCTGATTTCCTGGCTTTGCTAGGAGTGACATTGCAATGCAAATCTTTACATCAATGGCTCCAGAATGGGGCAACTCCCTGAGTAAAGGGGTAGGATTTGAGCCCCTCACATTAGAGTAAATACATAACATGTGGCATAAAAGCAGAAAGGTTAAGTAAATGAGTACATCTCCTGCTCCAAAGCGAGGGGGAAAGGGGCACAGTAAAAGGGTGACGTCGTTCCTTTTTACTGTACGAACATCTGTTCTACAGACTTCAGGCGCTGCTGTTAGCTAGATGTCTTAGCCTCTGCTAGCTAGATGTCTTAGCTGCATTTTGTCTTTCTGAGAAGTGAATGCAGTGTTTTCTGTCCTCACCTCTATCCCCACAATTAACAGCCTCTAATGTGATATAGAGGGGACGCGGGTGGCGCTGTGGGTTAAACCACAGAGCCTAGGACCTGCCGATCAGAAGGTCAGCGGTTCGAATCCCCGCGACGGGGTGAGCTCCCGTTGCTCAGTCCCTGCTCCTGCCAACAGGAGCAGTTCAAAAGCACATCAAAGTGCAAGTAGATAAATAGGTACCGCTCCGGTGGGAAGGTAAACGGCATTTCCGTGTGCGGCTCTGGTTCGCCAGAAGCATCTTAGTCATGCTGGCCACATGACCTGGAAGCTGTATGCTGGCTCCCTCGGCCAATAAAGCGAGATGAGCGCCGCAACCCCAGAGTTGGCCATGACTGGACCTAATGGTCAGGGGTCCCTTTACCTTTACCTAATGTGATATAAATGGTTGCAATTATAAACTGTCCTTTGCTTTTAATTCCAAAGGTATTCTTTTCAAAGAGGATTGGTCGCTTGTCCAAGGAGTTGTATATGGGTATGAGCAGGGAGTGTAACAATTTAATAACGGGGACAATCCAAGACGCCTGCACAGCTTGTTAAAGCACTGTTTCACATGTAGAAAATGTTGCACTTTCCCTAGACATTGGCTAGCATTAGATGAACCTGATTCTCGCCAGGTGTAATTCTCACAGGACACTTCTGTCCATGGAACAAAAGCTTGGACTTAGTTTACTTCTTAAGGTAGTGGACTGGGAACAGGTGGGAGTCATGAAAACAATTAAAGCCACATAAGCAATCAAAGCAGGATTGAACCTTCCGCTCGTCAATTGGTCATCATGACGTGCATGTGGGTGGTCCTGCCCACCTCTCAAAGCTGGCCTGTGGGGGTGGGGGAGATAAAGATCTAGCCCACAGCACATAGGGTTCCCCCGCACCGCACCGCCAACACTAATGGGACAACTGTGTTGGGTACGACCCAGTACTGTACTGAGCAGAGCAGGGGTTGCATGAGAAAAGAGAAAAGAACCAGACCCCTATTCAAGGCACTTAGCAGTTACAGCCAGCCCTGGTTCAATGAAACCATCAGACAGTGTGTGTGCTCGCAGCAATCAGGAAGAATCACAGGTTTTTCCTCAAAACTCCAAAGAAAGTAATGGTTCAGTCAAGCTTGTTAATCTACTATCTAACCCTTGGAAACTGCAATCAACCTTTGGGTGGCTGATCAAATGTTTTTCCAAGAGGTGGCAGATCACAAAGCCGAGGTTCAAGCCTATATCAACATTTCCTTCATCTCCACAATGAAATATCTATAGTCAATGTTACTTCAGGAATTATTTCAGCTGAGCTCCTTTGCTTGGTGTGTAAAGCCTCTGTCAAGAGCAGCTTTGATGCATGGTTGGTGGTGCCCATGACGGGGCAGTTCTCCCTTTGTATAATGCCCTCCCTAGTGAGGGATAATGCCTATCTCCCTCCTTCATGACTTGCAGGAGAAATTTAAAAGCATTCCGGTGTTACCCAGGCATTTGATGGCTGAAACACACTGTTCCTGACAACCTTGAGATCACTGGCTTAGAATGCTTTTGACTGTTGTTGTTTTTTAAATACAGTCATGCCTCATGTTACGTTTGCTTCAGGTTGAGCATTTTCAAGTTGTGTCCCACGGTGACCTGGAAGTACCGGAAAGCGTTACTTCCGGGTTTCACCGCTCACGCATGCGCAGACACACAAAATGACATCACGCGCATGCGCAGAAGTGATGAATCGTGACCTGCGCACATGCAGATGCGGGTTAAGTTCTGCTCATGTTGCAAATGGGCCTCTGGAACGGATCCCGTTCGCAACCAGAGGTACCACTGTAATGTTTTTAGTCCTTGAGTTTTTAATGTTTTATCATTACTGTGTCTGCAATCCTGGAGGAAGGGTCAAATAGAAATTGAACAAATAAAGAAACAATAAACCACAAGAAAGTGAATCCAGTAGATTGGCAGGTTATATTATGTCTCCTTTTTTTCCTTTAAAAAAATTGTGATAGTTATACATTCTTAAGCATTAAATAAACTTACGTAGAAAGCAGTAGGCATCAAATCTGCTGTCTGGGGGAGGGAAGTATGTTTGATTCTCATAGCGATACAAGGTTCGCACTCCAAGCAAACCTCCACCACACTGGATCCTTGCCACAGAAACAGGATAGCGCACACTGCCATCAGCCAACCAGCCATAGTCGCATTGGTCAAAGCCATTTCTCCAAGCGGCATGCAGATCACCAACAGAAGCGAGAACTGCACCGTTTGCCTCACACCGCTCTTTAGCTTCTTCAAAGGTTAGCTTGTTGGGAGAAGTGATATGGAAGACATCGCCTACAAGAAGAGAAACAAAGGGCAGCTTTACTTCTTTGCATGGGTGGCTGTGTCACATTCCTAAAATGTATTTTAAATGGGGGGAAAATTTACTTCCAGGATTATTGTAATAATGAATTAATTATGTATATTTTTCCTTACTGGTCACACAGCTATAACTAGTTGGTTTGATGTATACTGCCATGAGCAGTGTGTGTATGTGCATAATACTATATACGGTAAATAAAAAATGGAACATTGACATTGAATTGGAAGCATGAATCTGCTGTGATGTGTTATGAGGATCTTCCTGCCCAGATCTCCCAATGTGTCTCTCCCCATTAAAAAAGTATCCTATTCACTTAAATAAAATGTTCTCTTTGTCCATTCTTCCCAGCTGTCTCTTCGACCTTGGATCTCATTCCCTGAAGATTCAGGTCCTGTCCTTTCTTTCTCTCTCCCTCCGCCAGATCCCTCCTCAAGTAACACGTTTTCCTGTAACATTTGGCTTAACTACTTAGTACTCAGCCCAACTATAACTATAACATCAATCATAGCCAACCTAAGTACCTGTAACTTCAGTCAGCCATTTACTCTTGTCCTTCCCTCTCAAACCCCATTCGTTTTGACTCTCTCATTGTCAACATTTAGATTTAAGTTTCTTGCAAGCAGTAACATCCCTCCCTCTTCCTAATGTAGCAGGAACCCCCCCCCACCCCAATCATTTTGTTTGTACAAACTTCACACACACACACACCCACTCACACACTACATACGCCACATTTCTGTTATAAATTCATAGAAAATCAACCATACATTGGATTTGCACTGTTCCATTTTTATTTTACTCCATATGACAAGAACTAACAAAGGGGGGGGGTGGCCCTGGTCAGCCAAAATCCCTTCACTGTCTCAGCACATCTGCAGGAGCCCTGCCCAGATGATCCCAGACAGAAGACAATCAAGATCACAAAGAACTTGCATATGGGAGTGGATTCAGCATGGACTGAAACAAAGGACAATGATCAGATCTTCCCTCAGGGGGCAGGAAACTGCAAACTCCCCTTTGTCTCCTGGAAGTGACTCATGGGGAGGGGGGAAAGGAGGAACCAGCCAGGTGACAAGACACTCAGGTTACCACCAACTCCTCCCTCAACCCCTCCTTTCTGTAATATATGCATGATCTTTCTGGGGGGTGGGCTTGACCTAGAGGAGGGGAATTTCAAAAGTTTTTATAAGACCTGGCACACTATTTTTCTGGGTCTTTTCCTCTCACCTGCAAGTGAGGGGAACACCCTGTCGCGACAGTCTTTCTTCAATAAAGACCAGGCCTACAGGCTGCTGATTTGCTTCAATTTGCTCTGGTTGGTGCTTTATTTTTGTCCAAGGGAGCCCTCAGATTTTTCCGGTAACACTAAGAAACTTTGCAAAGTACTATGCACCTTGATGGTACTGTACATATCATTGGTAGCACTGAATGTTATCACAACAATAAACACACGCAATGACATGCCATCATAGCATGACCAATGAACAGAACCTAAAAAGGGGGCATAGCGACTGGGATCACTGCAGATCACAAGAGACAGAAAGTATGTTGAACCCCCACTGCCATCCTATCAGGGCCCAAATAATTTATCCAGTATAGCTAAATTTCTGCTATTCACTGCTGTGGGGAAATGTAATGTACTTCACTTGGGGTACACTGCTTCCTTATAAGCGACAGAACAACTCAACCTCTAGCCTTGACAGTGGGTAGATCAGACATCTCAGAGAGAAGGAAGTGGGGAGCATGCTCCTGGGCTCCTTGCAATATACACAGAAGCCTTCTGTCTTCATATACCCTGCTCTGTCCATCATGATAATAGGCATCTTACTAACAGGAGAGAATAACAAGTGCCAAAGATTACTATAGAGGCATAGAGTGCTGGCTCCATATTTATGCACATGAAGCCAGAGATCCTGGGCTTTTGTCCCAAGGCACCTGACTAATCAAGGAACGCAATGCCTCTGATAACAGGACACTCTTTACTCAAGAGGACCACATCACAGCTGAAAGTTAAAACAAAAAACATAAAAAGAAAACCAACGCCAAGAAAACCAACGCTATATTTGCATGGCCATTCCATCACGTATTTTGTACAGATTCATGCTAATATGAACAAATGTTTGATTAGGTTAATGTGTCCAGATGTTGGCATCCAAACCAAGCAATTACACAATAACGTCTCAAAACTTCTAGCTTAAAAAACAGCTACTAAGCCAATTCCAGTTAATGTGTTGCCACAAAGAGGCAGTAAGGTCTTCAAAATACGCCATCTACTTTGCAAGGAAACTACAAATCCATGTGTCAATATTAATCTAATCTGCATCTCAAGTGGTGTACACAGCCATTGCGACATGTTAACAAAATGAGCATTCAACAAGAACTAAACAATGGTTGTTTGAGGCTAAAAATGTTGAAACAACACTATTTAATTCTGCCAAACTGCAGTGGAATATATATGTTTTGTTCTGTTACTTTGGAGGATACATATGAATGTGCTTTCCAAGCCAATTTAACAGGTAATAAAAATGCTCTGGTCTCATTTCGGCTAGCAGTGGAATTGATGTCTGGTTTGGGAGATTCTTCATGTTTTATGAAATAATGATTTCACTACTGTTTCAGAGAGCATACTCCAAAGACTGTAAGGGAAGTCCAAAGTTGCAAACCTAAGTGCAATTATTTAGGGGGGTGGGGATCACTGAAATCAATTGCATCTTCTGAGAAAACATGTTTGGGGTCAGGGAGTGAGTCCTACTGAAATTGCTAGGATACATTTGAATACGGGCTTAGGTTAAAGTGCTGCTTGGGACAGGGTGGGGCTACGTTTCTTTCCTGACTTCCCAACACGGCACATTGCTGTTGGTTACCAAAAGACAATGGGAGAAGCAAGGCAGCAGGGAGCTCAGCATGGTGTGTTGGATCAGAAGCATCAGAAGTGTTGGATTGGTTTTCCACTGCCTTGCCTGTCCACCTATCAGCAACCAGCAGTGACATATGGCCAAGAGAGCCCCACCCACACTAGACCACCAGTTGCTTTAGGCTCAGCAGCTACATGCAGCTGCATGTCAATCCTTACAGTCACTTCACTGGACTATATTACCACTTCAGACAAGATGCCAGGATCACAGGGTTAAACTCCCTGCATATTTGATGTCTGATAGGCTAGGGCTTTTTTAATGAGCAGGTTGTTCTTTCATGTACTGACCATGTACCATATCATAACCTCCAATATGAAGCAGCCCCAAACCAGGATGCCATCTTCCGGCACTGAGGTCCCACATGAGTCAAGTGACCCACATGAGATCTCAGCTTCCCAAAAAGTGCTTTCTTCAGGCACAGCACCAGAAAAATACATGTTTTAGGGCACTGCGTAAGATAGCTGCCCCCTCCCCCCAAAGCACTTTTCCAGGGCAAGAGTGCGGCCTGAAATCACACGAGATCACAGAGGCCATTTTGGCCACTGTCCTCTTGTGAGAAAAACAGAATGTTCTGGGGGGTTTTAGGACAGCTTGATGGGTATGCTATATGAATGGAAATCTCTCCTTTACCATGGGAAATGGTGCAGTCCAGAAACAAGCTTGCAATCTCATACACTGTGTCTTATGATGACACACACACACACACCCCTGCAATCTTCAGTTGTATAACCCACAGAGATTATAAGATCTGTCTTGTTTCTATATGCTGCATCCCAGGCCACAAGTCTCAGAACGACTAAACTTTTAATCCTGACTTCCACAGGCGTAGCCAAGCTAGGGTGGTGTTTATCCACAGCTTCCCATTCCACAGCGTCAAGGGGAAAGATTATCTGGACCTTCTAAGCAACTTCCCTCAACAAGATTATGACTGTTAGTGAACTCAGTAAAAGTATTAAAAGTATAATCTCCAAAACCAGCTCTTATTCTCACCAGGGCAGTGTTGCAGTCAACTTTTAAGTGTGGGGATTAGTTCTATCATACACTTTGAGGTGCTGAATTATGTATCTGCCTGAGCCAAGGTTTCCCAAACAAAAACAGCTTAAATGTATCTCTCCCACATGTTCCAGAAATACACAGAGAAAATCCATCTGGCAGGCTTGAGAGTGACGTAGCTCCGAGCATTAGAGCAATGAAGAAATACTTAGAAAGAAGTGGTGGGAGGGAGAATCAAGAGTTAAAAGTGGTCTGTAATGTTTTGATAGCTGGAATCCACACTGAGAGTAACTCAGCAAAATGATCCAGGCAAACACCAGGGCCAGGAGCAAGAGAGCTAGCTGTGCCCTGCAATAACAGGGGTGACATGGAAACCATGACAATCTTTGGATTGCAGACAGCAATGTGATTTCTGTTAGTTTTGGCCCCCTGTTTTAGGCTGATTGCCTCTGCCCCAGAGTCAAAGCACTCTAAGAATCTCCAGATTTCCCCTGTTGTGTGTATTTGCATTGCTCAGTTTAAAAAGCACCTGACTAAGCTGCTTTTTATTGCTGTTAAATGCAGCAAGATAGACTTGGCAGCCAAGCTTTCTCTCTCTCTCTCTCTCTCTCTCTCTCTCTCACACACACACACACACACACACACAGAGATTCACCACAGCCTCATGCCAAAATGCTTGAACTCCAAAGAGTTACCCTCTAGAGTTACCCTCTAGTATTCTATCCTCTGAGACTCAGTTCATATGTTTTGTTGCACATGAAATTTAATCAGGAAAGAATATTGTTGCACACCTGCAATGGGGTTTTGCCATTGGTCAGTGGCAGTTTGAATTACATCCAACCAGGGTCATTGGTATGTAGACCATCTGTGAATTGGTTTAAGCATGAGATTACCGTATTTAGGATCCTTCAGATAGAGGATCACTCCCCTAGCTGTACCAGGCATTGTGCTTCAGTGCACCTAACACTGTTGTTGTTGTTGTTGTTGTTGTTGTTGTTGTTGTCGTTGTTGTTGTTCCCTCACAGGACTCAAGGCAGTTTACACATAAAATTGAGAACCGCTAAAAACATAGAAAATAGGGATGTGGGTGGCGCTCTGGTGTAAACCACTGAGCCTTGGGCTTGACGATCAGAAGGTTGATGGTTCGAATCCCCGTGATGGGGTGAGCTCCTGTTGCTCGGTCCTAGCTCCTGCCAACCTAGCAGTTCGAAAGCACGCCAGTGCGAGTAGATAAATAGGTACCGCTCTGGTGGGAAGGTAAACGGCATTTCCGTGCGCTGCTGTGGTTCACCAGAAGCGGCTTAGTCATGCTAGCCACATGACCTGGAAAAACTATCTGCGGACAAACATTGGCTCCCTCAGCCAGTAAAGCGAGATGAGCGCCGCAACCTCAGAGTCGTTCGCGACTAGACTTAACTGTCAGGAGTCCTTTACTTTTTTTAAAAACATAGAAAAGACTTATCCATATAGGGACTCTGTCAATCTCTCTGTTGATCACAAGCAAATCCAAATGACAGGCCAAATTGTTCAAATCTTTTCATTGTACCCTGCCTTTGGAATCTGACATGGTTGAAAATCAGCCTACAAATGACCTGAATTCATTTGCTTTGGGAATCAACAGGCATACACTGGTTGTTTTTAATTGTTGTTTGATTCCATAAAACTGTGTCAAATTCATTTTTGTTAGTTTGTAACAGTTACTTTTTTAACCCTTTTTTTCATCCTGTCTTTAATATGAATGGTTTCGTCATGACGCTGCGTGTCTGGCTGAGTAGTAATGGTGCAAAAGAAAAAATGCCCTTCTGCTGACTCCTGTGGGGCTCATCTGCATGCTTCTCTGCACACACATTGCACTCGGTGTCAACTTTGAATGGTTTCTTATATTCCTGAGTAGGCTCCCTGAAGCCAACTGAACAGCAACAATGCACACAGCTTATTTTGCCAGTTATGATCCTTGTCCTAGCTGTTTATTGGGAAGTAAAATCTCAGTGGGGCTTGCTTCCAGGTAAGTACAGTCAGCAGGGCTGCCAAACTCACATTCGCTTTACGGCCCTTGTTTTCTCCAAAACTGAGGTCTGCAATTATTGTTCTTACCAATAGACTATTTTGCAACTGCAGTCTGAAGTCAACGAGTTTCCCTTGCTGTGTGGCGGGTTGTGAATACTCACTAACGTACGTGTGTGTGTGTGTGTGTGTGTGTGTGTGTGAAAATCTGCAAGAAACATCTGGATTTATATTGCTTTTCTTGACTAAAAGGAATAAAGGTGGATCATGGGGAAATATATGTTAGATTTCCCTTTACACTTCCATAAAATAAGTTTCCTACCACTCCCTTGATTACTTATTATATGGGCATAGTTTAATAGGATTTGAGGCAGGAGATTTTGCATTCCATAGCTGAGTTTTGCATCGGCATCATCAGTGGGACATGGAAAATGGGCTTTTTTACAAGTCAGATTTTCCATTGGTTCCAGCCAGATATCAATACCATGTTTATCTAGGGGGTCAAACTAAATAAACATTCCTGAACTATTTGTTTACAAGTTGCCGAGAGTGGCTGGGGAAACTTAGTCAGATGGGTGGGGTGCAAATTAAAAATTATTGTTGTTATTATTATTATTATTCAAAAGCTCTACTTAGGCATTATTATGTCAATATGTTCTTTAAGCAGGCATATCAACAAAAACACCTCTGACAGACCACTCAAGTGCCCTTTCTGACCCCGTATTTGTTAATTAAGGAATTAATTAGTTTGCAATAATCACATTAAAGAGGAAACATGCAAACAGGGATCACTTGCACCCAGTTTCACAATTAGCTGCGCAGAATTCTGAATGTGAAAGTATTTCTCTTTCTAATCATGCAGCATTCAAAGCAAAACAATTTGCCTTTAAGTCAAATTACGAACAATTATATTTGTGCATTTGAATGATTTTTACACTGCCCCTTCAGCAAAACTATTCAGGGCATTGCAAAATAAATAAAAGGCCAGTATGAAATATGAAATCACATATAAATGACCGCCAGAGTAGAACAGTGTCGGGAAAATTCATGCAAATTGTATCTTTTCTTGAACAAAAACTCAGCTCCTACACCTATAAATGCGGAGGTGATTTTTGAAAGCCCAAAGTCACAACACCATGCACCTTTGCTTGGGAATAAACACTACTGAATTCACTAGAACTTAACTCCAAGTAAGCATGCATAGAAACAGGCTATAAAAGGAGATGCAAGGAGCTAAAATCACGTGTGCTTACATATATCTCACCCTGATGAATCTAATTAGTATGGTAAATTCACAACATATTTCCACATGCTCTCCACCCTGCTAATAATCCCATCTGGTGTAACACTTTGGCCCTGGCATTTCACTGTATAATAATATCCTTCCATCAGTTATTCTTCAGTTACCTGCATGTGCTCTCACTTAGTGATTAGTCCAACAATGACAATGAAATCGCTTATTGATTCGGATACTAGTAAACAATCGCGGTGACTCAGGTACGTGATGTTAAGAATCCAGTGGCATAATAACAAGTGCCAATGGCTTTCTTCACCAAGGTTTTCCCTACCTTGAAAAATCAGTCCAAAATTAAAATGCCTCCACCGTGAGGTTCCACAGGACACTATTTTTCCCTGAAGTTTTTTTAACACCTACATGTGAAGCTGTTAGGAGCAGTCATTAGTTTTGGGGCATGGTGTCATTGCTACATTGATAGACAAGCAGCTCTCTTTCTCCATAATATATGAATCTGGAGATACTGTGCAAGCCCTGGACTAGCCCATGAATGTACTTATGGAGTGAACAAGGACCAGTGAATGCATCTTGAATCCTGGCAAGAAGGAAGCTCTGTAAGTGCTTCCTGTGTCCAGAAAGCAGGTCGCTTGTCTGTTCTGGTTAAGGTTGCCCTCCCTCTGAAGAAACACCTTTTTCATAAGAGACCCAAATGACCTCTGTGACCAGCAGTGTCATTTGCCAGCTTCATCTGGTATGCCAGCTACAGCCATAATCAATCCATGAAATGGGAACCTTGAGATTGGATTACTGCAATATGCTCTATGTGGAGCTGGCCTTGGGCCTGGTTCAAAAGCTCCAGCTAGCACAGATTGCAGCGACGAAATTGCTGAGGGGGAACGGGGACAGATGGTCAATTCTTCTTAAACATCTGCACTGGCTGCCCACAGACTACTGGACCCGGTTCAAGGCACTGGAATCTTTTTCTTTTAGAGGATAAAATTAATACTGAGCTGCCATTGAAAGCTTAGGTCCATGTAAGGTTCACTACCATGATGTTTGGTTTCCGAAAAACCGCGTGTGCTTTAAATAAGCCCTCCCCATCCTGATTCCTCCAGATGCTCTGGGCTAAAGCTCCCAAAAGCTCCGACCATCGGCTATGCTGACCTGGGCTGATGTAAGTGAAATATACTCGGAATCGAGAGTGGATTTCATGCTCTTTATTCAGCTCATAGTGGTGAGGAGGAATGGAAGTTCCCCCAGAATGTCTGCTTTATATACATTATTTACACAATGGGCTCCACGTGATTGGCTAATTCTGGGATTCCCCTGTAGGCCAATCAGGTTGTGGATTCACTTCCACTTGGAGCTGGATTGGGTGGCTCCTGTGGACCAATCAGACTGCTGCATTTTGGATCCTATTCAACTCAGTACATAACACCAAGTTACAGTCCAAACCTTTTGGAGGGCATCAGGATGGGGAAGCCTGCTTTACAGTTTAGCCAGCATGCATAAAAAAAGATTCTGCTTACCATTTAAGGCTCCCACATAGCAATAGACATCATAGGTTTCATTAGGAAGACGATATCCATAGGTTCTGACTCCTTCCTTCCCCATCTTGTCTCCATAGCATCCAACTCTTGGTTGCCTGATGGGATACCTGCAACAGAGTAAGTAGAAGTTTGTGAAGGTCACGTTTCATTTGCCCCCGCAGATGTTTTAGGGTGTGCAGTCAAGAAGCAACTTGGTCCTCTCACCTAACGGTCTGATCGGACAACCAGCCCGCATCACACTGCTCAAAGCCATCTTCATAGGCTGCTTTCAGCTGATCAGGGCTTGCTATAACAGCACCATTCTCCACACAGGCCTCCTGAGCCTGCTTGAAATTCAAGGTGTACCTACTAGTAGCTGCTCGGTAGTGAAACACAACACCTGCAAAGAAAGAAAAACCATGTTGGTCACTTGCGTGTCATCAACATCTATTATTATTAATAATATTAATATTATCATCATATTGCTGATGAAATTATACTAGCCTCATTAAGCAGTAAGCTTAGAAATAACATGGAGGAAGGATTTTAAAACTTCAGATTTTATTCTACATCACCAGGAATGTGGAACTGAAAACTAAATTTGGTTGACCTATCTTTTGCTCACTGTACTAATCTGTAAGATATGGGTTCCATTAAGTACTATAGTTAAGTACTGTATTTCTGCATTTCGGTTATGGCCTACAGCCAATGTGGAAATAAAACTGAATTGGAATTTCACCCTACTGAAATTTCTTGTAATAAAATAGACTGTCAATTTTCTATCCTCCACTCTGCAGCCCAAAAGGAATAGACAATAGGGCTGAATATATTCTCTCAGTGCTTGGGTTCAAAGCTTTCAGGCTCTTCTTAGATTATGTATGGGACTTCTTAGATTGTGTATGGGACTTTAGAGGTGTAGGAGTCTCATAGCCACCCCTGGAGTCCCCATCAAGCTGAGATTCAGTGAAGACAAGTCTCAGCTAGAGGACATATTCTTCTCCCAGTTGAAAGATGGGCATATGTTTGAATCTGAAATGAATAAAGATACTTGCATTTGTAGACAGTGCTGTGCTTTATATGGCTGTGCAACAGCTATCTCAACATTTTCCGTAATGAATAATTCCATACAAATGAGAAAACTTGTCAGACAACAGAAGTTAGAAACAAGGGTTTCTTTAAAGAGAAATAATGTATCTTCTACGATAGGCTATGTCACTAAACGTACATTGTAATTTTCAGAGACACTCTTAATTGCCTCTAACTGAAGGCTGTTTGGACAGTTTGCGGAATTTATTTTAATTTTTATTATGACCAACACAAGAATAATGCACAAAACATTAATGCACTAGTGTAACTTTTGAAAGAGTGCATAAAATTCAAGCCCACTTTGATCTGTAGGAGGTAGGAGTCATGCCAGTTCAGCAACTTAACCGGCTACACAAAAAGCAAAACTGGGGGAAATGGTCTTATATTCATAGAATCATAAAGCTGTAGAGTTGGCAGGGACCCCAAGAGGGTGGCATGTAAATATTTCTATAAATAAATAAAAACCATTATCTCACACCTTCCAGTGCATTTTCCTATCACCTTCTTTACTGCAAAAAGTCCAGTGTTGGGGAGGTCTGCTGCATCAGACGGCTAAATCTACTCTAACTGTGCAACCTGCATTTCATAGTATGTGACCAAAGCCCACTCTAAAATACCACAGCCTGAAGCAGCCTCAGAATGTGGCAAAATGTCCTTTCTTCTGTTATGTGTATGTCTTCTCAATAACCTTGTGGCCCCTCCACTGTATGCATTACCTAAAGTGTTCTAACTCAAATAAACATTTCAACATGATTAACTAGGTGCAAGATTGCAACCCAAATCTTCCTGAAATTAGCAGGAATTAGGTGTGCTTAATGGGGATACAGCATTTTGCTGTAAAACACCCCTTACTGTTTCCATGAATTTTTATGATAGCCTCTCTCCGTCGCTGAAAATGTGGAATGATTCCATAGAACACAAAGAGTTATTCCAAATGTATAATTCATCAGAATACCGTTGGGTTGCTAACATTTGGCCAAACAGTACTTGGAAGAGGCTTATGGCTTGGCATGGTCTTAATGTTATGAGAAGATGGCATAGAGCCAGTTACATTAGGTGTTTACCACCCTGGAATTTCCCACATGCCATTTAAACAAATTTACAATCCCTTTCTCCACCCCACCCCACCCCCCCACAACACAACTATCTAAGTAACAGCAATAACAATGATAATATTACTATGAATAACATTCTGCTATTATTTGATAT
This sequence comes from Podarcis muralis, assembly GCF_964188315.1. Lineage (NCBI taxonomy): Eukaryota > Metazoa > Chordata > Lepidosauria > Squamata > Lacertidae > Podarcis > Podarcis muralis. The sequence continues at coordinate 34,962,264 of NC_135665.1, forward strand.
TGAAACGTTCATAACAACGCTAATTGACAGAACTGCCATGCAGTGAAAAACCTTGACTCTGTTCCTGAAGGTTAAAGGTTCAAGACTCAGTGGGTTCCATAACAGATGCCACCCCAGTCTAGACAGCTGTAAAAGAAGAAATTGATCCATCGCTTCACGTTAAGAAGTGACAATCAGGCATGCTATTGCTTATTTCTCTTCCCTTGTGAACAACAGACCACAGCAACTGGTGTCCAGGTTAATGAACTGGAAAATGGCTCCAGATAGACTTTGGCCACAAATAGGTGAAGCTATTGATCTGGTCAGCTTGCATCTTGATCTTCATTAAAATGTAATTTGCCAGCTAATTTGGATTTGTGATGTGGCACATTCCCAACTTGATGCAACCCAATTTCAGTCTGTTATGCTCCACTGCTGCAGAGATACAAATGAGACAAATGAAGCAATGTTTTCCCAGCTTCTTTCTGCCAGTGATTATTACCCAAGGGCAGGTATGCTTCCAAGGGGCTGAGATAGCGTCTTTTAAAATCTAAACAGAAAGACAGCTTAAATCTTTCTGATATCTGAGCAAGATGGAATTAAAAATTGGGAGCATTCTGTTGGAACAGCCTAAGCATGTTCTCTAGATGATTACAGGAACTTGCAGAACATATGTCCAAATAAGGATCAAGCTTACATGTGAGGTGAAACATCCATGATGGAAACTCAAGAAATATTTTTAGTTTACCAAAAGCAGCAGCAGCAGGACCCTAATTTGGAACAAGGGTATTGCTGCGGGGGCAGGATACAAAGAGTCTTTTATGCCAAGTTTCATATCTACTACCACTTCCTTCCTTTTATTTTATTAGTTTTTATTTCACTTATGTTGCAGGTGAACATGCTGCAGAGTGCAGTGTTGGGCTGGGCGATATCTGGTTTTCCACATTGTGATATATCACCAGCTAAACATCGCAATATACTGATATATTATGATGTCTGAAATAAGGATGGAGCTATGTAGAGGCACTGACTGGCTTCACGGTTTTTCCCGCATCATAATTTTTGCAGTGTACGCACTCACACTCACAAAAATTATGAAACCAATATCACAATATGGACTTCAAGATGGTTTTGCACGATATATCGATATATCACCTGGCCCTAGTGAAGTGCCAGTGCAATTCTATTCACCTCCCATCTTAATTTGCCCAAATCTACTCTATACATTTATGTAAATTTGCATCATGGACCTTTACCACAAGTCCTGTTTATTGCTTTGCAATGTCTCTGATAAGCCCATGCCCCATGATGATTCCCTTGACTTACATCAACCCCTGAGGCTGCCCTTACCTACAGAGGGGGGACAATGTGAGCTTAGAGTGCCATCCTAGACTAAGGTTACCGGATTTTTTTCAATGAATTTGAAAAATTCACTTTTCAAATTCAATGGATTTTGTATGGGGACTGATTTGTAAATCTGGGGACTGTCCCGGGGAAACGGGGACGTCTGGTAACCTAATCCTAGACATATCTGCTCAGAAGTGGGAGTTTTAATCCAGCAACATCTGGAGGGTCTCAGGTTCTTGCCCTGTCCCAAAGTTTTCCCTTCCATGGCTGAGGCTCCACACCACCAATTTAAATACACCCAAAATAAACTGTGATGAGCAATACAGTGGTACCTCTGGTTACAAACTTAATTCATTCCACAGGTTCATTCTTAACCTGAAACTGTTCTTAATTAGAGGCGTGCTTTTGTTAATGGGGCCTCTTGCTGCCACTGTGCTGCCGGCACACGATTTCCATTCTCATCCTGCGGCAAAGTTCTCAACTCGAGGTAACTCTTCCAGGTTAGCAGAGTTTATAACCTGAAGCGTTTGTAACCTGATGCATTTGTAACTTGAGGTACCACTGTACTCACAAAGCTGATAATGCCTTGAAGCAGAGAGGCAGTGGCAAACAGGGCTGCTCTGTGACTAGATAAAAACATTGGCTTGACCTGCCCCTGTGCCTGATCAACAGAAATCAGCACTGACGGCACTGATGCAGTTAAAGTGACAGGGACTGACAAACCACTCAAGTGGCAAATTATGTCCTATAACAGTAAGGAAAGTCAATACTGAATGGTCCAAAAATATGAAAACACACAAAGCATTGTCTTGGCTATTCATGGGTGCTATTGCTTTCCATTGATATTCTCAAGGCCCTCACCCAAAGTTGGAGACTCTCAGACTGGAATGTCATGAAGTGCAAAGGGTCTGCTGCTGTAGCATCATGCTGGTGGTCCATTCATAATAGAGCAAGGATTTTGTTGTAGTTCTTTGTTAATTGTAAACTTGGTTTCCCCCCACTATGTAACATCTAGAGGTGGGAAACTGAACACCTTGTGTACTGTTCTCCCACTTTTTTTCACACAGCTCTCCCAAAGGGGAATGAAAGGCATTCCTTGTGAGTTTTGTCCGAAAAATCCTGTAGCAAAAAAGTGAGTCAGAATCCCCCAGGGAGTTCTCTCATGCATGCCTCACTGATATAAATGGGAAATGAGATTACCCTTCCTCATCCCCAAGACAGACAGAAAGACACACACACACACACACAGAGAGAGAGAGAGAGAGAGAGAGAGAGAGAGAGAGAGAGAGAGAGAGAATTTTCTGTTTAACGTTAATTATTCCAACTTGCTACCGGATCAAATTCAAATGAACAGGCTAATATCCATGAAAACAGCCCTTCCCCTATATTAGTCAGAGAGACACAAAGAAGGCTGATCTATTACTGACACGTTGAGTTAATGAGGTTTTAAAAGAGAAAATAAAAGCTATATATAAAAATAAAAGCTATATATAAAAATGTCATCTGCCACTGCCATCTCCTGGGAGTCTAGACCTAGAAAAATCTTTTGAAGTTGTTCTGAAATTCTTGAGTTTTCCAAGGGATGTTTCTTTTGATTATGTGTTCTGCTTGACATGAGTGATATATTGAGCACTGCAACTTGTGCCTGGGTAATGCTGGTTTACAAAGACAGCTGGAAACAAAATGGAACAGTCAGCCAAGCTGTCCTTTAAACTGATGACAGGGAAGAAAGACACAGTTTGATCCTCAATATATCTAAAGGGTAACAAGGAACCGAGGCAGTATTTGCTTTATTGTTGTATACTCCCTGGTGGAACTCCTAGAACAAAAGCAGCGGGGTCTGTTTAGGCATAATGGTTTCTGTCCAATAAACTATGGCTGTACACTTTCCCTTTAGTATCTCCCCAATCACTTTGCTCGTGCATCAGACTTAAAAGACTCCCGGTGCTTGTTAAACCACGGTTTCCTATTATAATCAAATCAGGAAACAGTGGTTTAATCTCTACTTACTAACTGCAATGAACCCAGAATCAGCTATCCTTAGTCCTAACAAGCAATTGAAGGGAGAGAGAGAGGGGTGATGGGGGAAGATGACATGTGGATACAATGCTCAATCTTGGACAGCAGTTGTTATGTCTGACACAATATACAGTTAATTTATGGAATTCACTGCCACAAGATATGGTGATAACTAGTATCTCAGGTGGTTTTAGTAGGGGATTAGACAAATCCATGGAGGATGGGCCTACAAATGGCTATATGCAATGATAACTATACGGAGCCTCTAGGTTCAGTATGCTGCTAAATAACATAGAATCATAGAACTGCAGAGTTGAAGGGACCCCGGTGGTCATCTAGTCCAACCCCCCGCAATATGGAATTTTCTTTATGAATGCTAACTAAGTTAAAGCTATGTAGGCTCAGGGTGGCTTCTTACTTTTAGCAAGCTCCTTTCTGTGGAAAGACAGCATACATATAAAAGTATGATATATCATTAAACCTGACTGATTTGAGGCAGTGGTTATCAATTTTTATTTTGTGGATATTATAGGACTCTAGTCCACAGCACTGATGCGCTTTTCAATTACAGTGCTCACCCCTGAGACCATGCCATCTGTCACTGAGCTAAATACATCTCCCCATTAAATACTGCCATCATGGCTTTCCATAAATGCCATCTATTCAATTTTATTTTCACCCCAGTAACCTTGATTAATTCTGGTTAACTCCAATCGCTCTGTTGCGGGTAGACTATATGCTTCTAGCTCTCCAGGCAAATTATAAAGATTAGAAATATGATGATATGCTGTGTAGCCTTGGAATGCAAAGGAAACAGACAAGCATATTTTGTTGCATATAAAAAGTCCCATCACTTATCAACCAGTCTGATGAAACGAGGGAGCTTAGTTGGTCATTTGTGGTAAGTAATGCTTCCCATATTATTATTATCATGAGGAAGACATATTATCTCATTTCTGCACGCAAACACCACAGGCTTAAGAAAAACAAAGGGGGAAGTTCCCAGCTTGTATTCAACTTTGACCATCTTTTGTGACACAATCCTGATTCCTGCACAAAAAGCAAATGGGAACCTTCCCCTCATTTCCCCTGTAAAGTTTATACGATGGACGGATGAAGAACAGTGGCTAGAGATGTTGCAAGATGGGCATGCAAAGAAAAGAGGTGGGGACAGCACCACTGGGCAGGGTTGGAAGTTAAGAGTAGTAGCTATGCAAGGGCACAGAAACAGAACATGGAGCACCTTGCCTCCTCAAGGAGCTCATTTGCTGTTCCCTTGCTGGGTAGTCAGAGACCTATATAAGAGTGCCAGGAAGAACAGACCTGGGAATTTTTGCGAGAAAAAGGACCCTAAACATCCTTCACTATTTTTAGCCTTCAGCGTTGCATTTAGCTTGGTTTGAGTCATCTGCTTTACTCTACTCAGTTCTTCCTTGCCCCCAGCTATGTATGATGTGGATCATCTTGTGTGCTTCTAAATGTCTGCTTTTGTAGCACTATCATCTAGATTACATTATACATGTGATGACGGCAGAAGAAATGTTCATATTTGGTGTTTCTGCATGCCGGTTTAAGTACTATAAATCTGGTCACATTCCTATGACAATAAAAATGATGAAATTTTGCACCATGCAGTCATCTTTAAACTCATTTTTCCTGTATGAATTTGGCACCATAATATAAGGAAGCTACTGTGGTGGTAGATGTCAAAAATGATGCCTTAACAATTACCTGTGATTCTTGCATTGCAGGGAATTGGACTAGATGGTCCTTTGGGTCCCTTTCAATGCTACAACTGTATGGTGAGCAGTAAGAGACCCCCATGCCCTGACCTCTTGGCATTCCCTCAACCCATGGCCTGGCAGCTTTAGTCACACTGAAGTTTACATAAGCAATGATGTTAACTACAGTTCATAATAACTAAGTTTCTCTCTTAACCAACAGCCTCAAACTTGGGACTCAGCTATACAGCTGCAAATAAAATGTTTTAAGTGTGTTTTAAGTACAATATACAACGTGACACTAGATGGTGAGCCTTATGGAAAATTCATTTATTTTTAAAAACGCTTTTTTTAAAAGCATTTTTGGAACATTTTAAATATGTATGTAGATTCCACCTTGGGCATCACTTCCTGGTAAAAAGGACTAGTGATTTAAATACAGTGATGAAGCAGTATTTAACTAATATTCAAGCCAGATAAGAGGAGGAGGAGGGTGCCATCCCATGTCCAGTTCCCGATCTCTTAAGCACTGTGGAGAGATTACAGCATTACGTCTGATAAAAGTGACAACAAGTGATGGAGCCCAAACTGGGAATATTAAGAAGTATCATAATAGATAAGAAAATAAAAGAGCATAGTAAGAGCAGGGTCTGCATTCAATGAATACAGGGGTTGCTTTGAATTTAGGGTGGGGAACCATCTCTCTTTCAAAGAAAGGTGAATAAAAGGAAACTCAGTATCTGGGAAGAAAGCAGAAAGTACTTCCAGACTGTCACTATTTTTGAGTAGGATTCGATCACATACTGGCATATTCAGTTTGTGAAATTATAACCGGTTAGTAGACCTTCTACAACAAACCTGCTTTCCCCGAAGATCAGAACTTTTCCAATATCAATAGTAACAGGGGGGGAAACCACTGGAAAATGTGGGATAACACTTGCTTTGATGCAACATCTTCTAACCTCCCCAGAAACAAATCAGAATGAATGGTCATTAAGTAACTGGTATCGTCACTATGCAAACCAATCAGGATGGACGCTCAATAAGCAGATGGTCTGGAAGCACCCAAAATCAAGGCAGGATCAGCAATTGGAGGCTTTGTGGTCAATTCTGGCCAAATACTAAACAACAGCTGTCTCTCACCATTGCTGTCCAGAGGCAAAAGATGGAGATCAACCAATGCCAGTAGCAGTAGGACTTACTGGCAGACTACTTATGACAATAGAAGGAAAGGCCACACCCACCACACTCCATTGTCTCCTTAGACTGACTCTCCCAGGAAACTAGAAACAGCAGGAGTAGAAAGGGAGGCTAAGAAGATAATTGAGATGTAACAGTATCTTGCCGGCAAACGGGAAAAGCTTTGCGAAACATATTAAACATGCTAGTTCATTCATATATAATGATTCATTTTGTAATTTGAAGCTGATAAAGCAGATGAACAAATACAAAACTGTACTCTTACCATCCACAGCTAATGAGACAACATTTTGGGTATCTTCAATTCCATAGATGACATCGCAGCGGTAAACCCCAGCATCGCTTGCCTGCAATTTCTCCATAGTCAATGATGCATCACCAATGTCTTCCCAGTTGCTTGGAACAGACACCCTGTCTTTGTAGCCTCGCTCTAGCTTGACTTTCCCATTCTGGGCCACCAAAACAGTGGTTTCTCTTAGATCTTTTCCGCCTTTATCCTGTTCGATCTTTGACCACTTAATCCGGAAAAGTTCATTTGAACTGTGGTAGTTAGGCAAAGTAGGCAAGGTCGAAAAGAAGCAAGGGAGGATGACTTTTCCAGAGAGCGAGCCCTTCACCGGTGGGCTTTTTTCTGGAAAAGAAAATAGCATATAAGTGAGCTGGCAAAAGCTGATCTACACAAAATCAACAGAGACTTAAAATTCAAGCAACAATAGCCCCCTTCTATTACTACAGCTGAAAGTGTGCAGCAATTGGTTGATTCAAACAGCTGTCTGACATGTCACATTGGACCATAGTTTAAAACTTTGGTTATCACTTATGGTTTATTTGAAGGAAACAAACCATGGCCCCAGGTTTGGGCACAGCCATAGGAAGAGAAGTGGAGGAGCATATTGTTTTAATGGCTTTTAAATTGTATTTTTGTATTTTATTGTCCTGTAAATTGCTTCAGGACTCCTTTGAGGCATGCGACATGATATATACATTTAATAAAATTAACATCTGGAAGACTGAAAGTTGCCTATCCCTCTTCTGAGTGAGGCGCTGTATGACAAATAGAGCCTCATAAAACCCAGCCACTGAAAAATAACATTGCGTTTAAAATATGGAATCTCAGTTATGGGGGGGGGTCCCCTTTACAGGAAGGAGTCACCCCAGGATAGCATTTCTATGTAATATAAACAGCAACCCATTTACATTGGCATTGTCACTTGTTATCTTCTCATCATCCCTTTTGTCTTAAGTCGTTAATTTAAATCCTTGGAGCAGGGCAGTCACTCAAACCCCTTGACACATTAAAAGAATGAGTACACAGCACATAGCCCAAGTTCTGCCAACTGGGTGACTGTGGGAATGGCCCTACATGCACAAGAATCTCCTTCATGAGGGGGGTTCCTGACCACATGTGTACAGTCCCTTCCCACAGCCATCCTATCTGAAATACAGAAGGAAGAGTGGCCAATGGGCACATTGATGGCGGCGGTGAGAACCAGCCTGCACAGCCCAACAGCTCCCGCACAACTCTTACGCCGCGTGAAAGGGTCTGTGAGAATTCCCTCATATTTGCAGCATAAGAGACCACAGTAACACCAGCGATATCCAATGGCCAAGCCTAATTTCACTGAGCTCAATACAGGCTGGTAATGCAGCCCCTCTTTCCCATGGGGAATGGCCGGGACTGATACAGATTGAAACGAGGGTCTCTTCCAGCAAAGGGCCTTGTCTGTTTTGAAAAAATGGGAGATTAATTCATACAGGCGGCAAGCATTTTAGACTCGTCCAAATGGCACGCTATTGCCAACACATGGATCCTTTTGGGTCCAGAAAAAGGAAGAATGGGGGCAGAAAAGGGAAGAACAGGGTGGGGCACACTTATGCACACACTGCCGATATCACGCAGGGGCTGGGGACGGAACCGCCATGCGAAATTATTGTCACCTGCATGAATTAGTTTCTTCAGATCCCTTTACTAAAGCTTCATGTGTGTCAGGCTCCCTAGCAACACAGGGCAATATCAGATGTATTTATATAAATCATACCCAAGAGCCCTGACAATTGCCATTTCAGCACCATTCTTTGTCCCGTCGATCAACGGTCCGTGGCTCCGTGCAATTTTTAGACAGAGGTCTACCTCATGTGCTCACCTACTTCCTGGGCTCAGTAAATATTTTCAGCAGCACTGGCTCCTCCTGTGACTAATTTCTCCCTTCCACTGCCAGGCCCTGTTGGTTTCTCCAACCTGTGCACAGGAAATGCCTACAGGAACTATGGATCACTAGGAGTTCTTGAGAGGGCATGACACAAAGGAGGACATACTTTCCTTTTTGTTTCAAACTACAAATCCTCTCTCTCTGACTCCACATTTACTCAGTAATTGAATGCAGACGTCAAACCAGGTGAAAGAGGTATATTTTGCTACAGATATTATACACAGTGATGGTTGGGACAGAAGAAGCATGATGTTGGAGTTAAAACACACAACTCCAAAGACCGTTTCATCATGTTTTTTCTCTATGCGTCAGTGGGGGTCCTCTCATTCTCTGGACAGCCTAGGCCAGCGACTCGCTTTTCAGAATACAATGGTACCTCGGGTTAAGAACTTAATTCGTTCTGGAGGTCCGTTCTTAACCTGAAACTGTTCTTAACCTGAGGTACCACTTTAGCTAATGGGGCCTCCTGCTGCTGCCGTGCAATTTCTGCTCTCACCCTGAAGCAAAGTTCTTAACCTGAGGTACTATTTCTGGGTTAGCGGAATCTGTAACCTGAAGCGCATGTAACCCGAGGTAAACACTGTATTACTTGTTCTACCCTAACACTGTTTCCAGAAAATCTCACAAGATCTGGATATCATGTATGAATACATGGAAATAAGTTTGTATAAACATCTTCAATGCACCATCTACTAGTTAACTTGTTTTTCTCCTCACAGAAATGGGCATGTAGCCCAGGCCTGGCCTCCCCTGGAGCTGTGGGCCTGGGTAAGCCAAATGTACCCACCCATCCTCTTGCTTGGGCCCGGCTGATACTGCACAGATTTAAGTTTGTTACAGAATAAACTTGTGGTGCACTCCAGTAATGTCGGACTGCAGCTCCCATCATCTCTGGTCACTGGCCATGTTGGCTGTGGCTTGTGGGAGTTGTGATCCAAAAGATCTGGAAATTTGGTTCATGTACCAGGCTCTCATCCTGACCTTTTGCCAGGTCGAGGTTGGTTTTTATTCTAAAATCGTGGTGCTGTTTTCTAGTGTATATAAGCAACCACTCTGGTTAGAACTATTGTATTGTTCTAACTTTGCACACTGTATTGCTAAGGTTTGCGCAATGTTTATTGAGACTCAGCAAAGTAAAATTTTAAAAGAATACATAATCTAGTAATTCTAAGCAAGTGTCAGTTTATTTTTAACATTTATCTAGAGGAAACAGCCACATTCCCATTATTTCCAGAAAAACACACTCCAGGCAACAAATCATTGCCTTTTAATTATTGCCTTTCCAATCTAGGGGCTTAACATATCACTGAAATAAAACACCCCACGGCATTTTATGGGAGAAGGGCCCAAAGAGGAAGTGAAAGCACGTGGATAGTCCCTGCTTGATTAAAGGACTTTTACAATGGTTTTATACATCTCCAGCTGCAAACACTTTACTGCAAAATGTTTCCATACAACAAAAGAACATCCTTAAGGGTAATGCTGGCTACTGTTCATCTAACCTGCCTGCAGCATGTCTGGAGACGAAACTTTACATTTGCTAACATTGAATGCCAACCCTTAATCCCTCATTAAGTTATTCAATGCGACTTGACAGCCCTGGATACAAAAGCGAACTTCGTCCTTCCTTTCTTAAAAGCCCATTCAAAACGAATTAATGTATTAATTCAAAACAATTGAGAAACGTAATATCTGTGAACTAGTGCTGGCCACCAACAGTGCTAAGCAAGAAATGAGCACTTCCGACACCTGCAAGTTATTTAGCTGTTTAGGAAACAGCATTGCTTGCATGTAGTAATAGCCAGGGATGTTTTATAAATGCTCATTTTATGTGTACGCTGAGAAATACAGAGCAGGTTGAGAAGATATTGCATACTAAGATACACAAACGAGAATAAAGAAAACAAAGCACACAGGGCCATGATGGGAATCACAAGCTGTTGGGAATCCCAATTGGGGAGAGTATTGTTGCATTCATTTTTCATATTCAACTGGTTGGCCTCTGCGAGAACAAGGTGCTGGAGTCAGTAGCATAGCGTGGGCAGTTGCCCAGGGTGCAAATTTGTTAGAGGCACAAAATTCCTACACCCAGTGCTGCCTCAATACAGTTGCGTGTTTCCCTTTCTGGGCTTTGTTGAAAACGGCTTCTCCACGCGAACCAGGAAATGACCTCTCCAGACAACGGAACGACTCTTCTTTTCTCTGCGGCTGCAACCTTCTGGGTGACATGGATGCCATTAGCCGTTGAATGTGCATGTGTACTCCCAGTGCTTTATTTATTTTAGGGGGAAAGGAACTGGTATTCACCATGAAATTGTTACAGTAAGTGCCACACTTTTAATATTTGGGGGGGGGGGAGAGGTGCCGGTACTGCATACTCTTGAGTACAAAGCACTGCATGCACCCATCTTCAAATATCTGAAGGGCTGTCACATGGAAGATGGAGCAAACTTATTTTCTCCTGCTCTGGAGGGTAGGACTTGAATCAATGGCTTCAAGTGACAAGAAAGGTAAAGGTAAAGGGACCACTGACCATTAGGTCCAGTCGTGACCGACTCTGGGGTTGCGGCGCTCATCTCACTTTATGGTAGAGGGAGCCGGCGTACAGCTTCCGAGTCATGTGGCCAGCAGGACTAAGCCGCTTCTGGCGAACCAGAGCAGCGCACGGAAACACCGTTTACCTTCCCACCAGAGCGGTACCTATTTATCTACTTGCACTTTGATGTGCTTTCGAACTGCTAGGTTGGCAGGAGCAGGGACCGAGCAACGGGAGCTCACCCCATCGCAGGGATTCAAACCGCTGGCCTTCTGATCGGCAAGTCCTAGGCTCTGTGGTTTAACCCACAGCGCCACCTGCGTCCCTTTTGACAAGAAAGGAGATTCCCACTAAACATCAGAGAGAACTTGCTGACAGCAAGACCTATTTGACAGAGGAACGAACTCCCTAGGGAGGTGTTGGAGTCTCTTTCATTGGAGGTTTTTAAGCAGAGGTTGGGTGGCCATCAGTCATGGACTTTTTAGTTGTAATTCCTGCATTGCAGGGGGTTAGACTAGATGAGCCTCGGGGGTCCCCCTCTCAACTCTACAATTCTACGGCTCTATGAAAACACAACTATAACAAATTCAATAACCATCAGTTGCTCTTTCATGATACACAAAATCAGTTATGTGAAGCAACAAGCTCATAGTACCCAACAGTAGAGTCATCCACAATGCATGATGAACAAGCCTTCTGTTCAACACAGAACAAAAAATGACAGTGTAGCCATATATATATTCAACTATTCCATAATAGGCAGCCCAAGGTAGCTTTCCCTGGGAGTTCTTTCTGGTCTAGCTTTCAGATTAATCAACCAAACCTGTAACTGGGAAGAATTGGGGAAGGAGGGATAATGGAGTTGTGAATATTATTATTATTATTATTATTATTATTATTATTATTATTATTATTATTATTTGCTCCTGTAGCAGTCCATTCTCCCAATTCAGGAATGATTTATTGCCCTTTCTGCTGAAGTATCCATTTTAATTGGCAGAGACTTCTAGAGATAGGATGTTTCAAAGCAAAATAAATTTGCCTAAACCATATGTTCAGCTTGGCACTGCCATCTCTCCTGAGAAATGGGGTGCCGGAAATAATGATGCTTGTTTATATTTCGTGCAAACATTTGTTAAGGTCACTTATACACATTTAAAGTAAGTCTAGAGATGAATAAGAAAAACCTAACCAAATACTGTAGCATGAAATTGGCCAAATTAGTTTTCACCAGCACATCAGAAATCCTGCTTAACCTTTCAGAGGAAGAAAGGAAGGAATGGAAATACTAAGCGATAGTTCACATGTCCAAAAATGGGTAAAGGCTTTGCAAGGACATGTGCTCACTCTCACAAAACACAGCAGTGGCGAAAGATGTGTAAAAATGCAGTGTACACTAGGGTGATCATTTATGCATCGCCACCAAATGAGGACACAGATTAGCATAATATTTTCGTGTACATATTTATATGTCCTGCACAGATGCAAATTTAGAAATAATTACCATAATTTAAATAGAAATATAATACATCTCACCATAGTGAGGAAGACTAACCAGGTGACCTGCATGCCTACTCATTCTGCTAATCAGATGCTAATGGCTGATGGGCAACTCCAAAGTGCCTGCTCTTTCTTTTGAATGTTTTTAAATCTTTAAACCCGACAGACTGCACAATGCTTCAAATTCTGGCTAGCCAGGTACAGTGGTACCTCGCATTAAGAACTTAATTCGTTCCAGAGGTCCGTTCATAACCTGAAACTGTTCTTAACCTGAGGTACCACTTTAGCTTTAGCTTTAGCTTTAGCTAATGGGGCCTCCCGCTGCCGACGCACCGAAGCCACGTGATTTCTGTTCTTATCCTGAAGCAAAGTTCTTAGCCCAAGGTACTATTTCTAGGTTAGCGGAGTCTGTAACCTGAAGCGTCTGTAACCTGAAGCATCTGTAACCTGAGGTACCACTGTAGAGATATTTTCACTGCATCTTGCCAGGCAATGAATGTCTATCTGAGCAAGATCAGGGAAACATCAAAAAGCTTTCTGGGGTGGGGAGAGCTTTCCCTAGCAGGGCGAGCAGAATCAAGGAGAGGCGACCAAAGTCTGCAGAGTCAAAAATCTAAATCACAACACATGAGGAAGTGAGGAACTAGGGCTGCTGTTTCAGCAGAGGCTGAGACATAACAGCTACTTTCTGAAAGCTAGATAAGTGCAAGCAGGCCACAGCTCCACAGTTCTGCAGCATTTATCATCATGCTGGAAGCACTACTGAGCCAAGTGGGAGAACATTTTTTAAAAAAAAATGTGCTAGAGGCTCAGAAAGAAAGACCCACCAGACATCTGCTGGGAGGTAAGCTTGGAAAGCTGGCCAACAACTGCCGAGACCCCAGCTCAGAGCATGCCTGCAAGGAAACCTAAGAGAATTGTTCTGTCAGGTAGTAAATCAATGGTTTTATGCTGCTGAAAATCACTGCCCTGGAGACAGAGGCTGGGAACCTCCAAAAACTTGTCCCTGTAGAAGTTTCTTAGGAGAACAGTTCTTTGCAAGTAGACGTAATTCACCGGTGTCTGGACCACTTGAAGACACTGAGGAGCAGCTCCTCTAAGAGGAAAAGTTACAATGGTATGGGTTACTTAGATTAGAGGTAAGGACAGCAGGACATGACAGGGGTGTATAAAACAAACCTCTCTCAGGATAGTGAAATGTAGGGTTATTCAAATAAGATGATTGACATAAGGAGCCGGGGCGGCTTCTGTCAATTAGTGATGTATTGGAAAAATTGGGGCTATTGGCAGGTGTGGGGTTGTGAATAGAAGAAACAAGGTGGCCCCCTAAGGCAGGAGCTGATGGGCAGGGTGGTGGTAGCAGCAACACACTCTTCCCCCGCCCTGCACCCCAGATGTTCCTCCTAAGCCCTCCAAAATGGCTAGGCTCAGGCTGCATAAGTATTATATCATAAATAAATGCAGCAACAATAAAAAAGGAAGAGAGCAAAGCAGAAACTCCTAGAGGAGAGCAGAAACTCATAAGACACAGTGTACCTTATAGCAAAAAATCACTTCTTTGAGATATGGGCCCATATCTTCAGCCTTCTAGGAAGAGCAGGCAGCTAGACACAACACACAGTAGTGTGAATTATGTTTGTTCTGCCTACTGATACAAAATAAAATAATCAGAGATACTATTGACACTGAGATGGGGGGCATTCCATTTGCAGATTAGGGACTAGGGTATCTTATAGACTGCCTCTCCTGGTACGGATCAAGCAAATCATTATGATCTTCCAAGAGGACCCTGCTTGTTGTTCCACCACTAGCAGAATGTCAGTAAGTGACAATAAGGAAGCAAGTCTTCTTGGTGATAACACCTACCTTCTGGAATGCACCCTCCAAGGTAATTCACGAGGCAGACTGTAAAGACCTTTGCATCATAGAGTTGCAAGGGACCACAAGGGTCATCTAGTCCAACCCCCTAAAATTCAGGAATCTTTTGCCCAAACCAACAACTCCAGGATTAAGTCTTATGCTATACTAACTGAGCTATTAAACTCATATATGCTTACACAAGCTATCCTGGACTGTTACTTTTTATTTTTGGTTAAGTACTCTTACTCCGTTTTATTTTCTCATACACCATTGTGTTTTGTTTTTGTTTAGTTTCTGGAAAATTTTATTGAATGTTGTTTCTGAATGTATATATTTTTAAATGTAAACCAATTACAGCAGTCTCCGAAAATCAGAAGGGCTGTCAGCCAGAGATAGAGCAGACTTGAGCCTCATCGGCGCCATACATTTAAAGCACTTTAAACAGTCATGGCTTCACACACCCCCAAAAATCCTGGGAACTGTAGTTTGCTGAGGTGCTGAGAGTTGTTAGGAGATCCCTATTCATCCCATAGAAGTGCAATGCTTAGAGTTTCTTGATTAAAAGGGTCGATCATTAAACCACTTTGTGAACTGTAGCTCTGTGAGAGGAAAAGGGGGCTCCGAACAGCACTCTTACCAAACTAACACTGTTGTCATACCCTCCAACATTTCTTTGATGAAAATAGGGACATCCCATTCCATAATGATAATTTTACTATTTATGCCCTACACATCTTACTGGGTTGCCCCAGCCATTCTTTGCAGCTTCCAACATATATAAAAACATAATAAAACATTAAACAAGCTTCGCTATACAGGATTGCCTTCAGACGGCTTGGGGGTTGGATAACTCCATACCCTACAAATGAAAATAAGGACATCCTAAGGAAAAGTGAAACATTCTGGGATCAAATCAGAAACTGGGATGGTCTCTCTAAATCAGGGACATCCCTGGAAAATAGGGACACTTGGAGGATCTGTATTGTATAGCCTGGCAAGTATAAGGTTCTACACCAACCCCCTCCGTCTTTATCTATGAATTCCATCCCATCACTGAGGGAGCCTAAGCACCCCACTCTTTAGTTAATGTGCACAAAACATATTGCAAAACAATCACCTCTTGAACATGTGGTAATAGTCTTCCACCCAGAGAGCTAATGCATTCAGTTGCTAGGCAGTTATAAGAGCTGTTGAGCTGTTTAATTAATTTAAAGGGAGGTAGTTATAGGCAGGGATCCCAGAGAAGCTATAAATTCTGTATCCCACCTCCTGGAGCTCACAGTCACATTTTTCCCCTCTACACTGAATAAAATCTCTTCTCTTTTTTGACCTCAATCAGAATCACAGCCTTCCCGCATTCAAAGGACTCAGACCTCTGGGTTAAAAATCTGTGCTGTTAAACCTCATCTTGTTATCCATTGCAAAAAATGATCTTTCTTTTTTTTTTAAGATGCTCAGCACTTGAGAGGCAACAAAGACTTTTGCTATGACCATAATACCAACACCCTTCATCTCTGCAGAACTTTGTCTCTGAAGCATGTATCTTAGTGTTAAGGTTTTAGTCTTACTATAAGTTATTATAACTTATAGGCTGCAACTGGATTTCTTGTGGGCAGTGCCAATCCTGTACAGTGGTACCTCGGGTTAAGTACTTAATTCGTTCCAGAGGTCTTAATTTGTTCCAGAGGTCCATTCTTGACCTGAAACTGTTCTTAACCGGAAGCACCACTTTAGCTAATGGGCCCTACAGCTCCCGCCGTGCCGCCAGAGCACAATTTCTGTTCTTATCCTGAAACAAAGTTCTTAACCTGAAGCACTATTTCTGGGTTAGCGGAGTCTGTAACCTGAAGCGTATGTAACCTGAAGCATATGTAACCCAAGGTACCACTGCATGTATTGGATTTGTGACCATTTTGCTTATTTGCCTTCAGTAGCAGTAAAGCTCTGCTGGATGAGATACAATTGCCTCTGGTCTATTTTGGTAGATCCTGCAATGTGTTTAAGTTTTTATTCTGCTAACTATATGTTGGTTTTTATCTCTGGATAAATATGAGAAGAATTTATGACCATATTGTTAACTATAATAAATATAAATCTGAGCAACCCCCAGCCCAATGATCAGCTATGAAGGCACAGATCCATATGTGCTTGTTATTCTATAACCAAAATAGAAAAACCTCAGAGAAAAACCTTCCACAAATTAATTATTCCAGGATATTGCGATGCCAGCTTGCAACCCAAAGATCCGCCCATGTCTCTTGAACAGCCCCATAACTCCCAAAAGGGATATTCTTCCTGTTCATGGAAGGCACTGTACTTGTATGTAGATTGTCATGTTTGAGAACTATTCATCAGTGCTTTGTGGTCCAAATACACTCTAAGCACTATCACAAAATTCAGATAAGTGTGAGCTCTGAAGGCTATCTATGTTTCAATGAGCACATTAGACCAGCAGACTAGATTCAGGCCACTTTATATCAGAATTCACAAATTCCCCAAGCATTCCTAATCATGTCTAATAAACCATTGAGAGGTATATCTTGGGTGAGTTTACATAGTAGTGTTCAAAGTCATTTAAACTAGTCTTCATTGCCCCATATTTTGATACAAAATTCCATAAATCAGTTGCACTTTGGGTGAAGAAATACAGCTTCCTTGAGCGAAGTAGTAAATGAAGCAGGAAGTCGCTGAAAGCAATCTTGGCTTCTAGGTGACAGTTCACATCATACAATACATATGCATGCAATCATCAAACGTGATGATTTACATATGGAGGACTAGGACAACATTTGGAAAGGGCAACAGAAAGTCCAACAAACTTATAGTTTCAGACCACATAAAGTTTTTCCACAGAAGAGGCTATTCTTTTCTATAGTATCTACAACAAATGTTTTTGAAATGCACAGCTTCCCTCAATTTTTGCAATTCAGTTTTGAATATATAGAAAAGAACAGCCCCTTAACTACTGTGTGAACCTCTTCTTCCCCTGTCCAACACACACACACCCCTTAGGTACACATAATGGGGTCACCAGCTATTACCAACATGGAAGTGCCTTCTGTGCAGGACTTTCATCAGATGTAAATCAGCCCTTAGGATCACCCCGTCAACGTATATAGATTGCGAGAGCAGATCTGCAGAAATATCCAGGTCTACCAGCAGAAACGTGCATGAGGCTTTGACAATGAAGGTAATAAATTGAATTCTAACAAAAACCTTTCTGTTCTGCCAGATGGCTTGTGGTCTGAGTTCGTACAGTAAAGAGAGGGAGGATGTAAACCAGGCATGGTGAAGGATCAGTTACTGTTCAGGCTCCGGCTGTAAATCATGTGAAACTAGGCAAATGTACATTCCATCTGCAGCAATAATATTTAAGAGGGCACATGCATCTGAATGTAGTAGCATGAAACACCCACAAACACATCAATACATGCTTCTTGTTAATACTCACTGGCCCTTTCGAAACAAATACCATAGAGCTAGAGGCAATAGCCATTCCACCCCTGAGGCATCTACAAATCTCTTGACCAGGGCCGGCCCAAGACATTCTGACACCTGAGGCAAACCACAAAATGGCACCACTGCGCCAGGGGAAAGGGGGCAGGTGAAGATTTACAAAAGGAACAAGTTGGGAATGAGTATATGCAATCTGCAACAAAGGGAAGCCAAGGTTGCATTCAGCGACTTGCTGCCATGTGTACTACTTCATTCAAATCAACCTTGATGGTGGGAATCAAAGCAGAGGAAAGGGTGGGGGAGGGGGACTGTGGAAGGTGGAGTGGGGTAGAAAATGAAGGGGAGCAGAAAAGGGGACAGCAGAAAAAGGGGGGGGGAAACAGCATTCCCTTTAAATTAGGTGAGGTGTAAGAGGCATACGTTAGCTGCTGCCTTAGATGAAATGGAGAAATCATGGAGTGTTGAGGCAGCTTCTAGGCACAGTATTGATATGTTGTGGTTTATTCCAACTCCACAATTCTATGATTCTATGATGATGCCATGAGAGGAAAAGAGAGAGGTGTAGGAGGAGGCTATATCTGGATAATCTTTCCTCCCCCATATGAAAGTTTTGGGGCAAAACCCAGCAATTTTGAGCCTCTGAAATGAGGCTCTCAAACAGATAATGTGGCACCGCTGCCTCGCTTGCCAGTTGCTCCCAAAAAGAAATTAAAGCAGCCATCACAAATGCTTAACTATGGTTGAATGCAAATGAGCAGTGTGCTAGTACACGCTGCTCAAAAGTCCCTGTGTTTGCTCTTCCACCACTCCTGGACGTGCTGCACTGGGAGCAACAAACCACAATGCTTGGCATCCAAGCCCAGGCTCGTGCTTCGTTTCCCCCAAATGAACCACAAGCAGCAGGCCAAGAACAAACCCTGGCTACCACTTGTGCTTTGTTTGGAGAGAAACAAACCATTAGTCTGGGTTTGAATGACAAGGCAAGCCAAGGCTTGCGGTTTGTTGCTCCCAGCATGGCCTGTGAGCAAAGTGAAGAGGGGACTTTTGAGCAGTATGTCCCAGGACATGGCCCAGTCACATGAAACCCTGATTAAAGATGCAATTGCTTAATTGTTTATCATGGTGTGGAAACCAGGCCAGTGATGAAAACCATTGATAAAATTACAACAGCAGTGGTCCTACAAAGAGCCTTATTATTTTCAATATAAATGTATTTTTGTTGTCGTAATTGAAATGGTAGATGGTATTTGCACATACCAGGGGAAATGTGGCAGGGAGGTTTTAAGAAAAACTGGGTTTTAATATGGAAAAATATGAAAGTGTAAGGCAGGTCAATTAATTTTGATTTTATACATTCTTCTTTCCTGTTAGGGGATTACACCCAGTTGCAAATATTTAAATTATGCCTCCATTTACGTCACACATACATTTAGCTTGCTATTAAAGGTACCACCTTAGCAACAGACAGGGCAAATCATGATGGAAATCTCCACCTCAGTGGAATATATAGCCCATAAAAGTCTGTCAATGGTTTAATCCACAAACCAGTTGAACCAACTGAAGCAACGTAAGGTACAGCGTTCTTTACACAGAAAACACTTCTGTGTGGGAATCACCATGCAATCTCTGTGTAGATGGTCACATGTGAATAATCATGTAGCAATGTGCATGTGTGAGATCACAAGTTGTACTTCTTTCCATACAGCAATATTGTAACATCTGAAGTCACCATAATCTAGTCTGAGATTAGGCTGGAATCCTATGCTTATTTACCAGGTATTGTCCTGTTGGAACCCAGTGGGAAATGCTTTGTACTGTAAATCTAGGTGTTCTGGTTTAGCTACAATCAACTATTAATGCAGTACAGTGGTACCTCAGGTTACATATGCTTCAGGTTACATACACTTCAGGTTACAGACTCCGCTAACCCAGAAATATTACCTCAGGTTAAGAACTTTGCTTCAGGATGAGAACAGAAATCGTGCTTGGGCGGCGCAGCAGCAGCAGGAGGCCCCATTAGCTAAAGTGGTGCTTCAGGTTAAGAACAGTTTCAGGTTAAGTACGGACCTCCAGAACGAATTAAGTACTTAACCTGAGGTACCACTGTATTCGGTTTGCCAACAGACCAGAAGATAACAGGCCTGGTTGATGTGTGTGATGTGCAAAAGTTGGCGTATAATAAAGATAACCATTATCTCACTTCAC
Organism: Podarcis muralis; assembly: GCF_964188315.1. Classification (NCBI taxonomy): domain Eukaryota; kingdom Metazoa; phylum Chordata; class Lepidosauria; order Squamata; family Lacertidae; genus Podarcis; species Podarcis muralis. The sequence goes on from NC_135665.1 coordinate 34,982,297, forward strand.
AATGACTGCACAGCAAACTGCTCTTATAGGCACAGCAGCAGTGGGTAGCTAAATAATTGACAAGCAACTAGTGTAAGCTAGCACCCCCTCTATAGGCCAGGCATAGGCAAACTCAGCCCTCCAGATGTTTTGGGACTACAACTCCCATCATCCCGAGCTAACAGGACCAGTGGTCAGGGATGATGGGAATTGTAGTCCCAAAACATCTGGAGGGCCAAGTTTGCCTATGCCTGCTATAGGCCATTCTGGATGGAGCTGGTGGAGGTTAGAGTCCAACAACATTCTGAGGGCACCATGTTGTCTGCTGCTGGTCTACAGTGACTGACAACGACTTCTCAAGGTTTCAGAAAATAGTCCCTCCTAGTCCTACTTGGAGGAATTTAGGAATGTCTGCATGCAAAGCATGTACTCTACCACTGAAGAACAACATAGGAATATAGGAAACAGACCCACTGGTCCTTCTAGCTTGGTACTGGCTGGCGCTGGGTCTCCAAGGTTTGCTGCAGGATTGTCTCCCAGTCCTACCTTGAGAAGCTAGGGATTAACTTGGGACTTTATTCAGCTCCCATTCAGAATATTAACTAGCAGTTACATGAGGAACAGAGTGCTCTCTCACTGGCTGATTCCCCCTGGGAATATAATCTGAGAAGAGCACTGTCATCTCTGTTTCCAACAGGAACTCTTGAACCTTTGCTAACTCTTGCATGGTGCTGAGATGCTTCTTTCCCCCAACATCGTAGGTTGATAACGGCACAAGCTTTTACTCCTTAGTTATTTTTATTGTCAAGCAGCTGTTAAAGGCGAATAGGAACACTGTCCAAAAAGGGGCGGGGAAGAAGTGGCAACCCTAAATAAATAAATATACAGAGATTTTCCTTCATTTCTGTGTAACTAGGAGCCATCAGGGCAAAGGAACCACACACACATTAAAGTTATGGAGGTCAGACTAATTGCTTCAGAATAATTGCCATACTCCCATTGCCAAAAAACATCAGGACAACTTCTCCAGTTCTCACAGAAGCCAGCTTCAGCAAATATTCCTGGTCCACAATGTCCTTACCTTTGTGAAGTGCACCTGTTATGGCTAAGGTCCAACACATCCATAAGAGATTTTTTAACATCTTGACCTACAAAAAATGAAAACACAAAATAAATTAAATGTACTCTGCTGTGGTCTTATAAAAGCTTCTAAGTAAATACTTGATCTGGTAATTATATATATTTATCAAATTACAGGCTATTTCGTTGTCTTTATTCTAGCTCTTTAGACAAGTGGTTCTATCCAGTGGTGCCTTTCCATCCTAGTCACACAGACTGCAAGTGACAAGCGCCATTAACATAGGCGCTTCCCCATAACCACATACAAGGAATCTCTCTTCTCTCATTATGCCTGCTATGGCTGATGTGTGTATAACCTAAACACAAAAGTTGAATGGTGCTTCAATATATATGGAATAATTGACAGTTTCATTTATTAATCAATTAAAAGTCATATTATTGAGTTTGATTGATTAATTGTGATTAATTAATATCCTTTAATTGGGGGACAGCCCTCTGCCATTTTTTGCTTCAGGTGCTCTAAGTCACCATGTGTCAAGGGTGGTGAAACCCAGACTAGCTCTCTCTTTCATGCTAGCTCTCTCTTTCATGATAAGGAATATAATGAGAAAGGGATTAGTTAAGACGATCAGTTTCTTTCTCTCTCTTTCTCCTGGAGTTTAGCAACAGCAATGAAGCAGAGGAAGAGCATGATGGTGTTTCCAAAAAACATTTCCTTCACATTCACTGCTGAGCTTAGATTTGCAGTATAACATGATCAGAACTGCAGGAAACAAATCACCCACATTCATCACTGTCAAGTAGTATTAGTAATGCAGTGGTAGTTAGTTTGAGTTAAGGGAGGCCTACAAACCCAAGGGATTCCTAAAACAAAGGACCTGGTGGTACACAACTAAATTTCTCCTAATTAATAATTTTTCTGACACTGGAATTTCGATAGTTGAGCCAATTAGCTGCCCTTCCTGCTATCTTCACTCTCCTGCGAGTCAATCCAAATGCAATTCCTCCCTGTGGGAACAAGTCTTGATGTGTCTCTCTCTAAATTCTGTATGGCTTTGCCAAAACATGACACTCTGATCACTCTTTTAAGTTCTGGGGTGCTATAACTATACTGGGGAATGGGCTATTTTTTTTCTTTGCCTTTGCTACCATAATCCACAAGGGCAACTTTTGTGTTGGAGAGAAGTAGCTATGTATACTGCAGTTTTTAATGGGTATGGACAGAGACTGGAAAACCAGGAGTTAGGACTTGGGAGGCATAAATCTCTGGTCCATAGTAACTGGAGCCCAATTGCTAATCTCAGAACAAAAATGCATATAACTCAGAGTACTAAGCTGCTGCTGAAAATGTACCAAGTTTATGTTTCTTTCCAAATTTCCTTTACCTCTTCTCTGTCCCCGCTTCATACCATTGGTTGCCTCTGGCAGGGATGAAGAGGACAAAGACTTTTTTTGTTCTAATGCTGTAAGAATTCCTTGCCACCAGAGCTAACACCAAGACAACAAATAAAATTGACTGCAAGACACAGCATGGCGTTCAATGTTGCATGCCAGAGTTATTTACATCAACACCAGCCCACCAGCCCCATTTTGATCCTTGACCCATGCACAGACATTCCCCCAAACAGGGGTGTCTAACAACAAATCCTCCCTCTGGTGGATCAGTACCAGTACCATACCCTCCAACATTCCTCAGAGGAAAATAGGGACATTTCTCACTCCCCAACCCCAATTATTTGTCCCCACGCCCTGCAGAACATTTCCTATCAGAAGAAGGGTGAGTGCTAGCATCACCAAACCAATGGGACACAGCACACAGGCCCACCACCTCCATTATTTGATAAATTTACAAAAAGAAAAACACACACCAATAAATAAATTTTAGAAAGGGCCAAGACTGGGCACAGATAAACAAAGCATTTTTTAAAAAGCATCAGAAATCCTTGTGCTCTGCTCAGCTCTGCTCCCCCTTTCTTCCCACCCAGCGCAGCCTCTCCTCCTCTTTGCCCACCTCCAGCCATGGAGAGGCCATGGATGCTCCTTTGTAGCCACTGCAACCACTGCTTGGGACAAGCTCCATCTCCTCCTCCTCCCTCAGCTCAGTGGCAGCAGCACCAGCAGGGAAAATAGGGACATTCTGGGATCAAATCAGAAGCCAGGATGTCTTTTGAAATTCCAGGACAATCCCTCGGAGATCAGAACACTTGGAGGGTATGCAGTACAAGGGGTTAATGTTGAAACTGTGGAACTGTGAAACACCCCTCTATAGCAGATGGCAGGAATGATCTTCTCCATATGGAAACCAGGGTGAAAAGCCTGGGGCACGATCCATGCAAAAACTATGGTTCCTGTTGACCAACCTCTATCCTCAGTTACTATTCTAATTGGATGTAACGCATTGCCATTCATTGAAGTAGCACCCAGGGTAACTGGTTTTTAAATTGTATTCCTAGCCATATACTGGGAGAGCAAATGCACCATATTTGAGTCTACTTTTTAACCAGGTGCCCATAAGCCCTTTGGACAAAATGGCAGACTCTTGTTGCAGCTGGAAGAGAAGATGCCTAAATGGCAGTCTGTACTTCAACCCCAGTTTTCACTCAGGAGTCTTTCTCTCATCTTGCTTTTAAAGAATACAATTTCCTGTTTTCACATGGTCGCTCTCACCCTTAACACATTTATTACGTGTTCCAGCTTGAAGAAAGCCAAGGCCTTAGGTAAAGTCAACATCATTTTTTAAATAATGTGAATAAAAATCACAGGGCATAGCTATACATTTTTAATATGGGTGGGGTTTTTTTTAAAAAAAAAAAACAATTAGTCAAACCGCCACTCCAGTTCATTAGCAGATAATAAGAAAACTTCAAATGTTCAGAATGACTTGGGAATCTAACCTCCGAGGGTGAATTTTTATTAATCCTGTGTAATATTAGCCAGCCGATTTCAGTAGCAGCACAATACATTCAGTGAGAAGGCATATTAAAAAAAGAATACTCCTGGGGCGCTTCCCTCCTATTCAGGTGAATAGGCTGCGGCTGACCCAGCTTATTTCTAGGTCACTTGGAGGCAACCCAACCAGAATGAGGCAACAAGTTGAGAAATGCTATATTGTATACTCTCACCCCTCTTCAACATATTGCCCTGCCAGTGGAGTTGGATGGACCCTGAACACACAGAATGCATGTGAAAGCTTTTTAAAGTGACCTAATTTTGATAGACAGATACGGGGCCTATCCACCCATTAGGCAGGGTGAGGCTGCTTCCTCAGGCAGCAGATGTCCCCAAGGCAGCACTTCTATGGTCAATCTTCCAGGGAACATGCACCAGTGGACAGAAGCATTCAAGCATCACCAGTAAGTGGAGAAGTTTGTGGAGAGTCCTTAGGGCCAGACAGAGCTGTGCTGGGCCTTGAGACCAGATTTAGACCCATTTCAAGCCACCTTCCGGTCAGGGTTCAGGACTGAGGCTGCCTTAGTTGATTTCACTGAACAAGAGGAAAGGATGGGTATGATCCATTGGATTCTCTTGGCTCTCGTGCCGAGGATCACTCATGCTGACATTCACACGTTGAATGTCACTGTAAGCCATGGTTTGCATGCCACAGCAACAAACCATGAATGAGCAGCATGCTAATGCACATTCTTCAATCACCCTCCTTTCACTCTGCCCTGTCTACAGCTGCAAGAAACAAGCCACAAGGCTTGCCTTAGTGTTACATGTGAAATGGTCTCAAAATGAAAGCAGTAAGCCAAGAACAAAGCTTAAAGGAGGAGTGGCTGAGCAGCATGCGCCATTGTGTTGCTCGATCATGGTAAGCCAGAAACTATGGCTTTTCATGTCATGTGGCTACGGCTCATTATGAATGCACACTTTGGGGGGTCTACAAGCTGGAAAAATACAATGTGTGAGGCAGCCTCCAATGAGTAGATGAGCAACCATCTGCATAGCTCTGAGAGAGCATGCTGCAATTTCAATCTCTTATCAAGCCAGTGTGTGCACAAAAAATCTGAGCAAAAGAGATTCAAGGAGATGCTTCTTGGATGGAAACATGTCTGAGCTTGGAGCACTTGCAATGAAAAATGAACAGGAATAGAGTCTGTTAAGAGCTGTGACTTTTCCCATCCTTACGTTGCTTGTCAGAACTGTTTGTTCCTTGATGGAAGGAAGTTTTGCCTGTCCCCTGCTCCTTCCTCCATTTTTCAAAGTCTTCTTGTTGTGATCAAAGATGTAATAAACCCTTGCTCCTTGGGCTGCAGAGTCTATCAGAGGCTTGTCTCTTCCTGTTCATCTGCTGTTGCTGCTGTGAAAGAGCCCTGGGGATCTCTATTCACTTAGAAGAGTCTTACTCCTTTTTTCAGACACAAAATGTGCAGAGATTCTAATCTAATCCTCCCCAAAATAGACATGCAGATGTTGTTCCTTCTGGTTTAATTAATGGCTAAATCCTACCCCAAGTATTTTATGTGAACTGAAGTACCGCAACAAGATTGTAGAAAAAGTATAACAGGAAACAACCTCTACTGCTAGATTTGCTGAATCTACTTCAAATAACTACATTCATTCAAGCAGAAGGCTATAGCACTGTTTACTTTGTATCAGGATAGTTTTGCCTTCCCATTTCCTGTTTCCAAAGGTTGGTGTCATTTTATTCATTCAGTTTGTTTAATTTACATCCCATCTTTCCTCCAAGGAGTTCAAAGTAGCATACATAATTCTCCTCCTCCCCAGGTTATCCTCACAACAAACCTGTGAGTTAGGTAAGGGTGAGATTGACTGACCAGTGAGTTTCATGGCAGAGTGGGGATTCGAACCCTGGTCTCCCAGGTCCTAGTCCGACAACCTAACCGCTACACCACACTGGCAGCTAGACTTGCTCACTAGTGACTATGCATAGGATTGTAGTCTTGGTCTTTGAGAAGCCATGGTACTCTGGCATGTTACTTGTTTTTAGTGAAGTTGAAAAGCCCAAGTCTCGGCATGGCCTATCGATGGGCATAGACCCCAAGCGAGCACTTCCTTACTATGCCCAGCTAACAAGCTATGATGCAAATTATTGCAGCAGCCCTAACATATACTTGCACTTTGTATTGTTCACTATCAACTCATCTCCCATCTTTTGAAACTCTCTGCTGGACCGTTAATTGCTGAACACTGATTAGTTTCACCATAAACGCTGCTGCTTAAATATTCTCCTCTCGGTTTAATTAACTTTGCCAGTTTCACCACATTACTGCCAGTTGATTAATTGCTCTGTTGCTCACAGTTGGTTAATTTCGGCCATATTCAATTAATCACAGTCTCTTGATGAGCTCATTATCGCTTGCTATGGACTGGCTGCCAGAACCTCAAAACGACTGACTCCCCCAAGGCATGCTTTGGTCCTTGCTTCTGTCTCTTCACACCATACTTAAAGTGTTCCCATACTCTGAAAACTTCTGAAAGGTTTGTGTCACACAGATCTACATACAGAGCAGAAGCCTGCATAATTTCTATCTCACCAAGCAAAAAAAGGAGGCCACCAGCCATGTGTGGAGCCAACCACTGTCAACCTTCTGTTTTTGCTGCTTGACAGGAGCTGCAGAAATGAGTTACTGGCAGGCCTGGTAGGCTGTGCTCAAATTATTGGGTTACATCTTGTGCAGATTTGATGTGTGGATGTCGGGAAGTCAAGCCCTAGATATCCATTCTCCCCATCGCATATATTTACAGTCATGTGAGGGAAGGGGAAGTGTGGATGGACCCTGGTTAGCTCAGTTGGTTAGAACGTAGTTCTGATAATGCCACGTTTGTAAGTTCAATCCCCGTATTGGACAGCTGCATATTCCTGCACTGCAGGGGGTTGGACTAGATGATCTTCAAGGTCCTTCCAACTCTACAGTTCTATGATTCTATGGAGCCACTGGCCTGTCTCCTCTTGCAGCTCCCTGTCACCTGCACACACTCACAAAAACACACAAAACACTGGTATTCCAGGGTTCTTAATTAGACAGAGAGTGCATTCAGACATGGGCATTATTGCATTAGTTTTCCTGATTACAATGCTAGTGCTTCTATACCAGTTTCAATGTCCTGCTTTCCCTTAGGAAGTCCCTTTTACACTGCATTGCCCAATGTGTTAAGGAACTGTGGCTTTTTCATCAACATACTGTACTGCCATGTCACGCTGAATTTCAGTGGGTGTGTTGTGACACAACAGTTAACATCACTGGACATGTTGCCACCCATTACACACATGTGGGCTTCTGTTTCCCCGTGAAAATGTCAGGAAAGAACTGTAGTCAAGAATATTACCCCAGATTTCATCACATGGCACGATCCATGGAAAACCATAGGAAAATTACAGCACAAAGCTCCCACGATTTTCTAGGTTAACGAGGTTGCAAATGGATTTTTTCTGGAAGCAATTAAAACAGAATGAGTGCTTAACTTCCATTGAATCCCGATTTTCAGAAGCTGCTTTTGCAACATGTGAAAGAGCACATGAAACACAGAAATTATCCAATAAAGAAATTGAGAACACAGAATAAAGTGTCGTCTGAATGCAACCAGAGACTCTGCACAACTAAAGCAAAGAAACATTCAGCCACAGATGGACCTAGCTACCAGTAGTTTGTTCCTGCTCTAAAGGGTAGGACCCAAACCAATGGATTACAATAAGGGAGACTCCAACTAAACCAGAAGTGGTCCAACACACAGCCCATAGGCCACACGTGGCCCGCGAGGCTGATTTTGGTGGCCCCAGGGAGAGTAATGGGACAGGAGCCCCGGATGTGCCAAGGTGGTGGCTGCCTGCAGTGCTCAACTCCACCATATTGTGTGCGGCTCTAGCCTTGCCAGGGCAGTCGCTGTCACCAGCCCAGGTGCTTCAGGGGGAGGGTGGGCAGCACAGCCTGGGCTGACCAATGCCAGGCAGGCAGGCAGGCAGGCAGGCGGCGCTGGCACTGGGCTCACAGGGCCTTTTTTAGCAGCCACCACCTCTGCTAACGCTTCTCCCGCTGGGCTCAGCTCTCCCTAGTCCAGGTATGAGAGTTGGAAGCATGGATTTGGAGGACCAGAACGAGCCGGAGCCTCTCTGATATGCGCCCCTTGGGATCTTGGAAGAAAGCAAGGCAGAGAAGGGGCTCCATGTGCTGAAGCACCTTCTGGGGGGTGGTATTGGCTTGTTGTTTTTATTTTGATTTATATTTTGTGGTTTTATATTTTGATTTTGTTCTGTGAACTGCCCTGAGACCTCTGGGTATTGGGCGGAGTATATATATTCAATAATAATAATAATAATAATAATAATAATAATAATAATAATAATTCTACAGCATTATTATTATTTTGCTGTGAGGCAAGCCAGCCTAGCAGACTTTTGGCCCACTTTGGATAGATGGGTGGGTGGAAAGTGGTTCCTTACTCAGACCCTCCTAGTGTCCCTATTTTCCAGGGACAGTCCCAGATTTACAGAAGCCGTCCTGGTTTCTGATTTGATCCTGCAATGTCCTGCTTTCCCTTAAGAAGTCCCTTTTTTCATTGGAGAAACGTTGGAGGGTGTATTCTTAGGAGTAGAATGCCTTGCCCAAGGGCAGTCATTTGGTCAAATCTCTCTCTCCTATTAGCTAACATGTAAAAAAAAAGCCCCAAATTCATATTAAGGCAATGCCTTCCTTAGGCCAACTAGAATGTCACAAAAAGAGTGTGGAAGCTTTTGAGTTCTCCATAACTCATCATACTATGGTAAACAAAGGAAGTGTGAGGGAGAGAGAGTTGGCTGGTGGTGAAACATCTGGCCGCATCTGGTCTGATGAAGAGTTCTGAAGAACTCAAATGTTTGCACACAATTTTATGGCATGTCGGTTGGCCTAATAAAAATATTGCTCTACGGTGGAGTTTGGATTTCTTTTACTTATGGGCCAGTACAGTTCCAGCGATTTCCTGCTGAAAAAAAGCCCTGGTTCTAGCACCTCTCAGGTGGGCACCATCGCCATTCTAAGAGAACAAGGAAAGTGCACATGGTGAGTTCAGACACCTTTTTTCCTATAAAAATACCACTGCTCTTGGGTATTGATATTTTAATGAATCTGTCCATCTCCACACCAGACATTTAAAACACTGTTATACTATTTTAACAGTTGTGGCTTCCCCCAAATAATCCTGGGAGATGTAGTATGTAAAGGGTGCAGAGAGTTAGGAGAACCCTAATCTCCTCACAGAGCTACAATTCCCAAAGTTGTTTAGAAATTGCTCCCTCTTTCCTAGGGAAATTTGGAGAATTTAGCTTGCTAGGGGGGATTTCAGCTCTCCCATCAACAAATGACAGTTCCCAGGATTCTTTGGGGACAGCCATGCCTGTTTAAAGTACTACAGTGGTACCTCGCAAGACGAATGCCTCGCAAGACAAAAAACTCGCTAGACGAAAGGTTTTTCCGTTTTTGATTTGCCTCGCAAGACGAATTTCCCCTATGGGCTTGCTTTGCAAGACGAAAACGTCTCGCGACTTTGTTTTCTTTGTCTAAAAACAAAGACATGTTTTGTTTATAAAGTTAATTTATTTTCCCTTCAGTTTTTGAACTGCTCTTTACAGTATGTGTGACTTTAAAGAGCAGTTAATAAACTGTTGTTGTACCAAATTTGGCTTTGTTTGGACTTTTTTTGACCATAGGAACGCATTAATTGATTTTCAATGCATTCCTATGGGATTTCGTGCTTCGCAAGACGAAAAATTCGCTAGACGACAAAAATTGCGGAACGAATTAATTTCGTCTTGCGGGGCACCACTGTACGATCCTGCTTTAAATGTAGAGTGCAGATGTAGCCCCTAAAGTGCCTGGAGCAGACTTCTTCAACCGCTCCAGATGTTTTGGACTTCAGTTCCCATCAGCCTCACCAGCACAGCCAAAGGCCAGAATGCTGGGAACATTTGGAGGGCCCCAGGCTGGCAAAGTCTGTCCTAGAATATCTGCTCTCCATTCTTCAAGTGGGTCAAGTCTTTTTAAAAAGCTGCTAACAAGAATCTTCAAAACTACACAATAAAACTATTTGGATTCACCCCCATCTATTGCCAAGTTGCTAAATATTCCTAAAATGTGCAAAGATATAATGAAGTATGGATTCTTCAAATGCATTAGCAGGGACACCTGTTAGCCGCCACCATATTAAGAATCCTTCTGCAATAAGGCTGGCATGCAAAAACATGAATGTGCTAGAGGAACATCAGATTTAAATATTAAAGTTTGAAATGATAAGATACTCTTGTCACGCACCCACCCCCCAGAATTGTATCAGGGACACTCTTCCCATTTCATGTGACAAGGAAATAGGAAGGATGTTTCAGATGATACAGAAAAGAGATGTCTACTGTATGTCCAGTGCACACAATCAGTTCTGAAAAGAGAAACCTATTTGAAATATTCCAGCACTGCAGGGAGTTGGACTAGATGACCCTTGTGGTCCCTTCCATCTCTACAATTCCATGATTCTATGATTTAAAGAGACAACAAATGCCCAGCTCCTAGGCACTTTGTTATTGCACAAGGTTTGTTTGCAAGCACTCAGGTCAGCTTCAAATGGCATTGTGTTCTCTGCTGCAACACTTGATGCAAACATCTCTTTTCCACATTGTGTGGGATATCCCTAAATGATGGAATATCTCAGAAGGTCTGGGGATAAAGAGGTGTGTGAAAGCAATCCCACATGTTCATCCTGTTTCAGTACAGGGAGGACCGAATGATGATGAATACTGGCTTGCTTACGGGGGCCTATGCTGAACTCTACGTTATGCCAAACTTCTCCGATTCATATCACGGTCTGTCCCCATCTAGAAATAGCCATACACTGAGGCAGTCATCATAACATTCATGTCCTTGCAGCAGCAGCAGCGGCAGACATCCGTCTCCTTTCCTGCTAATCCTGCACCTGGAATGTCCCTCCATATAGAGAGCTCTTTCATTCTGATCATCAGCGGGAACATGGCCATTGATAGGCTGCCATGGGATGCGACAACATCGGAACTGGAGGGAGTCTACGAAAGAGGACTGCTCCCATCTCCACACAAAGGCACTGTCTGATCATTCCATCACTGCAGGACTCCTCATTTGCATATCTACCCAAGTGGTTACATCATTGCTGCCTATCCATCACTGAGGCTCAGTCCACCCAGACAAATGGCAGGTCCCCCTTGAGTTCCCAGCCTGGCATCTCTCTCAGCAAGGATTACTGAGAAGATTACCTGGGTCAGTGCCTCCATCTTGACCCCTGGTCCTATTTGCCTTTGCACTCTTGACTATTTCAAGGTGTTTATTGGCCTCCTGTGATGTTTGCAGACTAGGACTTAACGCATGATGATAAATAAGTACTAATGACTAAATCATATTTATGTACAAAGTCAGAGTCTGCATGGAGAACTGGGAGGGGGAGCAAAGTAGAAGGAGAATCTCTGTGCATTTAGAAACCCCCTGCCACGGCAGTGGAGGGTCATTCTGAGCCCATAATTTCCCATCCAAATTCTAGGAGGACAGGGTCACACATTTGTGCACTTTGTGCTCTGTGGCGAACATGCTGTCAGGTTTGATAGAACTGATGCATTGCTTTGGAACACTGTGGTGTGGCTGAATATGGCTCCCTTTCAGCTCCCCTACCCTTTGGAAAAGGGAGGTCTTGTGCCCCTTCCTTTCTAAACAGGTAACGAGTTTCATCAAATTTGACATCATCCAGCTGTTGGGTGTCTAGGCCATCACAACATACTTTGGGTACCCTTGAAATTCCAAGGGGGAGGCATGAAACCCATTGACAGAGGGGGAGGCAGAGTCTATCAAGGAATCCTGAAGACTCCAGACAGAGTCACAAGAAAAATTAGGCTCCAGAGCTTGGTGCAGGGAGGATGGAAGCAACATCAGCTGTGGAGAGCAATTCCAGGGATACCAGTAGCAAGGATGAGTTGTTGGGAGTGTTGCAATGGGTCTCTGTGCAACTGCTTGCAGGGCCTGTGTGTCTGCATGTGGACAACTGGGGAATGTCAGCTGAGAGGATGTAGTTTTCCTAGGGTGACAACATGCCTTTGAGAGCTGGCAGTATGTGGATAAGATGTAAAGGTACAATTGGTCGGGTCAGAGCAGTGGTACATAAAAGGCAATTTATGATTCAAATCTGCCCTATACAGGCAAGCTGGCATCTTAAGGAAGATGACACAAAATATATTGGTTGTGCTGCCCTGATATTTTCTATAGTACTGTATCCTCATTCCTCATGTTCCCCAGGCAGCTCAATGTACACAGCAATAACAAGTGAATTACTGGGGTGGGGTATTGCCATATCCCTGTTCTGTGCAATACATAGATCCTAACCACTTGTTGTAGAACAGGCTCAAAAGACTAGCTATGTTGGTTTTCAAAGCCAAAGAGAGAGAGAAAAGGCATTAACTGTGCTGTGATGATACTTGAAATTGTGCTGGGATATATTTAAACATTTTTCACTTGGTCCTGCTATTCTGAAGGCAACAACCTACTTCACTGGCCATTCCCAATCCCCACTACAATACACTTTAAAAAGTGGACTAAGACAAATCAACGACAAAAATGTCCGTCTCTGACTGTAAGTCAGGGGGACTAGATGGAGCCTCCAGATTCAGGGGCACTATACCTCCGAGTTCCAGATGGTGGGGGATTAAAACAATGGAAGAGGACTGTTGCTTTTATGGCCTGCTTCCCCAAAGCATTTGGGCGGCCCCTGTGTGAAACGGGATGCTGAAGGAGACAGACCCTTTGCTTGGTCTGATTCAGCGGGCCTCTCCTCCTGCTCCCACCTAAGACATTCTTTGTCTGCTTCATGCATGTGAAGCAAGCAGTTTCATTGGCTGTCTTCTGAAGCTGATGTCATAGCAAACCAGGAAAGTCTCCCACAGCACTTTTGGGTTGGGGGTGGGGGAACAAACCAGCTAATCCTGGCAATTGCTCGCAATGGCACCTCGCCCCACGGTGGCCTCCTTCCACTTGCCCGTGTCCTCCCCTGCCATTCAGCCTGGCCATGTCGCTAATAAAGCAACCCGCGGGATGCACGCCTCCTTCCGCAGCCGCTGTTGCAGACGACCTTAATATTCCGGGAACGTCTCCCGGGTCACCTCTCTGACTTTTCAGCCCTTCTCTCCCTCTCTCTTTCTTTCTCTCCCTCTCTCTCTCCTGGCTCTTGTCGTCGTTAGACAAAAGGCGCCGGGCAAACTGCTCCGCAGCAGCTCCTAACTTTACACGAGACAGGCAAGGACAAAGGAGGAGCAAGACTGCCTCCCAGCTGAACCTCCTCAGTCCACGTGGCTCCGGGAGAACCAGACCTCCCAGGCTCCCGCTCCCAGGCACGGCGGGAGTAGGCAGGAGGCGACGCCCAGGGCGCGCCCCCCACCCCCCCAGGTCCTGCTCTGCTATGGGGAGTGGGAAAGGGGCGCATTATGGATCCCGGATTTATTTTATTTTTAACAACAGCTGGCGGGAACTGCTCAGCCTTTTTGCCAGATTCCTGGCTCCATCTCCATTGGGAATCAAATCCGAAATGTGACACGGTCCCTTCTGCCCCCGTTCTCAGAGGCGGGACCCATCTTCATCGGAAACTGCATTTGTGCAGAGTCTCTATGGGGAGTCTGTGGGGATCTCTTCGCCCTTTCGCGCCCGCCCGCTCCGGAAGAAAAGCCAAGCAAAGGGTCTCGCCAAGGAAACGTGGGTTTCGCTGCCTGTCTTGGAGCGCGTCTTAATTAGGCATCACTCCGAGGCAGCTAAAAGCCTCGGGTCCAGAAGATCCCAACTGGGGCTTCTTATCACGTGTTGGTTTCGTTTCCATTTTTGAAAGAAAGAGAAAGGACTCGGGCCATTAAGTGGGAAGGAAGCAAAGATTCGAATCAAGGGAGTCCGCGTGGAAAAGGAAAGGTGGTCCGAGGCAAGACTAACGGAAAGGTTGGGGGGCAGCTGGGGTTCCTGTTTCCAATGGTATGCTCCTCGCTGACATAAGACTAAGCAACTCGGGGTCTTGTACCCTGACGATACTCTGTGGCAGGGAATCCGAGCCGGTGGGTGGCCCGTCATCATTCCTGCCCATTGGTCATGCTGGTGGGAGCTGGAGTCCCGAAACATCTGGAGAGATACAGATACCGCTGCCTGGCTGCATGAAAAAGTAAATAAAGTCTGCCGGAAAGACTTGCCTCCTTACTTGAAAGCCCGATCCCTACTTCCAGATGTGTGCAGCAGGAAAGAACGCCCCCCCCCCACCGCACCCCCTCCAAACACACACACACACACACCCTGACTATGCTCAAGGAGTCAGTTCCCACGTGCATGCGGCTTTTTAAATCCAATGTGTGAACTGGCTCCGCTGAAAATAAGAGTTATCTCCAGAATGCTAGGACGTGCCCGGATGTGTGAATATTCTCTTTGTGAACTGCAAAGGCTCATTCATTCACACATGCAAAGGCATCGCTAATCGCTTGATGCAGTCATCAAACTAGTCCGGAGCCCACGCCTCTGTATTATTACTTTTCACGTGCTCCAGACTTTCGCTCCGGCATAAATAAATAAATAAATAAATTCATTGTGAGATCCCTGGCTCAAATTAAGCCGGTTCAAACGGAGCTTGAATGAACTGATAAATTATCTTTTCGTTACGATAGCAAAATTTATTCCCCACAACATTTGTGGTACGTACAGAACGTTTATTGTCTACGGTAATAACATTCCGTTCCAAGTTCAAGAAAAGTTGCGCATGGAAAGGAACCGTAAAAAACTTGCTAAATGATCGGGAAGACGGCTAGAAGGCATTAATTGGTGATCTCTTGTGGCATTAAGAATCCCCGAGGTAGCGCAATGCGTGCAAGTATCGTGTTCTCCCTAGTGAGAGAAGATGCTTGCCCAAGAATACTTGTGTGAATGAACTTTCCCTTCCCCGCCTCCAGCCTTCCTTCGCAGTTTCCCCAGCAGGGGGAGCCGGGGGTCTATCAAAAAAGCGTCCGATTCCTAGATTTCCGACTTCGGGGTGGATGAGGTGAGCGCTCCGCGCTTTCAAACCTGCCCTTTCTACGTCCTGGGCTTTTTAAAGCGTGGTCCATCGGAACCCGAAAGGGACTGGAGCAGGAAGCTGCAAGCGGCGGAGCCCTCTTTGCAAAGCGGCCCATTCATTTGCTCAAGCAAGACTTCCTGCAAAATGGGGAAGAAGAGCTTGCGTCCCGGACCCTGGAAGGAGGAGGATGCGCGGGGGCGTCTTTGGATGGGCTTTCCCCCCAGCTGCAGCCAACTTTTTAAAAAATCTGCCCAAAAAAATCCCTTCCCCCCCCCCCCCACACACACACCCGGACTGGGAGGGGTGGGGAGTCTGTCTAAAAGAAAGCAGCTGCGCTGGGGAAAGAAGCAGTTCCTTGCCGAACCGATGGCGATGACATAGACTTTTCCTGCCGTGGAGAAAATCCTGACCCGCCGCCGCCCCACCCCCAGTGACATTTTGGAGCCCGCCAGAGGGGCTGGCGGTGGCTTGGGAAGTTGCACATCGCTCCTTTTGCACAGAAGAAACCTCGGAGGAGCTTCTCCCCCGGACGCAAACTCCCTTGTGCAGAGACACAGGCGCGCACCAAAAGCAAACCCGAGCGGGGAAAGATCCTCTCCACCCCGCCCGCCTCTTCCTCCTCCTCCTCCAGCACGCCTGAAACATAAGCAACCGGCCCGAAGCAGACCAAACAACGCTCCATCCTCCGACACAACGTTTCAGTGCACGAAAACAAAACTCTTACTCTTTCCATCCCCTCCCCCCCCCCCGCACCACCACCACACCCACCCTCAGTTTTTTCCATGTTGCACATTCGCTCTTTCTGACCTGCCAAGTCTGAACTCAGTTCTGGATGGAGTTGCCTCCCCCTCGGGATGATGCGTTTTGCAATCTGGAGCAGTGGGTCAAGATTAAAGTTTGGGGGTTGGCTCTCATCCCCCCCCCTTAATCTCCCCCTCCCTCCCACTTCCTCAAAGCGTTCTAGCCTCTTGAACTCCTTTCCAGCAACTCCTGTCGGAAATCTGGGTAGGAAACTGATTAGAGACAGACAGACAGATGCCTCGCCGAAGCCTTCCTGGAGCATTCACGTTTCTTTCTGAACCAAATGCCGATGCAAAGGGAATTCCGGTCACTTCCCCAACGCTTTCCTGCTTCACCGGAGGGGCTTCCCCCGCCAATTCAACGTCCCCATTTCTCTCTCCGCACACTTTAAAACACAAAAAAAGGTGTCGGTGGGTGAGCAGGAGAAGGACGGTGGGAAAGAAACGTGGAAATGTTCCCCAAGACCAGTTGAAGCCGGCTGGGGGTGCCAAGGGGAGGGGACAAGGGGGAGACCCCCTTTCCTCCTCCCGGTCGCCTACCAGTGGGGCTGGAGGGTTTCTATTCTCTTTCACCCCCTTCTCCCGGGAGATCTCCCGAGACCCCCACCCCAATCTGAGGAGGAGGAGGAGGAGGAGGAAGGCTGCTTCCCAGGAATCCCTCAAGCCACCTCAGCGTGGCTGGGAAGCGGTCTCTCATCCTCGCCACCACCATCCTCGCGGGCTGTTCAAGCCCATTCAGCCGAACCTGATCAGTGCAATAATCATCGTAACAATAATGAAACCCACCCGGCTTTCTACCACCTCCTTCCTCCAGCTCCGCTTTGTGCATTCAAGCCCCTACAAAGACTTCTCTTTCTTTCTTTCTTTCTCTCTCTCTCTCCCCCTGCCATTAACCGTTTGAGAGCCGCCAAACTCCCAACTCTACCTTGCCTGCCATTCAATTACTCCGGCCACACACACTTCCTCCATTCTTTTCACTTTTCTTTGTTCTCTCTCTCTTTCCCACCCCCCTCTCCCCAGAACTTGTGGTTCCCACCAAAAAGGAACCCTTTTGCTTTGCGCCCCAGATCCGTAGATTTTCTTTTTCTTTAAGTAACAATCCACTCCTTCCGCCTCGCCCCCTTTTCTCTTTCCCCAAACTCTTTGTTTCACAGGTAAACTGGAGTGGCCACAGCAGCGGAATCCTACATGGTGGGAACCTTCCCCACCCGACAAATGCAGAAAATTAGAGGGGAGGGTATAGTTACCTTTTAAAGCAGTTTATTGCAGAGACTGGGGGAAAAAATCAAGGAAAAAAAGAACGATTGGAAAGGAGCACCAAAAAATAAAAATAAAAATCACAGCGTGCTTGTTAATCCAGAAGTGCCCTCATGCAAGCCCTGGGCTTCTTAGTCGCTGGTCCAGGCTCGGGAGTTTTTCTCCTCGTGACCCCCCCGGTGGTGAACACCTGATCCCCGGCTGTGGAAGTCCGGCTTGGGGAGCTGCAGGCACCCAGATGCACCCAGCCCGCTTTCCCTGCAAGTTCAAATGCGGGCTCCGCCACCCATCATTATTATATCATGGTACCGTCAGCGCTCCAGAGGAGGGGCCCTGCCCTGCCTCTCCGAGAGGAGGGCTCTTCCCTCCAGCGCAAGGCGAGGTTCGCCAAGGCAGACGAGCCCCGAGCCAAAGGGGGGCAGGAGGAGCGGGGCGGCGGCGGCTTCCCTGCGCCCGCCTCGCCTCTGCCCCCTCCCACAGCCTCCTGCCGGACTCAGCAAGTCCCAAGAGGCTCGGCAGAGCGCGGCCTCCTTCAGCCCCTCGCCGGGGATGCCGGAGAGGCGGCCGGGAGGCTGGAGCAGGGGACCTTCCCGCTTTCCGTCGCCCAAACTGGGAGAGCAACTGGTTTCAGTGGGACAATGATGGAGACCCCCCCTCTCTCTAATATGTGCCATAGAGCGTTCTGATTAACTAATTTTTATTTTATTGTATTCATAGCCCATCTTTCCTCCAAGGAGCTCAAGGGGGTGTGCATGGTTCTCTGCCTCAATTAAACCCCACAACAGTCCCGGGGGTCACCCCCTGAGCTTCATGGCCGAGAGGGGATTTGAACCTTGGTCTCTCCCAGGCCCTAGTCCAACCCTCTTAACTACTGCACCGCACTGGCTTTCTAACCAGTGAAACGCCCCCTGTGGTGGGGTGTGGGATTTGGGGGTGTCGTGTGAACCCCTCCCATGGGAGGATGGGTTACAAACTGTATAGGGGTGCTCTTGAAAAAAACATCTCCCCTGTTAAATTATGACTCCCAACCAGCCACTGTCCTAGTGGTCCATCTAGCTCAGTATGGTCCACACTGACTGGCAGAAGCTCACCAGAAAGAGGACATTATCCTTTCTAGGAATTCTAATTAAACTGCTGTTTCCTGGTTGCCAAATATATCTGCAAACTGAAGGAAAGCCTGTGATAAGGACAAAGTGCATTCTTCAAACATATCCACAGCACTTTACAATCCTCATACATCTGTGATGTGACTTAATGCAATCTGCCCATCTTATAAAGACAGTAACTTGCCTCCGGTCACTCTGAGTTTGGACTGGCAGGGCTTTAAACTGAGGTTTCCCAGGCTTTGTTCTAAAAGTAGGGTTGCCATATTTCAAAAA
The DNA here is from genome assembly GCF_964188315.1 of Podarcis muralis. Taxonomy (NCBI): domain Eukaryota; kingdom Metazoa; phylum Chordata; class Lepidosauria; order Squamata; family Lacertidae; genus Podarcis; species Podarcis muralis. Next base: position 35,000,808 of record NC_135665.1, read on the forward strand.
GTAAAAAACAGGACACCCCAAAAGTTGTTTTGGGTTTTTTAAGGAAAACTTGGAAGTTTTTGAGCTTTCAATGCCAAATAAGCGTGATTTTTCAGCTTACTCGCCGAAGATCTAGGACAAACCACCACCTTCCAGAAGTCCCCCCCCCCCTCAGATGTCACTTCCGCCTTTGAAATCCCAGCAATGTTTGGGAAAATCCGGACATATGGCAGCCCTCTCTAAAAGCCATCATTGTGGTGGCAGGCATGTGTGTTGTACTGACACTAGCTTTCCTAGCAAAGGGTACATGAAGTGTAAAGGGGAGATGAGCATCTTTGTGTTGGCTAGAGCTCATGGGAGTTGTAGTCTGAAACAACTATAGAGGGCATCAGGTTTGCAAAGGCTGACTTAGGGGATTCCATAGCTGAACCATGCTTTAGCTTGCACTGGTCACACACACACAAAAAATTAAGGTCTGTTCAATTATTATACATTGTACATGCGGAGAGGGAGCAAGACTGCCCCCGTCCAGCCCCATCTGAAGATTTCCAGGAGTGGGAAACCAGTGCCCCTCCAGATGTTTTTGAACTACAAAAGGCATCTTGCCTCATCATTGGCCATGATGGGTGGAGTTGAGAAGACCTGGAGTCCAAAAGCATCTGGAGGTTCCCCACCCTGACTTAAGATGCTTGTTTCCCCCCAACACCTACACATTCACCAGATGGGATGCTTATCCATTTGCTTCCTAGAAATATTTGTTTGTGGAACAAGACTGAAAACTGGTTCACCCAATACAAAAGATCTCCACACAATGTGCCTCAACTGTTCCAAGGGATACATTCAAACAAAGAACCACGGCATGTGTGAACCAAGGCCTCCACAGATGCAGGTACAATGTAAATGTGTGAATACCAATAGTAATAGTGGTGGTAGCAGCAGTAATAAGTAGATATAATACACTTAAAAGAGTTAAGTGTTCTGTATTATTGTAATGCGGGAATCTCTTAGCATTGTGAAAATGCTTCTACTAACACACAATAAATATGGATAGCAAGAGATGTTCTCTTCTGCAGGACACAAATTTATAATCCTAAAAAACAAGCAACTGGCCAATGAAAAACCATCTCCCAAGCCTCCTTTATAATCTTCTCATGCCAGTAAAAGAGTAACATCCTAAACCCTCTCTCGCTTGAAGGGAGTTTTAAAGAAAAATACATTTGTAATTGTTAGCTTCATCCCTTTCTCTGCCAGAACTGTGGACAGTCCAACATTAACAGCTCTTCTCGCCAGGGGTGTTTCCCTCTGAGGTTTAGCAATCTCCAGCCCTTAACACGGGGGGGGGGGGGCTTTTACAGTGTGATGTGGTCAGCTTCCCTACAGAGCTGATGCCTTCTGTTGAAGGTGGCAGTGGGTGCTCCTTTTCTCAGTGTGCCACCCCCTTTCCCATGGATATTCATGTTTCCCCCACCCCACCTTGCCCCGCTGATTCATTTGGCCTTGTGGCTGGATTGTTTGTTTCCCCTTAATTGCACTTGGAGAGGCTCACACTTTTTATTTCTTGGCCTGGGGAACGTTGTTTACAGCAAAGGTCAAAGACTTCTGTTTTACATCATTTGATTCTGCACTTTCAGGTTTCTTGGATGTGCAGTAAGGTCTGGGTTTTTACCTTAGGGGGAGTAGCATGATTGTTACTTCCCTGCAGTTGCTACCTATGTCATCCCAGTAAAATTAAAACCGCAAAGTCATGTGGGAGGGGCTGGCAAAGTTGTTCTATCCCATGTCAATCTGGCCCCTTCCAGGGGGTGGGGCGAGGCTGCTGTAGCAAGTCACCATGTCATTATCCCCTCCCACATAATCTCTCTTTTAATAGGACCAGGGTGGAGTGGGAAGCAGCTATGGGGGAGCATGAGATACGTTGCTCATGCAACGTAAGAACTGGCCCTAGAATGACTGTCTGGCTCTATTATAGGGATTCCCACTGAGGCCACATAGTAAAGGATTGGTTAGTGCTTCCATGTGTAGGCCTGCACTTAATTATTCTAAAAAGAGAGAGTTAAGACTGATACTGTTTTCTATCGCTGCTGCTAGATTTTCTGCTTGCCGTTAAATGTACTCCTGATTCCTTTTTCTGCTTAATTCCTGTACTTCACGATAAGACAATTTTTACACTTTATGATTTCCAGAGGAGCAGCCGTGTTAAGCCTTCCACATCAAAACCAAGAAAGTTGGAGCCTTGTGGCACCTTAGAGATTAACCGATTTATTATGGGAAAAGCTGTCATGGAGTACAGTCTACTTTATCAGATGCACAAAGCGTTATCCTGAGTCATGGGTAAATATATATATACCAGGGAAGTCCAACTCCCAATAGACTGTGATCTACTCACAGTATAAAAAAAACTGGCAGTGATCTACCCATTGTCACTGGATGGACCAAAGTTGTTGAGCTTTTTTTGTGGAGAGGGGATCACTGAGGGGCCAGGGATCTACCAGGATCTACCAGGAACACCCTGTGATCTACCAGATGATCATGATCTACCTGTTGGACATGCCTGAATTATATACCATGGTTGGGGGGAGATCGTAAAAAGTCAGGTCAGAGTGAAATGACATGCAGAAAAGTGCAGTGACAATTACATACTTTACAATGGTAATTCATAAAACATCTTTTGATGGCACAGATATCCTGGCATTGGTAAGCTAATTAATGTGCTAAAATGCCTTTGTTTTGGTTAGATTCTTTGTTCTTGAAGGTCATTTACAGAGTGTCCTGGAAAGCAGAAATGCCCCCAACCCTGCTTTTGAATACTACTATTCCTGATGTCAGATTTGTGCCCATTTATCCTTTTGCACAGTGTCTTTTGCATGGCGTTTGTCCTATGTAGAATGCAGAAAAAACATTCCTATGAGACACTGGCATAAGGAAGAAGAGTAGGAGAAGAAGCATGTGATGTTGTCAATGACATTATTAGGTTCTGTAATAGTGTTGTCAGAATATACACAATGATGACTTAAAACACAGCTAGATCATTATTTTTCTCATTTTGGGCTGAAGCTGGTCTTGGGGAGAAATGCATCCAATTGCAAATAGGCTGTGGCTAATGTCTTGTGTATACCACTTCCTAAAGCAGTCGTGGGAGTGCACTGGATGCAGAGAAAACAAGTGTCTGCTCAGTTAGATATGTGGAAAGAGTTGGCATCTGCAATGGTTACATTGTTGCCATTACTACTGTGTTGTTTGTTGCCGCACACTTTAAGTTGACTTCTTGGAACAGAGTAGGGGATTTGGAAAATAGTATACCTTATTGGCGCTGTGAGTTAAACCACAGAGCCTAGGGCTTGCCGATCAGAAGGTCGGCAGTTCGAATCCCTGCAACGGGGTGAGCTCCCATTGCTCTGTCCCAGCTCCTGCCAACCTAGCAGTTCGAAAGCACATCAAAGTGCAAGTAGATAAATGGTACCGCTCCGGCAGGAAGGTAAATGGTGTTTCCGTACGCTGCTCTGGTTCACCAGAAGCGGCTTAGTTATGCTGGCCACATGACTTGGAAGCTGTACACTGGCTCCCTCAGCCAGTAAAGTGAGATGAGTGCCGCAACCCTAGAGTTGTCCGTGACTGGACCTAATGGTCAGTAAAGGGGTCCCTTTACCTTTACCTTTACACCTTACCATTCTGGCATCAGGAATGGGCATTGTTGGGCATTTGCCAGTGCTCTGCAAGGAATCAGCTACGTACCTGGATGTCATGCCTCTCCATCCGTCGCTCTTCAAGGAAGTGAGCATTGACAAGAGCAAGGGATGAAGCCATTTCTTCCACTTTCCTTGATCTTTCCCAAATAATGGATTGGGTCCCCCCAAAAGGGAAGGAATTGAGCAGCAGTGGTGGCACCAAGATGGCAGGCCCACTTAGGAATGGGGGTCCATTGAAAGCAACTTGCTCAAGGTCCCCCTCCCCCACATACCTGAAGACAGCACCAAACTACCCAATTGTTTTTGTTCAATAGCATATACTACAAAAGTTCAAAGAGTGTATGCAATTAAGAGGTGTATACTAATCCTCTAAATCCTAATATTCCATGATTATTCTGGAAAACATCTGCACCTTACAACTATTGCAAAATTAAAATCTAGCACTGAACCACAGAGATGGAATGTGCCTTGAAAGTTCAATCAACTCTAAGCAAGCCTACCTTTGAAGAGTAGATGTACTGTGATACAGAAGTCAGCAATCGTAGGTTGGTGAGGTGGAGTTGGTCACTTGGCTTCTCAGCATGGAGGTTGCTGGTGGTAAGAGGAGGGGCAAGATTGGCAACAATGTGCCACTCTGCCCTGTGCCACTGACCACTACAGCACTGTTTGGCAAATGGTACAGAATATGCCGCTGTCTCGGGCCTACAATCGGATTACATATACAACAGTCACAATATGAGAGAAAGCTCTGGGTGATCCGCACATACCACTTTAAGAATATTTGTGAACAAGAGTAAGCCAACCAGGCTCCAAGCTGCACACAAGTCAATTTAAAGACACATTTCCCTTCCAGGCAGATACAAACTCTTGAAAATCCAAACATTTAAGGTAAATGTGACATTATTGAATGCACATTTGTCTAATTTTGGTGGCTTCCAAACTATTTCTCCAGAGAGTAACATGCATTTAGGTAAGACATTCTGAAGCACGCTGTAATCACAGGAACAATGTGTTGTGTACCTCTAAACAGTGTTATTTTTCTAGAAAAAAAGAGGTGCTGGAACTCACAATGAACGCCTCCCTCGTTCTTATAGAATGGCAATGGCGCTCACCAGAGAGGTGCCAGAACTGAGTTCCCACTGAAAAAAAGCCCTGCCTCTAACCATCAGTGAAGCCCATAACACACTAGCCCTTCCTACACCTTCAGCTCAGAAGCTGCTCTAAGTTGTGGTGACTGTGTGGCCATAGACAACAGTCAGCACCCACACAATGAGGTCACAGCCACTGTGTTTTTAAACAGGTATCCTGTAATTCCCGGTTGTCTCTTTCAATGAAAAAATATTTTTTAAAAACGAAAAACTCAAGACAATTTCATTCATTCAGCTCTTGTGGTTGCCACAGAAGCTGTGGCATGATGAATCAGAAGTTTTGCTTCCCTTATTATATTTTTACAACACAAGAGTTGCTTGGAAGCAAGCATCAATACTGTGGAGGAAATAACTTTCATTAACTCTTTCCTGCAAAACGTTGTGAGTACAGATTTAAGGGTGGAATCTGTACATTATGCAGCTAATATGGTAAGTCGAGAAAAGTATGGGTCTGAAACTATTTACTGAGCTGATATTTGGTTTCTTAATACTGCTGTGAGACACACTCCTTTGGGCGGTGTCCTCTGTTCTCCCTACCCTCCAATATTTGGAGTAAATCCCACAGGATTTACTGTATTGCCTTTGGTTGCTGTGTTCTGCTTTTCATCCAAAGAACTCAGCGAATTGTCCAGTCAGTTTCCCACTCAGAAGGCTTACATGGCCAGCTTGTGAAGTATGGCAGTGTCATGTGCCTTTAAATTATTTTCAGGGACATTTACTGCCTTCACATGCATCACTCAGAAGGAATTGGTTCAAAACTGTGGCCGTGGTATACAACAAAAGGCATATCTATCTGTCTTTCTGTCTGTCTGAAACTAATTAAGAGCTTCTGCTTCTTCATTTGTCACACACACAAAAATGGGGCTGACTCATACATGAGTGCAAATGAACTCCTGCTCTCACAAAGTCCTGTGATCTTTCAGAAAGGCATTGCAAATTACCCTGGCTTCCTTGTAAAGAATGGAAAAGTTTCTGCTGAGGAGTCAAAAAGTGCTCAAAGACTGCAGTCACTGCAACTAGGGATAAGGACAGTGATATCGCTTGCTTCAGCTATAACACCAGGTCAACCATACAGTAAGACTAGGCAGCTGGCTGGAGTGACACAAAGCCAGCACAAGCACAATCCAGTGGTCACCTGGTGTGCTAGAAGCAGCATAGGAACAGGCATAGGAACCAACACCAAGGGTTCGTGAGGGCTTCAGCCCCCACAGTAAAATATTTGAGGGGGCCGGGCCCCCACAAAGTTGATGGGCATTCCCATTCAAATGGTGTGTGTGATCGATTATGCGGGGCAGGGCTTACATGGGCCCCCACAATATTTTATTCAAGTTGACACCCCTGTGAGGGGCTCTTGCATTGCTCTGAACATGCCAGGCCCTCTATGCAATCTGAAGGGGGTGCTTCAGCGTCTTCTGTAACATCTTGGGAGTAGGGGGGAGGAAGGCAATATCCACTGTTGATCCTTTGTGCCCCCAAAAAAGTTCTTGAGCCTGCAAGTCAGCCAATAACATAGAAAGAAGCAAGATTGGAAAAGCAGTCAGAGTAGTCATGGAGATTGCACTAGTGGGTTACATATGGAGAAATTTCTTCTGCTGCTGCTGCTTCTTGGAATAAAGGTCAACATGAGAGAAACCGTTTCGGTCAGAGTGGCAGAGTTACCCCAGAAAACAGAAGTAGTTCCATACGAGCATTGGGCCTGATTTGATTCAGCATATCAATTCTTTAAATTATGTGAACTGGGTAGGGCATTCACAGATCCAGAACAAATTCCAGAGGGCATCTGATTGACTCCAGAGCTGCTGCTCTAGCATTTCCCTGATCATTTTTAAAGAGGTGTTTTTTGTTTGACTTCTGAAAAGCTTGAGGTTTACCCAAGCCTGCTGCTACACACCGTGTGTGTGTGTGTGTGTGTGTGTGTGTGTGGTTTTTGCCATCTTGACTACATAATAAGCAATGATGCTCACAGCTTGAACATAAAAAGAGGGAGTCGTTTAGCAAATAAGTAGTTGTCTGTATCAAGCATGTTTTATACATGTTAATTGTCATAGCGGTTCTTTATAATTTTAAAATTGCAATGAAACCGTACAGATACCTAGGAGAATGGTGTTAATTTGCCCTCAGTACTGAGGATATAGTTGCTTGTACCTGTAGGAGGACTGGCTGCTGAGGGCCTGAAGGGCCCCGCCCTTGCCTCTTTCCACCTGGCTTGGGGCGGGGCTTGACAGGCTTCACAAGGATTGTGGCTGCTGCTTAGCACCGAGGGCTCCTCTTTTAAACTTTTTTATTTTTATCTGTGTTGTTTTAAATGAGATCATCTTGGCTGTGAGCCCTGTAAGACCTGCACCTGCCTTGCTGGCCCTTTCCCATCTGGCCTGGCAGAGTGGAGTGCTGACTGACTCCAGCTACAAAAGCTGAGGCTGCTGAACAGATTCTTGAGCTGGAGTATTGTTTACTGGGGGGGGGGGGGGTGTTGAGAGAGCTGTTGCTGTTATTTAGTTTTAGAGCTTATGATTTATGTGGAAATTGTTTCCATTAGATTGTGTACTTTTTGATGTGTTTTATTTATTGTTTATGACTTGTTATGTTGTTTGTAATTATGTAAATCTTGTCATGTTGTAAGCCGCCTTGAGCATAGTTTCAACTATGGAAAGCCGGCATACAAATAAAATGATGGTGATGATAGGAGGAGAACTTCAATATCATAACTCTTGATAACTACTGTAGTCACACATCCGGTTGCTCACATGGCCAGAGGGTGGGCTAGCAATGCATGACAGAACCAGTGTACGAATGACAGAGTCCCCAGGAATATGTGGGCCTCCAGGGTTTCAGACGGGATATCTATCCACAGCCCTACCAGGGGATGCCAAGAACTGAACCTGAGAGTTTCTGCATGCGAGGCAAATGCCATCCCACAAAGCTTCCCTTTCCCTACCGATCTACACTTCTGCTACATGGACACGCATAGGTTTTTGTGGAGGTTGATGCCATGTATTCAGTGAAGACCCTGCACAGTCCTTACCCTTCCAGACAATCTGTTCAATGAGCATTCATCTTGATTTGTTTGCAAGGAGATTAGATGATGTTGTGTCAAGCAAGTGTTGCCCCACACTTTTCATTTTCACATCACTATTCTTATTGCAAAATGCCCGTTCTTTTGGGGAAGTGGGCTCGTTTCATAAGAGCGTCAAATCAGCCTGAAGTTTTCCATGATGTCATTGAATCCCACCCCAAAATAGTGGTTGTCTGGAAATGCCCTGTGTAAATAGAAACTGAGTTTCATGTTATGTGTATTAACCAAAGGTAAAGTAATGATTAGTGATAGCAGCCCAAGATCTAGTGGGTTCTTTCACACCAATATGTGGAATCTATCCCTTCTACTATGCCCTTGACATCACTGTCACCCCAGTTCCCTGACCCATAACCTCCTCAGCCTCTTGACCTCCTTGTTCCTTTTTCCCAGCAGCAACAGATAGTTCCTTGTCTCTCAACACAAACCTTATCTTTTCCCTTTCCTCACACCAGCTGCACTCTCTGTTTTTGTTATGGCTCTTTCATCTTAGCAATTAGGTTGGCTACTTAACATGCCATGACATCACTGCAGTTCAGCTAATGCCTGGTATGGAGGAGGACAGCTGGGAAGGGGAACTCACAGACAAGTGATAGCTAGCCCCATCTACAAAAAAGAATGGGTCTGTGAGCTTTGACCTGTAAAGTTTTTTGCAGATGAGGACCCCAATTTATTCTGGAATGCCTCTCCTGATATGAGCCTCTTCAGATGCTTAGATCTTCCTCTGAGGGAGGCTCAGGGTGCTGACAAAGGGAAGGACCTTTTCAGTTGTGGCTCCTGTCTGTGGAATATTTTCCCCAGTGAGCGCCACCTGGCGTTTTCATTGACATCAGATGATGTTGGCCCTGTATGGATGACGAAATAAAATAAAAAACCCAACCAGCATTGATATTAATCTTGCTAGTCAAGTCGGTGCAAGAGGTTTGCACCTTGAAATCTCCACTATTTATTTATGACCCAGGGAAGCCTATGTGGTTTACTCCAGATGTTGTTAGATTCCCACTATCAGCCTCAGCCAGCATCAAGGAGTAATCAAACAACATCCCTAGGGTACAAGATTGGTTGGAAAAGAGGCAACCAAAGTCTGACACACTTGAACTCACTCCTACCTACAACTTTACAGATACTCATGTAAAACAGTTATTCAAAATGTGTATTTTGAATAATGGTGTTGAGTTCTGTGCAAGTGATCTATATGCATTTATCCCACAGATACATTACTTCCAAATAAACACATACATATTGAATGCTAACTTTATTTAAAATTTCATCTGTCGTGACATGAAGTAATTTTCAAATGCAAGTTAAATAATTATTCAGTTCAGAGCAAAGCAGTTAGGCAACCAAAAAACGTTCCACTTGCTAGAAAAATAATAAAATGTGGTTCTCAGGATAAAAATCCTGAGATACCCATTTGTCCTGTAACATGTTGGCATGTCCACAGAAGGCAGAAATCAACAGACCCATTTGCTGACAAATTGAGAGCCAACATACAGAAGATGCTAAGACTTAGTCATTTTTATTAGGCACCCTGAAAATGTCTCCAATAAGATTGGCCTCTACTTTGAGCAACATATCATCGATTTTTAAACTGGTAAGGTTATTAACTTAACTGTAAAATGATTCTTAGCCGCTGGTCAGGCCTACAAAATGAAAGCCCTAGAAATCAAGAAGTTAGCACTCTCCCCCTTCATATGTGCTTATTTGCTTTATTTTCCTCCCAAGCATTTCCAGACAGGGCCTGTTCTGTGGACCCTTTCCTGAGGCCCTATCAGCTGCTGCGCCTAAGCACAATGTAGCGATTAAAGGAGAAACCCTCAGCCTTCACTTTGAATTTCCTTGCATATGTTGGCTTAAGCCAACCCCTTAACCTTTCTGCAACATAGTTTTTGTGTGCACGTTTATGAAGCCTCTCTCTCCCACCGCCACCCTCCTTCGACTCCCCCTTCCTTCTTGACTGTAGATCAAACACTTCCATGACATATGGGCAAAGTATTTGCCAAGAAATTGCTCTTCTCACGATGGGAAGTTGCAGCCCCATTCCTCCCTCGTTTCACACACCATACAACAATGTCCAGCTCTCCCCACCCCCCACCCCCAGCAGCCCTTTCAGGCCATGCTGGGAGGAGAACGGGGATGAATGGGGGTAGTTTCGCCTTGCCACCCTCAAGGTCTTGTTTTTACAAGGCGATCCCTATCCTGCCCTCTGCCTGCTTCCCCTTTGCCTGTGTAATACTAAAGACATCTCTAACCTCAGTCATAGGGGACGAGGGAGGGGGAGACGTCGTGAAAAGATATTCATTATCTTTACAGTTCTCTTAATAGCTAGTCCCAAAGGCCTATTCAAAAGATCATTAACAATGGAGCTCAACAGAGGTATAAATGTCAGAATATGACCAGGGTCAGACTCCTTTTTTACAGGTTTACGCCTCCCTTATTACGATTCTCATGTGCCTGTTTTATTCTTGGCTTTCCACTTCTGCATCTTAGTCACACAGCTTTGGTGCTTCCAATTGCATAGGCGGGTGGAACACCTTTGATTTTGTGGCAGTCCTGTAACGTAAATAATGTGGTCTCAATCAGTGGGGTGCCCTTAATTTTGGTCTTCTTCTTGGAAGACGCCTGTGCGTGAATTTGTTTTATGTGTGGAAATCAGTGCACGCTGACCAACGAACAGTCTTCGCCGTATGGCTGTATTCCGATGGCAGGAGTATCAGAACGACCAGTAGATTCTTATCTGCTGCAGCCTTCATCCACCTTCACAGCTGTTGTAGCTGTTGTAACATACCACTTGTTATCTTCTGCTTGGTTCTGCTATTGAGGACTTTTTGGATCATTCTTTGTTTAGCTCTTCCCCCTTGAGCTTATTGCCTTGGGTGACCCTACTGGGTCACCATGGCCTGTAGAACAAATTTTATTCCAGACTTCAGAACAAGAGAGCATGCAGAACTACTTCTTCTTCTTCTTCTTTATAAGTGGATATAACACTACAGCTCAGCCAGGGGTGCCAACTTGAATGAAATATGGAGGGGGGGCAGATATGCCCTGCCCCATCGATCACATGACACAGTGCATGGGCACAATTTGAATGGCAATGCTCATGGACTTTGGGGCAGGGTTCAAATATTTTATTGGGGGGCTGAAGCCCTGTTATGTACAGACCTGAATCCTAGAATAGGATCCAGAATGCAGCAGTCTGATTGGTCTGCAGGACCCACCCAATCCAGCTCCAGGTGGGAGTGAAGCAGTGCCCTGATTAGCCTGCAGGAGCAGCCAATCAGGCTCCTGGAGGAGGTGAATCCGCAACCTGATTGGCCTACAGGAGCAGCCTGGAATTAGCCAATCATGCGGGGCCAATTGTGTAAAGAATGTATATGTAGCTAGACGTTTTGGGGAAGTTTTCATTCATTGCTACTATGAGCTGTATAAAGAGCATGAAATTCATACTCAACTCCGAGTACAGTATATTTCAAGCCCCCTCATGCCCTAGAAGTTGGCTCCTATGAACCCAGGTTTGGCAACACTTCAACACAAAAGACCACTTTACGGAGTTCTGTACAAACTGATATGAATAGAAGGTTTTTTGGGGGAGGAAGAGAGTTATTTTTTCTGATGTTAATTCTGTTTTATAATGACAAGTTCAATATGTTCCAGGGGGCTTATTCTTTCAAAATACTTAAAGAGTGGGAATTCTATGTAAATGTGAACTAGTGCTGTCTAGTTCTATGTAGCAACTATTGTTTTCATCCAATGTGATTAATTAATACAATTCTCCATTGATAAATGTTCATCTTAGTAAGAACAAATTAATTAAAACTTAACAGACGATACCCACTGTTAGACACACTGTTAGTAGATCCATTACAATTGATACTTAGATAATTTAAGTCCGTTGATTTTAATGCATACCACCCACGACCTCCTGCAGTGGCTGCACCCAGATTGATATTGGGCCCCTCCCTCAACATTTTGCGCTGATTATTGTGGCCCTCACACCATACATTTAAAGCACATGGCTTCCCAAAATAATCCTGGAAACAGTAGTTTGTTAAGTTCGCTGGGAATTGTAGCAGTGCAAGGAGTAAACTACAGGTCCCAAGATTGGGGGATGCTATGTGCTTTGACTGCATAGTGTGGGTGTGAGCTGCATAACAGCAAACAAAATTTGTAGTGCTGACCTTTTCTCTTTCTTCATGTTCTATATTGCTGTTTTATGAAATTTTTAATGTTGTAAGCTGCCCTGAAAATGGGATATAAATGCTGTAATAATTTAAAGATTGGTTTGTTTGCTTTTATTTCATGTGCAGTACCCTAGCCCGGCATGTGCACTGCTGAAAAGTTATATATTACTTTCAACTAGTTATCTCAATTCTCTTATTGATGGTTTAATATTGTATCAATACAAACTTTGTTGCCTGTAGCCAGAGGCCACCACAATCACATGGAACACGATGTAGTCTGTGTGTAATTTTATTTTGACTGGTTGTGTTTTCATCTGTATTCTACTGATAGTATTATCTGCTCACATGTTCAGCTGAAGGAGCCAGTGATTTTGTGAATAATAGTGTCAGCATTGGATAGCCCTGACAAGTGCCTTTATAAATATTAAGTTTTAATCACTTAGACAGAGCTACGGGTACACACTAGTTTTGAGATGATCTTTTGGTTCTAGTGTGTTACTTAATAGGAAAGAGAGGGGGGTGACACTAAATATAGCTTTCCTTCTAACTATTAGTGGTAGCATTTCCCCCCTCAAACTGTATATTAACTCATATTTTCCCCAAATTTCAAAAAGCAATTATCAAAATTCTGCTGACACAAATTTATTAAATGAAGCAGTTAAAATACATATTTAATCATCAGATAAAACTTATCAGCTGACAAGCTTTATTTGACACAGTCATGAAACTTGGAAGAAAAAATAACTACATGCAGGATGCTATTGAGTCAACCCAACTAGCCTTTATCTTTGTGTGATTAGAGAGAAAAGTTCTCAAGCCAAGGTGCCTATGAATTCTAGAGGTCTTGTACCTTACAGGACACTCGGCTTAATATCTATCCCACAAAAACTGATGAAAAGTGTTGTTGAGGATAAAATGGCCAAGCATACAAAAGAAAAAGCCTTGCTGAATTTGGGAATGAGCAGATGGCCAAGTTTGCTGATGATACTAAATTGTTCAGGATCATTAAAACAAAAAGAGATTGCAAAAAAGAGCTCCGGAAGGATATCTCCAGAAGGATAACTGAGTTAATGGGTGGTAAAATGGCAAATGCAACCCAGTGTGAACAAGTGTAAAATGATGCATGTCAGGGCATAAACTCTTAATTTCACATATATGCTTATAGGATCTGAACAGTGATTGACCAGGAATGAGACCTTGGGATCATTGTGGATAGCTCTATGGAGGTGTTGATCCAGTGCGGGGCAGCTGTGAAAATGACAGATTCCATGCTAGGGATCATTAGGAAAGAATCTAAAATAAAACTGCTGATCATAAATACAAATCTATGGTGGCCTGCTTAGTTTTGCTGCCTCCCTACCACTCCCACTGAAACATCGCTTACCGGGGTCATGTGAGCTTCTGGTAAGATCTTGTGGGATTACATGGAGGCCTCCAGAAGCCTCCACACAACCTCTTGGGGCTCTCACAAGATCTCCCCAGAACCCAGAAGCCATCACAGTTGCTTTTCTGATGGCTGCAGTGGTGTACTTGGGGAGGCCACCCCTTGGATTCTACCACCTGAGGTGGCTGCCTCTGTCTACCTCAGAGGACAGGACACCCCCCTGGGGAACACATCTGGAATACTGTCTACTGTTCTGGTAACTTCCTCTCAGAAAGGATATTGTAGAATTGGAAAAGGTTCAGAAAAGGGCAATGAAAATGATCAAGCAGATTCTAGTGAATTATGATGTGGAATATAGAGAAGTGACAATGACCGTCTGATAGGAAGTGATACTAGGGTCCTGATCTACAAAGAGAAATGTGTTGTTGAGCTGTATGGGGAGATCCACAAAGGAGAATGTCACATACACCACCATTTTGTGCTTATGGGATAAGATGGGATCCCACTGGATTAGGATGACTGACAGTTGTGGATGGCTTGATAGAGGAACTCACATTCCATAGAGTCTTTTATTATTATTTGCTTATTTATTTAGTACATTTATAATGTACCTTTCTTCCACTGTGGAACTCAAGGCAGTGTACACGGGCCACACAAGCTGGTCACTATTCAGCTACTGAACCGCTCTAAACCTACATAATGTACCTTCAGACCATGCCCTAAGAGGAATTGGCTCTAAACAAAGTGATGGGTTTTGATCCTGTAGCTCAATAATCCAGAGTGCAGTGTGTGTTTTTTCCTGGATAGTCCCTTGGAGTTTCAGAGGGAAATAAAAAAAAGTCCTCTTAAGGCTGTTCTGCCCCAACATAAATGTTGGTAGCAGGGTCTCTTAGAAAGAAGGTTAAAAATCATTCTGAGGTCCATAGGCTGAAATTTGGGCTAGTGCTCAATTGCATCTTAGTCTGTTAATGGTCCACTGTCTAAAAGACCATAAATTCAAAATCATTTGCTTAATTGGTTAATTGGTTTTTGCTTTGAAAGTTTTCACAATTGGACCAGATAATTGGACACATGCTAATATTGTGCAGCGGTTACTTTTTTGAACAGCCTGACTGGAAATCAAGTAGCAGACACGAAATAATACGCTGATTGGTATAAGAAGCAATGGCACTTCTGCCTATCTCTCTGTCAGGTATAAATGATAGTCTGTTTGGCCGGTATAGAATTTGATCTGTATATTTAAAGAATAGGCCTTCTGTAGTTTATAGTGGGAGTCTTTAGAGAAGGGTTTAAAAGGTCACATGCTACCAGTTTCCTTCTGCACACTGGTCTGAATGGGAACAGAGCACAATCAAATGGGAGAGAAACTTATCACTATCAAGAGGTCCCAGTCACAGTGAAGTACTGTGTTAATCCTTACTGTCTCAGACTTCCTTTGATAAATTTCACCCCGGGCTCATATTATTTTTGTTTTGATAATGCAGAGACTGCACCACAAGAGTTGACACAGAAGTAATACTGGACAATCAATTGCGGGTTTGTTCTTTCCCCTTTTACCTCATGCAACCAGACTTTCATAATTTACGATATGATGTTACCGCAATTGTGCAAATACTAAGTCTGGGTCCACACTGATAGGGAGGGCTCTTGAAACCAAGAAAAGCAGTGCGTCTGTCAGTAATCCTTTCCTGAGCCTCACTCTGTATCTGCTAAATGTTACAATAAATGGGAACTCAGTCCAAATGTATGAAACTCAATGGAAAATGACTGTAGGGCCCAAATTAACTGGGAAATTCTCCTGCAAAAGCCCCACTGAATAACTTACAAATCCCAAAGGTTCCCAATCCATCTCTACCATATTTAATTTATTGCTCTTGTACCTCTTCCTTTATCTTTTGTTCACAGGTTTGCTTCTTTAAGGGTTTTGTTTTTGTTTGTTTTTTTGGTCCCAGTCCAAAACAGGTATACGTAAAAATATGCCCTTATTATGTCGTTCGCTTCCATTGGGGAGCTTAGAGCAGTTTAAACATGGTCCCTCAGCTGATCTGCCTTCCATGTTGTCTCCAAGGCCTGAACCACTTCACTTAAGCAGTAAAATTGTGTCAAGTGATTTCAGACTACTCTCTGATCTTAGGTCCAGTTCTCAGAAAGAGCTGGCGAGTGAATAACCTTACACTTCAGGTGCAGGGTATCTCAGTTTTATGTGGAAGAAATATGTTTGGGAAAATGGGGGATATTTAGTCATAGCAGCCCCCACATGCAATCTGGAGTGGAATCCAAGAACTGTTGTTTAAATGTATGATTTGTCATATCCACGGCCCATTTTTCAACAATGGTTTTCAAAGCAGGTGGTAAGTTGTTGGCATCCGCCTGTCCTGAGATGCAAGGGAGTGTGCCTCTGGGGGTGAAGTCAAACTGCTGTGTTAACAGCACCAAAGTGACCTCTCTGGGGTGCAAGCTGGGCAAGTGTATGGAGGCCCTAGGCTGTCCAGATGACAAAACCCCACACTCAGCCTTGCTGGTGTGGTCCAAAGCAGAGCAACACATTTGGTACCAGCTTGGCTGCGGCAGTTGCAGAAAGGAGGCATATAAAGGCGCCATGCAACCATCTTAGGGCCTCCACTCAAGATTTCCATAGGGTTTGTTCCTTAGCCTTTTTCTTCTCCCAAAGATATCCCACAAGGCAACGGAAGTCTAGGATCAGAGTTTTCCTTCTCAGATTTTGTAGTGCTGACCGCTCTTGGCATTCCACTAAGTGAAGACACAGTAGATGAAATCTGGGTATTTCCAGAAAATTACCTTTGAAAACTGGGTTTTAACGACTTTGGGTTGGGGAAATAATACCTACGTAAATTAAGGGAGCTGCAGGGGATGAGATTTTTGTCCACTAGGTGGTGCTTTATCTCTTACATTACCTACCATAATTATAATGCAATTATTTGAAGCTGATAAGGATTATCAGCAACGCTTTTATCTAGGTAATAATCACCACTGTGTTGCTGTTTTGGTAACTGGGCGAAAGGCAGAGAGGCCACTAATTAAGGTCTTATGCAAAGCTATGTTTCTTAGATTAGAGTATCTGGAAATTGCTCACCGACTCAAACTCCGTCCTTCAACTGCCACATTAAACACAAGTAAAGCCAGAGTTTGGTTACGGTAAGTTAGAGTCACAAATTACTCTGTAGATTTACTCATTTCTAAGGCCTGGATTTTACCTGTAATTCACCCAGATGTCCCTACAAGACCAGGCAATGTCTGTGTGAAAACAAGAGTAACACCATTCATGAGGAAAACCTCAACCTTAGCTTTCGGAGAGTTATCAACAATTTCTTTGGCTGGGTTCCTTTGTTTTTAGCAGCTGCAGGAGAGGCAAACTTTCAGCAGAGACAGCCCCCCACCCCCCGCATGAATGGAGCAACCCTAAGTGTGCTAGCCATAGTCATTCCTGTATTAGCAGAAGCCAGGATCTCAAATGTTACTTTATTGATTGATTCAATTTCTAGGACTCTCCATCCAGACTTGAAGAAAGGGGAGGCGGGGATGCCCTGCCCACATATATACAATTAACGTGCAGTTAAGACATATGGTATGTTGAAAACCATGTTCTCCTTTTACAAAATACATGAGACAGAGATTTAATTTAGAAATATTTCACACTTTGCTGATTTTATGTAGAAAAGCTTGCTTGAGAAGTGCTATGCTAAAAATGAAACAGCAGCATTTACAAGCATGTTTGGGCTGTACCCAACACTGTTCTGCTCATGCAGCAGATTTCTGCTTCTTCAGAAGAACTTCCCACTCCTCTGCCCAGAAATCTCCAAACACCCTCTTAGTCTGCTCCAAAGGGTTGGGAGAGCCTGTCGTGTGAGTCAAACTCTGCTTGGTAAGCATATAAACCCAGTAAGTTCCTATGCTAGATTTCATATTTTAGTATTTTATAGATTATTACAGGGGACGCTAGGGTTGCAAACGTGCTCCGTGCGGGATGCACGTTCGCAACCCGCAGCCTTCGCAACCCGCGTCTGTGCATGCGCGGGTTGTGATTCGGTGCTTCTGTGCATGCACAAAGCGCAATTCAGCACTTCTGCGCATGCACAACCACAAAACCTGGAAGTAACCTGTTCCGGTACTTCCAGGTTTTGGCGGTCCGTAACCCGAAAAAACGCAACCTGAAGTGGCTGTAACCCGAGGTATGACTATACGTTATCATTAATACTGTGTTTTCTATAGGGTTCTGTAACACAGAGAGAGAATGGGTAGTCCAGGCAAAGAAGTGCTTAATCCTGTTTCCAAGAAGGTGACACTCCCTTTCAAAATACAATCATACCTTGGATTCCGAACACCTTGTGGGTCTAATGTTTTGGCTCCCGAATGCTGCAAATCCGGAAGTGAGTGTTCCGGTTTGCAAAGGTTCTTTGGAACCCGAATGGCTTCTGCAGCTTCCGACTGAGTGCAGGAAGCTCCTGCAGCCAATTGGAAGCTATGCCTTGGTTTTCGAACGTTTTGGAAGCCAAACAGACTTCCGGAACAGATTCCATTCGGCTTCTTAGGTACCACTGTACAGCTGCGTCGTTTGGGCATCTTCTGTCACCTATAATTCCTACTAGATCTCTAGGTGGCAGCTTACGTCCAAGAGTACAGCTAAGAGTGGCATGCAAACTGCTCCCATTCCAAGAACAGGTCGACCTGGCCATGGTGACGTGTGCCTTAAGTTTCATAAAGATTAGATGGCTCTAAATAGGCTTTATATGTGGCTGCCTTAGAAAAGCGTTTGGAAACTTCAGCTGTTTCAAAAGGCTGCAGTGAAAGTCTTGACCACAGCTGACCCTTTGGAGCTTGTGACTTCTCCATTATAGTGTCCAAGTGGTGGAACTCCCTGTCCCAGGAGATCCATCTGTCCTGGCCATGTTTCCTTTCACCACCTTTTCGGGATGCAAAATATTGCTCACTCCAATGTGTTTTCCAATTTTTTTTATTTGTCGCTAGAAAGTTAGATAGATAAAATATAAAATGAAACACATGCAATATATTTCTGATTATTTTAATTTTTGAATTGTTAGCTGCCTAGTTCATTCATTGAAAACAGAGAGGAGGGATAAAGAATGCTCTTGGAAACAAGCATAGCAAATGATTTGCCTGAATCTTTTTGGTCTAAACCTTAGTAAAAGTCACCCTGAATGAAAAAGGGTGTATGATGCCTCAGAAAGAAATACAGTACAATCATTAGAGAAATAAGCACTGTTGTAATGGAGCTATGGAGGACATAACTTGCTGTCTTAAGTGGTAGTAGTAGTAGTAGTAGTAATAGTAGTAGTAGTAGTAGTAGTAGTAATAAGGTTCAGAAACATATTTTTCTACCTCATTTGCGATTTAAGAAGTAGGCCTGAGACTCTCCAACATAGTTCATGGGTAGTAATATTTGTCTTGTATGCTTTATATGTAATGACAGGTTGGGTTTGAGTTTGGAGCACTATTTTAGGTACAGGAGAGGCTTCCACTCAGAACACGTATCTGATCTAAAACAATATTATAAATAAACAAATATAGGTAAATATTTCTTTTGTTATTTTGGAAATGTTTAGCATTTTCTGGAGACCTATAGCCCAGAAGCTATAGTCTGATCAGCTATATGTAGTAACTTTTAGAGGCAATCGTTTCTTGCCTTGCTGTTAGCTCAGGTAATCAGACTCATGAGACGTTATTTTGAGTGTTTAGTGAAAACCTTAACTTTATAAAACAAAGCAAATAATTTCCAAAAGCATGAAGTGGCACTTGCAAGAACTTCAACCTTAATAAATGGAAATTGACACCAGGCAGGCAGTTTGCTGTACTCATTCAAAACCTGCTTAAAACTTTTTTTAAGACAAACCTATCCAGATATGTAGAAGCTGCATGTGTTTTATTTCTTCTTTTTTAAAAACTACTGTTGAATTTAATCATCTTTTGAATATGTTAATACCAATTTTTACTGACTAGGGTTTCAATAAATTTTTATTTTATATTGTGGTAAACCACTTTGAGGTTTCTTTCTTTCCTTTTAGTCAACCGGTATATTCATTCTGTTAAATAACTAAAGTAAGTAAATATGACTAAAGGATGTCATCCTCTACTTTCATCCAAGTAAACGTGGTTAAAATCTAGATATGACAATCCATAAGACTATGGGCAGATCTGCACCATACATTTTAACCACATCCAATGCATACTCAAAGCACACAGCTTCCCCCAAAGAATCTTGGGAAGTATAGTTTTCTTCACACAGAACTACAATTCCCAGCACCATTAACAAAGACTAGTTCCAAATATTCTTTGGGGAATGTATGTTGGATGTGCTTTAAACGTATGGTGCAGATCTGCCCTAAGCAAAAACTGGCATCCAGGTCTAGAGTCCGTTATTCAAGAGACCTGTAAAGTGGTACCTCGGTTTACTAATTTAATCCGTTCCGGAAGTCCGTTCTTAAACCGAAACTGTTCTTAAACTGAGGCACACTTTCCCTAATGAGGCCTCCTGCTGCTGGTGCCCTTCCACTGTTCGGCTTCTGTTCTTAGACAGAGGTAAAGTTCACAAACCGGGATACTACTTCTGGTTTTGCAGAGTTTGTATACTGAATCATTCGTAAACAGGACTGTTCTTAAACCGAGGTACCACTGTATTGTTATTTTAAAAGATTGGTTGTCATGAAACATGCTCAGCTATCCCTGAAATAGTTACCTCTACTGCCAGAGAAGCCTGTTCATAAGATTTGGCACAGTTTACACAGTTTAGACAGTTTCATTACCTTAGGTACATATTATGTTACTTGAATTTGTCATCAGTATCTCTTCTTCTTCCCTGGGCAAACTTTTTTTTTGTTACTCTAAAAACAAAGACCCCCCCCCCCCTCTTGACTCATAATTTGTGTTTGAGTTCTCACACTGCATTGCTTACAGTATCCCAGGGCACTGATGGAGAACAGGATCCTATTCCATGTTGACGTGTTCCCCCAGTTTCCTCAGAGTTAAATACTTTTGATGAGATGACTGTTTTCTTTTTAGGGCTTTTTTTTTTTTTAATGCAAGGCACATTGCTCATTCATTCCCTGCATTCTATTTGTGGCTTATCATCTTCAATGAATGAGCCAGCATGACAATCAACTTTAAAGTTATTTTCAGTTCAGACTTAAAAGAAGATCTGAACCTGACTAAACTACAGTTTTCTTAGGGCTGCTTCACACGTGTATGCTCATCACTTAAAGACTTCTTGGTAGTGACACCCACCCTGTGGAACACCCTCCCATCAGATGTCAAGGAAATAAACAACTACAGTGGTACCTCGGATTAAGAACTTAATTCGTTCCGGAGGTTCGTTCTTAACCTGAAACTGTTCTTAACCTGAGGTACCACTTTAGCTAATGGGGCCTCCCGCTGCCGCCACGCCACCACAATTTCTGTTCTCATCCTGAAGCAAAGTTCTCAACCTGAGGTACTATTTCTGGGTTAGCAGAGTCTGTAACCTGAAGCGTCTGTAACCCGAGGTACCACTGTATCTGACTTTTAGAAGACATCTGAAGGCAGCCCTGTTTAGGGAAATTTTTAATGTTTGATATTTTATCGCATTTTTAATCTTCTGTTGGGAGCTGCCAAGAGTGGCTGGAGAAACCCAGCCAGATCAGCAGGATATAAATAATAATTTATTATTATTACTGCAGCATCAAATGGCTGTATACATGAATAACTGTGCCACTGCGTAGCCAACACTGAAGATAAAACCTGCCATTTAACTCATCTCAAGGCCATTGAAGACAGTTCTTCCATACAGACAGTGAGAGAGATTGTGGCCCTGACCTCCACATGTCTTGCTGGTCCTGCCCTTGTCCTGACTTTTACACATTTTGTAATGTCTACGTATAATGTCTTCAACGTGACTGGAAATGCTGCATGATTAGGGTTCCCAGTCATGTGGAAGAGCTTATGAACATATAGCTGCATATGCATAGAGACACTACATATCTATCACAGAATGTGCAGAAGTTGGGGATTAGTCCCCACTGCACACATCCAGCGAACACATGGAGGAAATGTCTGAAAGGCTACAAACACTGACTATGGTTTCCAGTAGAGTCAGTCTACACATTCAGTATGCATCACTGACCATCTTTTCAATAAGCCAAGGCATGAACAAACCTTTTAGTTGCACATGCAGTCCCTTTGCTCCTTTGCATGAACAAGTGAACTAGCAAACCAGGAAGCATTCCGTTAACCATAGTTTCATATTTCACTCAAACCAGGAAACTATGCTTTGTGGCTTTGGAACAAACCAGGACCTGAAGCCTTGACTCAAAGATGGCTTGTTCCAAAACTGTTAAACATAGTTTTCTGATTCAGAAGGAACTATAGTTAACTGAAGACTGCCTTAGATGGCAAGGAAATCTGAAGACTTCCTGGTGGGTTTGCTCCCTCGTGGAAAGGAGCAGAGTGTGTGGCTAAAAGGCTCATTCATAACTCAGTTTATTAAGCTGAGTTATGAACCACCAAACCAGTACATAATGTATATTTACGTGTGCCTTATGTGATAATTAAAATATACATAAATAATAGTCCTGTGGGTCTCTTAAATGTACAGTAATAACATTAATATGGTGCTTTTGATTTGCAAGAACCTTAATCGATTGCCTCTTGTTGAGAATTACAGCTATTAGGTAAGATGGCTCACTCAACAGCTAGAAAACTGAGAAATCATAATCTCCTCTGGGTTTGGGGCTTAGATACATTGCACACACACCAACCTCGTCTGCTCATAAGCGTTTCCCTATTCATTCCAGCAAAGGGGGAAGTTCCCTACACATATTCCTTTGTGTAAAGAGAGTAGCATTGAGATGAATGTTGTTCTGTTTTATGCTTTAGTCCTTCTCTTCCTGCAAAAGAGCTCAAAAGAAACAACATACGGTTTGCAGGCAGTTGCCTATTAGGGCCAGATCTGTTTACCTTCAGCGACAGCAATGCAATGTGGACCTTGGTTCTCTGGGTCAATGAAAAAGCCCACTTACCCAGAGCTGTGTATCTACTGGAAAATATGTGGGGATTTGTTTGGCCATTTACTTACCTGCTTAGGTTTATATATGGCTTTTCTGTCAACATAGGACAGCTTACAAATAAATAGTGGCAAACACAATAGGCATGATACAGAAGGAATAAAGGCAGTGGCATAGGAAGGGGGTACGGTGGGTGTGGGCTGCCCCAGGTGTCATCACTGAGGGGAGTGACCGCAGGGCCTGGCCTGCAGTGCGCCTGAGCCACACGTCTCACCTGGGGAGTGACGCAGTGGCTCGGGCACCTGCAGGCTCCGCGCTGCCTGAAACAGCAACGTGGGGCTTGCGGACTTCATGGAGGTTTTACGCAGCGTGCTCTGCCCTGGCTTTCCCCGCCCCGTGGGTGGCTTTCCCTGCACCGCCCTGGGCACCCAAGCAGCTAGCTACGCCACTGAATAAAGGAACACGGTGGGAGTGTGAGAATTGTTGAATGGTTTCTTTAAATGTAAAGGTTCATCATTGTTCCACCCAATGTGTATGTCTTTAAGGGGCCAGAGCAAGGGCCAGAGCAAACTAACGAGACCCAGCTTTACAGCTGTGAATCATAGCAGATGCTGCTGAGTTGTATTTGATTAAGGTGTGTCAGCATTTGGGTGTAGTATATAAGGAGCAGCACCTAGCTCTCCCATTACCCTGGGGGATGGGTTGGTGGTTGGGTCTGGTCTGGTTTGTTGATATATTAGTGTAAATGGAGTTTTTGTTTTTCTTATTAAAACCTTGTTTAAGTTATTTTTGAGTCCTTTTCTTTTTAATGCATGATCTCCCCAGCAAGCTCTCTGCAGCGCTACCATACTGCAAATAGCCAACATCTTTGGTTATGGGCCCAGCTGCTGAGTGGATGACTGCATATTTTTGGACTCTGAAAAAGGTTTGAAAACTCCTTCTCCTGTTAGCGTAGTTCTGTGGGTCTGGAAGAGTTCCAGAATGGTTGACCGGGTTCCTGAAGCTGAGAAGGCTCTGGTCTTCCCACAGCTGACAGATGAGAACTATAGTTTATGGTCTTTTCGGGTGGAGGCGCTTTTGACCTCTAGAGAAGTATGGACCTATGTAACTGATGACCCTCCTGACCCTGTGACTAATGCTTGGTCGAAAGGAGATGCAAAAGCCAGGGCGATAATTAATTTGGCAGTCAGCGACCAGCAAGTAGTCTATATAAGAAATAAGAAAACTGCCAAAGAAATGTGGGACAGTCTTGCAGCAGTGCATGTTAGAAAATAGTCAGCGTCTGCATTGACGTTTTTCAAGCAGTTGTACCAGACGAAGTTGCAGCCTGGTGGTGATTTGGCAGCACACTTGAGACGTCTGGAGGCAATACGCTGCGAATTAATTCGAAGGGACATGGAGATACCTGATATTCAGTATGTTTTTATCATTCTTTGTTCCCTTAATGAGGACTTTGATGGTGTAGCTAGCCAGATATCTGCCGTTCCACCAGCACAATTAACTGTGGAAGGGGTAATGGCAAGATTAATGGGCGAGTTGGATAGAAGGGAGGCTTGTGCCATAAGCACTCCTGTTTCCAGAAATAATGAGGAATGCCATATGCAAACTTGTGGTGATACGACTGCATTTAAAGCTGCAAAGCGTTGTTGTTTCTGCAATAAGCAAGGACATTTTGCAAAGGACTGCAGATCCAAAAGAAAGCAAAGTACTCCCAAGCCTGTTTCTGTTCGTCAGTCACGGTTGTCATCTCAGCAGCCAACATTGCACCATAAAGACAGAAACGAGCCGCGAGCTTTTCATGCTCGGACTACAGATCGTAAAAGAATTAAAGATGCCAAGTGGAAGTCTTTTATTATCGACTCAGGAGCATCTCAGCACGTTTGCAATGATCGAAGTTTGTTTATTTCTTTCGAAGAGGAAATTGGTAATGTACATTTAGCCAATTCACAAGTCTTGCAGTCGCTTGGCAGGGGTACTGTTAAACTTGACTCTTTAAACATTACAATAGCAAACTGCATTTACTGCCCGTCAGTGGACAATTTATTATCAGTAAGGTGTTTTGCTCGTCAAGGCATAACTGTGCGTTTCTTAAATTCAATGTGTGAGTTTTTTGAGGGGAACAAACGTCTATTGTATGCCCGGGACTCTGATGGTTTATATAGACTGTATTTTCGCACCTACTCCCAATTGCCTATAAACTGCAGAGCAGCACAGTCAAGCCAGGGGTTGAGGAATGTAAGGCCTCATTCTGGGTGTGTCCATGAGGCGCACAGAATTCTGGGACATCTGAATTTTGCTGATGTAATTAAGACAAAGAATACCGTATTTTTCGCTCTATAACACGCACCTGACCATAACACGCACATCGTTTTTAGAGGAGGAAAACAAGGGAAAAAACATTCTGAATGAAACAGTGGATGTATCATTTTTGTGCTTCATGCTGTGGCCACAGACATGTGATCTGATGGTGAATTTGGGGTGACCCAATGCAAAAATCCTGAGAATTCCTGTGGATCCATGCTTTGTAACCACGTTTTTGCACCATTGCATCCCCAGGCAACAGTGGGTGCTTGATTTTTTGGGTGCAGGCTGTAGCCATGGACATGCTATGTGATCTGATGGTGAATTTGGGGTGACCCAATGCAAAGATCCTGAGGATCCATGTGGATCCATGCTTTTTAACCACGTTTTTGCACCATTGCAGCCCCAGGCAACAGTGGGTGCGTGATTTTTTTGGTGCAGGCTGTAGCCATGGACATGCTATGTGATCTGATGGTGAATTTGGGGTGACCCAATGCAAAGATCCTGAGGATCCATGTTGATCTATGCTTTGTAACCACATTTTAAGTGGGGAGCGAAGGAAAAACAAAGAAGGGACATGAGAGGGGTGTGCAGAGAAGCAGCTGGCTAAGAATGCTGGAGAGGGATTTAACGGGTGGGAGGAAAGAAAGGCAAAAGTTCCCCCCCAAGCCAGCCATCTCTCTCTCTCTCTCTCTCTCTCCCTCCCTCCCTCCCCCCTCTCTCTCCCTCCCCCCCTCTCCCTCTCCCTCCCCCACTCTCTCTCCCTCTCCCCCAGCAGCACCGGAGCACAGAGAGGAATTAGAAAGAACGACACTCTGCTTGCCTGGAGGGGAGGGGCTTTCCCTGCTCTTTGTTCCGTTTGAGCAATCACAGCAATGAAACAGAGGAGGGTGGGCAGTAAGACCCTGAGGCAGAATGCAGGAAAGCTGCCACTTCCTCTTTTCAGGTTTCCCTTCTCCGTGAAGCGCGATTTGACTTTTGCTTGATTTTTTGGCTCCAGGGACCACACATTCGCTCTATAACACGCACAGACATTTCCCCTTCCTTTTTAGGAGAAAAAATCTGCGTGTTATAGAGGGGAAAATACGGTATTGTTAATGGCCTCAACTTAAAACCATGTAAATTCTTTATGCAATGTCTATCCTGTTGCAAGAATAAGATTAAGGTTGCACGCAAGGGTAGGTGCTCAGATAGGAAAGTAACTGAGCCATTTGAGCGTGTACATTGTGATTTAGTTGGGCCACTCCCACCATCATTAGGAGGTTCTAAGTACTGGCTTACTCTGATAGACCAGTATAGTAGATATTGTTGGACTTATGCAATAGCTGAAAAGTCACAAGCATTTGAGAAGTACAAAGTTTTTTGCAACTGGGTAAAAATGCACTTTAACAAACCAATTAAGAACCTGTTTTCTGACCGGGGCGGGGAATTTGTTTCTGAGGATTTTGAGAAATTCCTGGAAGCGCAGGGGACTACTCATGAGTTATCTTGCCCCCGAAGTCCCTGGCAAAATGGGCTTGTTGAAGTTGTGCAGCGTGACCTGCAGGCAGGGGTTAAAACTTATCTGCACGATGCTAATCTACCCAAAGGCTTTTGGGCTGAAGCACTTAATGCGTTTTGTTATGTTAGAAATCGCAGTTATCATTCTGGTTTAGATGTCACCCCCTATGAGAAGCTGTTTAAAAAACGCCCTAATCTGAAATACCTATGCATTTGGGGTTCAGATGTAATTATGCATTACCCCGCTAAGCAGAAATTGGGTGAACGTAGTGTCCAGGGGAAATTAATGGGCTACCAGCAGGGGGCGTACAGAATTTACATACCAGCAACTGGCAAATTTCATATTACCAGAAGCATGATACAAACTGTAAATTGGAATGGAGTTGCTGTCTTCCAAGATACTGATGGTATAGATAATACTGAGGAAGAAGAGGAAGAAGCAGCAGCAGGAGGAGGAGGAAATGGTGCTTCTGAATTAATAGAAAAAGACAAAAAGCCTGTTGAATCTGATAATTTGTTTGATGATTTAAAGTCACAGGCACCTGAGGGGAGGTTAGATTCTCTTGATTTTTCTGACCGTGAGCTTAGCCTACAGGCATCTCTTCAATCTGACAATGATTTACAACCTGAAACTAGTGGTTCACTTAGTCCCATTAAGTCTGAGGAGTCTGACTCTCCTTCCGGACTGAGACGTTCAGATAGAAAGAGGCAGAAGCCACAACGATTTGCAGATGAACATTTTAATACTGTGTATGCCAATAAGGTGGTTTTTGAGCCAAAAAGCTACAATGATGTTCAGAAATTACCTAAGCACCAAGCTGCAAATTGGTATAAAGCTATGAACTCCGAGATAGCTTCTTTAAAAGAGCATAACACTTGGTCTCTTGTACCACAAACCCCAGATATGAGACTTATTGATTCAAAATGGGTTTATAGAGTTAAAACGAATGACAAAAATGAA
Organism: Podarcis muralis; assembly: GCF_964188315.1. NCBI lineage: Eukaryota > Metazoa > Chordata > Lepidosauria > Squamata > Lacertidae > Podarcis > Podarcis muralis. The sequence continues at coordinate 35,028,029 of NC_135665.1, forward strand.
GTTGTAAGGTACAAAGCAAGATTAGTTGCTAGGGGTTTTCAACAAATTCCAGGCGAAGATTATGATTTGTGTTATTCACCAAGCGTAAAATATAAAACAGTTAAGTTTTTGTTAAAAGATGCATCACAATGTGGAAAAGCCCACTACACAATGTTTCTCTGCTCTTAAGAGAGTGGTAATGTACCTTAAACACACCAAACATTATAGGTTGCAGTTTACAACATGTATTGACAAAGGTTTTGAAATTTTCTGCGATGCATCTCATGCAGTGGAACAAAATAATTGCAGGGGTGTGTCTGGTATGGTGTTTTGTTATAACGGTTGTCCATTTGAATAGAAGTCCCAGACACAAACCATTATTTGTCTCTCCACAACAGAGAGTGAATTATGTGCATGCGTTCAGGCCACTCGTGATGTGGAATGGTATTTGCAAGTATTTGCAGACCTACGGATGCAAGTAACACTACCAGTAAAAGTTTACCTTGATTCCCAGAGTGGACTTGCTATCCTGTGTTCAGAGACCAATACGCAACGCACTAGAGTCTTAAGGTTACGTTTAGAATTTGTAAAGAAACTAATTGCTGATGAAATGGTTGTATTTAAATATGTTCCAGGTGACAGTCAAATTGCGGACATTTTTACAAAAGCACTTCCAAAGGTTACACATGAAAAACATGTACAAAGTATGCTTTATGTTTTTGTTCCACAATGATGAACCGCAGGGGAAATGTTGAATGGTTTCTTTAAATGTAAAGGTTCATCATTGTTCCACCCAATGTGTATGTCTTTAAGGGACCAGAGCAAGGGCCAGAGCAAACTAACGAGACCCAGCTTTACAGCTGTGAATCATAGCAGATGCTGCTGAGTTGTATTTGATTAAGGTGTGTCAGCATTTGGGTGTAGTATATAAGGAGCAGCACCTAGCTCTCCCATTACCCTGGGGGATGGGTTGGTGGTTGGGTCTGGTCTGGTTTGTTGATATATTAGTGTAAATGGAGTTTTTGTTTTTCTTGTTAAAACCTTGTTTAAGTTATTTTTGAGTCCTTTTCTTTTTAATGCATGATCTCCCCAGCAAGCTCTCTGCAGCGCTACCATACTGCAAATAGCCAACACTTGAATAGTACATTCAAGTTCTTATGTAATGGCTGAAGACTGACCATTTATTTGCAGGGATGGGCAACTATATTGTTGGACTCCAGCTCTCATCATCTCCAGCCAGTATGGCCAGTGGTCAGGGAGATTTGAAGTTGCATTCCAGCAATATCTAGAGCAGTGTTTCCCAACCTTGGGCCTCCAGCTGTTTTTGGACTACAACTCCCATCATCCCTAGCTAGCAAGACCAGTGGTCAGGGATGATGGGAATTGTAGTTCAAAAACAGCTGGAGGCCCAAGGTTGGGAAACACTGATCTAGAGAGCCATAGGTTGCCCATCACTGCTGTATCAAATAGCCATTATAGGAGACCAATTGAGGAGCAGAGGTGCTAATGGCTGTTTGTCCCAGCCAAACCAATGGAAATATCCCACTGTCTTGCCTCACTCACTGAGGACTTTGGACCAAGAGGAGTCTACTTTATTTTCTGTAATGCATACACAGCTCATTCTTCACAGGCTAAGACACATATTCAATTAAATCGTCTTGGGATTCTTGTCTCCACCCTTGAGCAAAATAGATAGCACCCCTCACAGACTGGTAGGGGGTTCAGTTCTTTCTGCAGCTGAACGCGTCTCATAACAAGTATTGGGCCACATTTAGGGTATCTGTTTCTCTCATACTATGAAAGCATTTATCAAGCAGCTTTCCTTGGATGCACTGCTTATGAAGACATATGGCAGCTTTAAAGATTAGCACGACTATAATGGCACAATACTTTGATTTAGTCCCTCTGCTTGAAAATATTTGGTTAAGTGCCAGCTCCAGCTATATATCTTTGTTCAGTATTGCTGCAAACACTCAGCCAAAGCAAAAGGGAATGGGTTATCCAACAGGTTTTCTCATGCCTGGAGCAAAGGATGTCATCTATTTATACTTCTGCATCTAGTGCAGATGCCATCTGGCTGTATTTCTAGATTATTCTCTCCCATCAGTGATGCTTGGTGAAGAAATAAAATGTAGTTTTCTTATGTCTTTAGACCTGGGATAGATTCAGGAGTGGAATCGTGCCTGTTTGTCTCATCCCCAGCCCTCTCACAGAGGCTACATCTGTACTGCACTCAACCACTTCAGTCTGTGGAACTGGCGTTATATCAGGTACCACATAATACTCATTGTATAGTTCTAAAGAATCAATAATTTAGTGTGGAAATACCTATACTTTGAAACTCTCTGCCTACTGATATCCAGTTATATTTGTTTATGTGCTAGAGCTGCGCATGGGATCAGCTGAACACACTGAATGGTGAGGCAACGCCAGTGCTGTGGTCTCATGCTACCACGCCACCCAGTTATTGAACACAAATATATATCCCAAAAGTGATTGAGCCAATCTGTTTTGTTAACTGAGGAGATGTTCAAAAGCAGTTTAACGCCAAATAGGAGTCTGTTTAAAACAAACAAAGAAAGAAAGAAAGCATAATACTGGACATGCCACATGCCTAAGACCTCAGATGTACCTGATGAAGTTCTTTGTCTCCTCGCCACATTTACTTATTCAAGGAGACAAGTGAAGCCAATACAAGCCTCTTCCCTTAATCTCAAATCTAGTCTCAGTTGTAAAGTCTTTGAGAAATATTTTAATTTTTCCAACATAAAAAAAAATAACTCAGAGTGAAATTTTCAAGTACTTAAGTAGAAGTAAGTATTTGGCCAAAGGAGTGTGAATATTCTATTTCCACACAAACACACTGAAAACATGAAAATATTGGGGAATCACTTCTGAGGGAACAGAATTCCTGAGAATTGGTGTTATGATGCCAAAAGCACAGGTGCTCAAGTCAAATCATGCTTTACCCCAGGACATGAAGCTAGGAATTGTATACATATCTCCCTAAGGGAGCTGAATACAAACAAGTGTACTAGGTCAAGAATATCTGGTTTGCAGCCCAGAGGAGGAGGACTGGAGGGCACAAAAGGAGCCAGGCAGGGCATATGACCCCCATTATAACTTAGATGTTGGATGGAACTGGCTAGACTTACAAGACCCTTATCTGAATGTGAGCTGCCATTTTCCTCTTCTTTAATCAGTGAGTATTCACTCAGAGTACAAACTGCAAGGTTAGGACCTTTAAGCAAAGGTTATGATAATAAACCAAGCCCTTTCATGAACATGGGCAGAAAGGGGGCCTTGGAAACCACCACGGTATTGTAAACAACCAAATGCAAGTTTACGTTAGTGACAGATCCAGATAAACAGAATAAGGCAGCTGTAAAAAGAATTCCCACTGAAAATGTGCAGTTTTCCACAAACTAAACAGATCTCCAATAAAGAAGCTACAGATTATTTAGATGCTGCAAAGAATCTTCCTCCAGGGTCCTTCAGATTTTAAGAGGAAGAGATACACAGAAAAAGCATGAAAACCCATATTTAGTCAAGGAGTCCTATTCAGTGTTGGCTACACACACACGCTTCTCTATCAAATAAGCCTGAAATTGAAAAGCTACCCTTTGTAAACATGGATTAGCTCAAGCATGCAAATCAAATTCCCAGCACTGAAATTAATTTCTACAATATTGTGAACTAGCAATGCAATCCACAGAACTCAGCCTCAAAGTCCAATCAGTGGGAATTTGGAGCGAGTCACCTCTTTATACTAGAGCAGAGATCCAGAGTTCCTCATTTTTCACCATAGTTCTCATAATTTAGGAGCCATCAGCCACACTGCAAAAACTCTTCCTGGCTGTTCCTACTTCCTACACGGCTGAGTGAGATCTCAGGAACCAGACTAGCTCAGGTATTGTTTGGCTGAATTAAAATTTTCACCATTGTGCGATGCGATATACGTATTTTAAATGAATTGTTAAACTATTTGTTTGGTGATGTAGTGATATTATAATTACGTATGCATTTAGACTAGTTTTTACATATATAAATTACTATGAGCATAAATCTATGGAATATTCAGCATATAGATTGTTGGCATCTGTCTCGAGAGACAATGGAGTGCGCCTTTAGGGGGGTAAAGTCAAACCTCTGTGTTAGCAGCACCAAAGTAACCTCCCCAGGGCACAAACCTGGGCAGTGTGAATGGAGGTCCTGGGCTGACAAGACAACAAGACCCCCCTCTTGGCAATGGTCTTGAACCCCTGGCCTACCTGGCGGCAAGTCAGTATGTCAAGTCCCCAATCCAGAATCAACTCATATGTCCAAAGTCCTGCAGAGATTCTGGAGCATCCAAGCTGAGAGCCATCAACATGGGCAGCTGAGCAGACACAGGCATTCAGCTCTGCTTCCTTTCTATACTTTGCATGCTGATTGCAGCACCTGGGCTTGATGAGGCATGTGACCTTCACCTGTTCTGAGCCTACTCCATACCTCCTCCCAGAGCCAGTGAGCCCTACCTGGCCAACTAGGGAGCTGGGCTGTGGGCCCTTGCCTGCCTCAGCCTCCTGGGGTGCCCCACCTGCTGCTCCCTATGCTTCAGAGCCTGCCATGCTTGTGGAGACAGGGGTCCCTTTGGTGATGAGTCTTGCTGCTCTGCTTCCTGTGCACTAACCCCCATCCCCTAGTCATTATCCATCACCCTCTGAGTAATTCCTACACCAACCTCTCTTTCCTCATCGCCAGCTTGTCCCGGTGTGTCCCAGTCGCGGTTGCACCCCTTGCCAGGATCTCCCTCCTCCTTCCCATTGTCCTGCCAGTTCATGATCTTGTAGGGTTTACTCCTTAGCCTTACTTCTCCCCAATATATCCTGCCAGGATCAAGAGTTTTCCTTCTCCTAGATGGGCTACCTTGTTGACAAGCCCCATCTGCCCCTCACAACTAAAATATACATGACAAAATGTTATTATTTACTGCGCAGCACAATGACTGAATGGAACTTTATTTGCGTCAGCCATCAGCCATAGCAACAAAAGAACATTGTGATATACACAGAACAAAATAAAAAGTCGATTATATAAAACACAGTTTAGGGTCCTGAATCAGCCGTCAAACAGTGGACCTTATTCTGATTTCCTCAGCTAGAAACCTTGCAACCTTTGTAGTCATCTGCTTCTCTTGATCTGGAGCAGCACAATGTTTGCCCACAAAATTTGGCAGAGATGCTACTCTGTTTCACACATTCCCTTGTGGGAAATGATTTCTAAATTCAACAGACCAAATTAACTAACATTAGTTAAGATGGACTAAATGTTACCTCCAGATTCCAAAGCACTTCATTAACACAGATTAGAATTCCCTCAATAGTTCTTATTCATGATGAATGCAACAATACTGGCAGACGTTTGTGTCTGTAACCGTAAAAATGGAGTATGTGCCAGTTATTTGTGGCTAGTCACAGTTTCCAATGCATTTCCACCACCTATTTACATACAGTATGTGCCTCTTCTGTTCAGTGGTCATTGAAGGATGTGCTTTGGACACGCTGAAAAGATGCTAGCTGTGTAAAGTGAAAATTACAGTATGAAGTAAACCTAATTTGGATACCTGTTTCCGAGGCCCTGGGAAATAGATTTGGTATCAGAAGATCTCAGAGAATCCTTATAATATCCTCAGTGTCTCCAGCTGAGGTCTTTCTGTTTGCAGTCAGCAGACACCACCATCTGGGCATGACTAAGCCAGTTTCACACCAGATAAGCCCAAGTGATATTTTTGTTCACTTCACAATGCATTCAGATTTTAATGAGCTAGTGTGAGAGGCAAACAGCAAATTAGACACTACAGCCACATATCCCCCTAAATTGCCAGGGCTAATAAGGAGAAAGAACAAAAGCAATAATCTCCCCAACCAACAAAGCAACAGATGAGAAGAGAAGTGAATGGGCAAGCCCTGGGGATAATCTCTTGCTTTTGTGACTACAATTGTATCACTGTAATAGGTAGTAATTTGGGAACATGTACCTTATGTGCAACTTCCACACTAAAAGATCACAAATTATTTCTGTGCACAGTATCATTTTATGAGCCCATGGGGTACAACTTCCTCTGGAATGGAAAGTAGCAACTGGTCAGCTCTACGTATCATAGATGAACAGCATTCACATGAAGTTAAGTCTTATATTTTGCATAAGCAATGGGGAAAAGAAAGAGCTGGAATTTGGTTCATTTGTCAGGATTTTAGCATTTTTAAAGCAAAGAGCCATTGGTGGGGTTGGAATGTTTAACTGATCAATCAGTTCTATTAATTGACTAAAAAGGTGCCCAGAAGGAATTGAGCGTAAGATTTTGTGCAGAAGTCCTTTAAAAAACTGCAGGTAGTTAAACCATTTTGAAAGTGGCATTCCCCTTTTCACTAGCATGCCTCTTCTAAGATAAAGGCCATGATGATATATGTGCCCATTATCTAAAAAAAACAAAGGAAGTATGTTTCCTTCTTCACAGTAATTGCTTTTACCCATGAGCAAATTTAGATTAATCAACTAAAATTAATGTGATTAAAAAAGTAATATTTCTTCAATGGGGCGATGACACTAGTTATCAGCTCTGCATAATATGGTTTTAGGGAAATGCTCATGAAACATAGTTTGACCCAGAGCATACAGGTGCGCCAGCTGCATTTCCCTTGGTGTAAGAGACTTTGCTTCCTGAGTCACATGCCTGGGACAGGAATGCTCACTTCAGTAACACGCACTCTAAAATGCACAATCCAAAGTTTATTTTCATAGTTCTAACTACTTTTTTCTTAAAGGGCTTTCAAACTATGAATTTAGAACACTATTTCCAGATGTACTATAACCTCATTTATTTATTTTTGAAGAGATTTTATCATCTACTGACTCACAAATTTCCTGCTACACCTATTTGGCCCTAGGAAACCTACATCAAATCTTTCAGGGGCAAAGTAGGACACTTGATGCAGCCTGTCCAAGAAGCAGAGGTGGAAATACTTGAATCATCTCACAATGGAGGCAGCAAGAACTGAACTACATGTCCAAAACTGTTACTGATGCAGATGTCCTGGGAACATACCATTTCCGAATGTGCCATCTTAGTGTGCAGAACCAGTTTGTTGGCCAGCGGTAGAGATTCACTGAAGACTAATTATATTGGTCTGAAACATGGGGTGTGGCTCCGTCTCCTTCACTCTCCACAGATGACTTCTTAGATTCAACATTTGGTATATAGTGATATTTTAATTCCACTCTCCCATGTCCTTGATTCATTCATTCTTGCCTCCTCCCACTCTGTGTGCATTCTTGGAAGAGGGGAAGAATAGAGCTGCTGTTGCTTCAGGCACCTTCCCCTTTGTCAGTCCACCACTGCCTTCATATGAAGCACTCCTAGGGGTGCTTTAATCTCTCCAAATTTAGGATTGCTGGCAGTAACAAGCTAAACCACAGTTCTTGCTAATGAAGCCCAGATAGGAAATAAGAGGTTGGAAGCAGAGCACAACTTCAGTTAAGGATACATCTAGTCCAGAGATGTGAACCTGTGGCCAGATGTCATTGGACTCCAACTCCCATCAGCCCAAGCCAGCAGGGCCAACAGTTAGGGATGATGGGAGCTGTAGTCCTACATGATCTCCAGTCCTTTTTATTGTATCACAACAGGCAACCAGATGTATTGAAAAGGTCCACAAGCTGTGGACAAAGGCAATAGCTAGCCCTTCCATGCTGTTGCCTTCCTAGCAAATGGTATTCAGTGGTTGCTGCTTCTGATAGAGGTTCTGTTGGATTAATGGCCTAATAACCCATGATGTATATCTTTGTTGAACTGGTCTATTTCCCATTGAAAGCCCTCTAAGCTCATAGCCAACACTCATTAATTCCTGGTCATGAAGTCTAGCACTTGCTGCATAATTCATAAATCTACTCATCCAATGAGACTGCAGCCTTAATTATGCATTATGGGAAGAAGTACTTTCTCTTATCTGTTCTGTATCTATTGCCAATCAGTTTAGGTAACCCCTGATTCTTAATAATAATAATAATAATAATTTATTATTTGTACCCCGCCCATCTGGCTGGGTTTCCCCAGCCACTCTGGGCGGCTTCCATAAAAACCAAAGATACATCGTAGCATCGTAGGAAAGGGTAGACCGCCCCCCCCCCCAATTTTCTCAACACGATGCATCATTTTTTAACCTTGATCATGTCCCCATGTAGTCACCTCTTCTCTAAAGTAAAGCATCTCCTTTTAGTTAGTCTTTCCTAATAGGCAGCTCAAGTCCTTGAACATTTTGGCTTCCCCTTCCAGTCCAGAATGAAAACAGGTAGCCACTTATACACCTTAAGTTCTTAGCATTTGTCCCTGACAATGCAGTGGTAATATTTCGAGAGAAGAGGGTAAAGCAGAATCAGTACATTCATGTTGAGGACTATTTTTGCATTCCAGATTTTTGCCTAAAACACATGGGGCAATGCCCTGAGATTTTTGTCTGTTCAGCAGGGGACTCCTGCTGCCCTTCAGACTTCTGCATCAGAGTTGTTCCTGACAATGCAATTCTTGGGAGACAAGGGAGAGTTAAAGCTGAATCAATAATTTAATTTTGAGGACTAATTTTTGACCTGAGATTTTTGTCAATTCAACAGGGGACTCCCTCTGCCCTTCCAACTTTTGTTATCAGTGTTGCCAGCAACAAGTTATTCATAAACAATGACTCACATTTCCAACTTCCCAACTAAACACTGATTTCAAATAATCTCTTTTATTGATGATTTAAAATATGACTTTAGGAAACAAAGTACTGAAATATTTTTCTTTGTAACCCTGTTGATATAAATGAGGGGGTGCACAAGAAGGTGCTCTTGCTCAGCTCCCCCTCCTTTTTCTGCTGATCATATAACACCCAGGCATTTGATAGATGAAAAATAGGTTGACATGAGAGTAAATGCTTGTTACTGAATGGCCTCTGAGGACTTCAGCAGCTGACATGTCCCACACTGCACTGAGGAAATCCTAGTCCCCAAATGTATATGAACACAGAATTCTTACATATTTCAAGAAAAGTACTCAGATTTGTGATATGACACCAATCTTGGTATGAAGCTATACAACATCCATGAAGCTGCATGTTGGAAGGTTCGGGGCAGAGCTACAATTTCCAGAGTTCCCTGTGAAGATGGATCAATTGTTAAACCATTCTGGGCACTGTAGCTTTGGGAGGAGAATAGGGGTCTCTTAACAACTCTCAGCACCGTTAACAAACTGCAGTTCCCAGAAATCTTTGGGGGAAGCCATGACTGTTTGAAGGGAGTGTGTGTCTTTCTACTAACTCTAATGGAGATGCTATTCTGTGGTGAAGCTGCCAGGGCAACATTTACTTCTATTCAGCCCTTTGTCAGCCTATTCCATCACTCTGTGTTTTTGTTTCATTATATTGCAACAGGAAAGGTTCTGGCAACAGAAAGGTTGCTGTTTCATATCTGCCTATAGCTCAATGAAAAGGGTGGAAGTGCAACAGTGACACACTGCTATCCGCAGCTCTGCAGGCGAACCATGTGTCAAGATCAAGTGTAAAAGAAAACAGCTTACATTGCATCTCATTGCTGAGTTGCCCTCATAAATCAGAATCACTCTCACCTTGACTGATTCCTTCCCAAAGTCAAATGGGAAGAAGGAACACACTTAACCTGATTCATTATTGGGAAGACTGCCAATTTGCCAGGGATTTCCAGTGCCCAACAAGTGTAAGGAAAGAAGAGGTGATTTTTCTTTCTCGGCAATTATTTCCATAAATCACCCCTGATTAACTTATCATAAATGTTGCTCAGCTTAAAGATGGCAGCTGCACTCCTTGTCTGGAACCACATTACATTGCTGGAAGGATGGTGACTTCCAGGTCTCTGTACAAACTTAAGGATACCTTTGAAAGCAATTTCCATTACGGATCTGAGTTTTGTAAACAAACTCCTCCGAGAGACCCACACCAGTTGAGGAAAAACTAGAAAGCCTAAAATCTCTTGCATATGCATTCTTGGGATCTCTAGACTTCATGATTTGTGGCCCAACCTATCAGAACTCTTCCATAGAAAGCTACAAAGTTTAGGAACAAGATTGAAACACACCTTCACCTTTTTCAACATATCCAGGCCCTGGATATCCATCCCACATGTGTTCTGCTGTCTGCCAGCCCTGAGTGTTCATTTTGCAGGGTCAGAGGGAAAGGGGAATCACTCTGTTGATGTTGCTAGGCAACCCACAGCCGTCATCACCAAATAGCCAGTGCTTTATTTCTCAAAATCTAGAGGCCCCAGTTCCTGGAAGCCAGGCTGTTTGGGCCAGAAGACCTCTTTCCCAATTTTAGAAGTGAAACAGCTACTTGGGGCTGCATGGCGATGAAGGGAAGCCGTTCTGCATGTGCTCAAAAGGATCCCTTGCATCATTAAAATCCCATTTTAATTCACATATTTGAGAGTTGAGCTCCCGAGCATGAAAACAGGATTGAGGGCTGAGCTTTGTCTCAAAGTAAGTCTTTGGGGCACATCAGCATTGTGGCCGCAGTTGCTTAGCAGAATGATTTCTTTTCCAGGTCTAGCAATAGGAAATAAGCAGGGATCATCACGGAGAGAAGTGCATACCACAACAGCCAGACTGAAGGGCAGTCAGACATGCACAGTGCTCAGAGCAGTCCAAGCCAGGTCTCTCTTCAGAGCAGTGCTCAAACGATGGAGAAAAGGAGTTGAGACCCCTTCATGAAATGTAACCCCTCCACCAACAATTTTAGCTAAATCATGTCCCCAATAACCTTCTTTTAAAAAGCTAAATTATAAAATTCGGGGTTTGAAAAATGAGCATTTGATACTGCATGATTAGTACACACTTGTATTAGTATGATTAGTATACACTATCTCACTCAAGCTGCTGGGTAGCTAAAGCTCTCTGGATTGGTGCAGATATCTGGGAATATAACCACATGTAAGCATCTGTGAAAGCATCAGCAACCGGATGTACAAGATGACTTAATAACACCGATCTGTTCCATCTCACTCTCTCAAACACACGTCACAGACCTTTCCCCCTTGTTCCAGCGAGGCAATAACAATATCCCCAAACAGCTGAGCTTCCTCACTGTTCCAGCCAAAGCTAGTTGTCTTCTTTCTTTTCAAGAGACTTCTTGTGAGCAGAATTAGAGTGAGCAGGGTTTGTTTTCATGCAGTTCCTTTCCAGTGCTGAGCAAATCTCAAGAAAACTGACTGCAATCATTTGCAGATCATTTTCCATCCTCCTGCATCGGTCTTCCAAAATGACTGCTTTCACGAACCCAGACATAATTTTTTTAGAGTTACCTTTGCCCTGTTGAGTAGTACCTCCAGGTTACTGTTAAAATAAAACTAATATTTAAAACTACACTTTAATCGTCTTGTTAAATGAAAGAGAACATTGTATAAGCTTAGCGGGGTGGGGGGTGGGGAGAATGGAAACACAAGGCTAGAGGGAAATACAAGGGCAAAAAAGCTTTGATCCAATACAGGATTCATGCTCAGCCGGAGTAATCAGAACCATATGCAGAAACTATGGGACTTTCAGCTGCTCTTTAATTAAATAGCATAAAAATGACTTGACATCATTTTGTGTACTGGGGCACTTTGCAGAAGTGCTTTATACTAGGATAAGTAGCCTTATGGAATGTCCTCCACTGGTTGAAAAAAAGCAACAAGACCCCAAGTAACTTGGAAATTGCTGAAATCAGTGAGACAATATATCAAAGAGGGACATGCACTAAAGTGTGTGTGTGTGTGTGTGTGTGTGTGTGTGTGAGAGAGAGAGAGAGAGAGAGAGAGAGAATGAACAAATAAGACAACTATTGGGTTGACCACACAGAGGACTCTTACACCTCTTAAGTGTATAAAATAAACAGGATCCACTCAAAAGGTAAACTAGTTTCTAATCATTTCCCGAGTGGTTCTGCTTTATATTTTGGCTTATTGCATCAACAGGATTTCTTTGAAAATATTGGTAAGTTTGGGTGTAAGACTGAATGCACAACATTTGATTTTACTTATCTATAATAAGGGATGCGGGTGGCGCTGTGGGTTAAAGCCTCAGCACCTAGGACTTGCCGATCGAAAGGTCGGCGGTTCGAATCCCCGCGGCGGGGTGCGCTCCCTTCGCTCGGTCCCAGCGCCTGCCAACCTAGCAGTTCGAAAGCACCCCCGGGTGCAAGTAGATAAATAGGGACCGCTTACTAGCGGGAAGGTAAACGGCGTTTCCGTGTGTGGCTCTGGCTCGCCGGAGCAGCGATGTCACACTGGCCACGTGACCCGGAAGTGTCTGCGGACAGCGCTGGCCCCCGGCCTCTTAAGTGAGATGGGCGCACAACCCTAGAGTCTGTCAAGACTGGCCCGTACGGGCAGGGGTACCTTTACCTTTAATAAACCTGCATGCATAATTTTAGCCCGTATACACCCAATTTGGCACATCTGAGTGGTTTTAATTTGCATTTGGCCTTTTATATATGCTGTTAAATTTATTGTGTCTTGTTCTGTATGCCAAGAAGGAAGGAACAATAAGCTGAGGGTGACAACGTAAGAATCAAAACCACATGAATATTTTGCATCAAGAGACAGATTTGGAATTTGTCACATTTGTTTCCTTACCTTTCTTTCAAGGAGCACTTCGCCCATAAAATAGGTCAGGCAGAAAGTGGAAAAGGGAAGGGAATGTTTTGAGTGAACTTCATGGCAGAGTGGAGATGGAACTTAAGTGAGGTCAACCTTCGCCAACCTGGTGTCCTCCAGATGTTCTGGACTACCAGCCCCACCCAGAAGAACATCAGCTCAGCCACTGGTCCAAAATATCTGAAGGACACCAGATTGGGAAAGACTGGCCCAAGCCAAATGTTCTGTGCTGAGAAATCTTGACTCAAAGGTTGGGATGGGCAAAGAAGAAGAAGAAGAAGAAGAAGAAGAAGAAGAAGAAGAAGAAGAAGAAGAAGAAGAAGAAGAAGAAGAGAGAGTACCCCAAACAAGGGGCTGATTTCAGTGAGAGGGATAGAAAAAAAACTCCTCAGGATTTTCAGATACAGAACTTTTCTGGCCATACTGGTGGCAGATTCTTTTGTGTTTAGTTCATTTTTGCTGCTTTCTATTAGTCGTGTCGGAGCTCCTTGTTGTGGTCAGATAGTGGGAACCATTTTCTTCCTCATAATGATTGGGAATTTTACTACTGCCTTTGCTGGGCCACTTTGGGGGAGGAAATGGTGGCTGGTTAGTACAAGAAACAACAAAAACTGAAACCTGCCCTCATTGTTGCTGACAAAAGTAATCTTGAAAAATATCTCTCCCCACTTCATTTTCATATCCTGTGAATGGGATTACAAATCCATGGAAGTCCATTTTGCTTTGGCACTAAAACAAACCCATAATTTTCTAGCCCAAAGTCAAACTCTCCACCACTGGCTATAAAAAATAGTTTTTAATGGTTTGAAGATGATGCATATAATCTCTGTACATTTCACATTTAACGGTAGAGGCATTGATAAAAAGTAATGAAAACTGTATATAGCTGAGCAGATGTTTACACATAAAGCATTTTTGAAAAGAAGGTATGGCTACAATCCCAAGGAAAAAGTTGAGTTGGATGCAGAGGAAGTTAGTCACAACTATAATCTATGACTAATTTCCTCGGGATCCAACCCATTTGAGATTCCAGGATGGGCAAACGTATGGAGTTGCAGCCAACACATGTCCAAAGAGTATGAGTAAAAAGTAAAAGTGTGTTTTCCCATTATTTCCTAATTAAATATGGTTATACATTGGAAAGCATCTACAGTAGGGAGCACCTGGTAAGAATCTACCTATTTTTTCATAACATACACTCTAATCCTTCTTATCCCTTTTCAGCTGTGCACACTGTTTATAGAAAGAGTAGTGTTTTTCATCCATATTTCATATTTCCATAACGGATTCAGTGTCCTATTTTCAATTTTTTTTGTTTCTTCTTCTTATTTGTTTAGTCCTGTATGTGTTAAGCAAGCTGAACTATTGTTGAATTTGCAGTGCTATAAAATGTGGCAGCAAATGTCAAACTGGAAAAACAAAACAAAGTATTGTATTCAACTAACTTTTATTTTCGGTAGACTCTGTGAAATTAATGTTCTCTAAGTTAGCCATGGCCAACAATTTCAATAGGTCTACTCTGAGCAAAGGTTAGTAGATGCCCATCCAAAACAAATTTAGATTAAAAACCCCAGTGGGTCCAAAAGAATTGAGAATCATAAATGTGTGACTGCTAAAATGGGAGTTCCATATAGCAACTATAATCTTGTTAATTTTGGCATTTCTCTTTCTTCTTCCCAGAGTTGACCTGCACCATCTGCTCCAGTAGCAACTAGCATCAATTAAAGCTGAAACGGACACTGTTTTCCAGAAGCGTGTTTTGTAGTAAAAAAATAATAATGTCCCGTTTCTTCTGTGTTTTTTGGCAGTGCCTGCAGAAACATCTACCTATTCATCTGTACTACCTTCTCTTGCTCTCTTTCACAAGTGACTTTCTTTGCCCCTGAAAGCATTGTCATATAAAAACTTGCCCTCTGGAATAACTTCCGCAATAAGAAGTGATACATGTGAGAGGTATACTGGGAGGCTGAAGTTATTTGGTTTTGTTCTATGCTCCCTTCTGTTTATTATTTGAGACTTTTGTTTACCGCCTTTTGCCAGTAGGTCCCAAAGTGGTTTGCATCAATAAAAATATGAAACAGATGTAGCAGCTTAGACCACTGCATAACTGGAGCTAAGGATAATCAGCCTTCACCCTGGGACTTTTTAAAAAAGTGGTGACCAAGGAGAGACAGAGAGGACATTGGATTCCATAGCAGAATGACACAAATATTTGTCAGCCTTGAATTTGGGAAATATCTTTTTGCTATCTATGAAAAAGTTATAGACTTTAAAAGACACCTTTCTGCAGGGATTGCAGTCTTAATCTCCCCTCACTGTTTTTATTGCTGCCAGTTTGGTGGTCTGGTTAATTTTTCTCCCTAACCCCCAAGGGAAGATCAGCTTCCCTCACACAAATCAACTGTAGACAAACCCAGCTTCGAAATCTTGAGTGACAAATGATGACCACTAGGGGGATCACACACAAAAACTTTATTAGAAAAAGATAAAACCATTGTTAAAAATGTTCTCCGAAAGAACAAATACCACCCCCACCCCCCGCTTCTAGATAAAAATATTCTTTTTGAGACAAATAATTAATTGGAGATAAACAGCATGTAGTGAGGTCATAGTCTTCTTACAGATTGGTCAGATATCATCAAAGAGGTCTTCAGGATCACCAGTGTTTTTTTCTGACTCTGAAGGCATCTCTTTCAATGACGGCTGCTTGTCTGACGATTTTGGAGGAGAATCAGCTCTAGAGAATTAAAGCAGATAACCTTAGTGAAACAAATTTATGTTGGTTATTTTTAAACCATGTTAGGTGAAGATACTTAAAGGAAAGTTTAGTGTCTTTGGAGACTGTATTCATTTTTAGGAAGAAATTGTGCTCATATTTGCTACTTGCTCATCTGAGGCAAAGCCAGCAATGAAATTATTCAGGTTGCAATAGTTTAGTTGTCACTTTTCCATTTGAATCCCCCCTCTCATTTTCCTCAAGATGCCAATCCAACCTGTGATGCCAACGTAAAGAATTAAGCAGAAGCAAGCAAGTAAATGGAAAAGACAGCTAAGCTGTATTTAGTTCAGTTACCACTGCATGGCATAGCTGAAAATTGGCTGGAGTTCCCC
Source organism: Podarcis muralis (assembly GCF_964188315.1). Lineage (NCBI taxonomy): Eukaryota > Metazoa > Chordata > Lepidosauria > Squamata > Lacertidae > Podarcis > Podarcis muralis. Next base: position 35,043,797 of record NC_135665.1, read on the forward strand.
CCTCATTTTTCCTCGCATGAGATTTATAGCCATTTTCTAATATTTTGACATTAGGAGCAAATTCCTAAATTTCAAGGTCTTAAGCTCTACCTTCTGCCTTGCCAATAGTTGAAATATCAAAAACAAAACAAAAAAACTTACAATAGCAAAAAGATTTGAGCTTTCAAATCTAGAGAGTGTATTTGGGCCTGCTGTGAAGTATTTGAAATCCTTGAGAAGCATGTGTTTAGAGATTCCCAATTTCTTTACCTTCATTGCTTGTCTTTTAATTACAGTGGTTAAAAAATAAAATCTGCAGTTTACTGAGAAATGTAATAAATCCTGATTCATAGAGTCATTAGCAGGTTGATATAGTCAAGCAGCTGGCACAGGAATTGCATGATCCAAACTTCGGTTATGTACCACACAAGTAACTTTCCACATAAGCCAGGTATTCCACGCAAACCAAGAGACAACCTCCTCTTACTTCTCCCCAGTATCTGAGAGTAAAACGAGACTATGCCAGCTAGCCACACTCCCAACATCAGTGCATCCATCTAGCCACACCCCCAGCAGCACCTATCTGTTTAGCTCAAGGAAGCAACAACAAGAGGCAGGGGAGCCGACCTGGGCTCCAGTTTATGGGTGCCCGGTGTGCATGACAGCATGCTGTCATGCCTGGGCCCTGGCCTTGAAACCTCACAAGACTTCAGACTTGACTTCTGGTGCTTCATGAGGCACTGGAAGTTGTGTCGGGGGCCCTGTGGTGAGCACCCACAACAATTTTTTGTGGGTGCCTGGGCACCCAGAGCCCTCTATAGTTGGTGCCCTTGACAGGAGGTCACCATTTTGCCAAAGCTAAGCAGGCATGACCCTAGCCAGTTCAGGTGGGAGACCACCAGGGAAACACATGTATATCCCTGTGGGTTCCATGACAGAAGGCAGGGTATAAATGTTAGAAAAGTAAGAAATAAAGAGACCCTCATATCCTCATACTACTTGCACAGGGGCGTCCATCTTATAACTTGATTCTGAAGCACAGATGCACAGATACCAGGGGCATGGACAGAAGGGCATGAAGAGGCATTGCTCTTTTCCCCACACTGTTACAATACACAAAGCGTTTTCTTAAACATACAGTAAGCAATGGAATCTCTGTTCTCTGGCTCATACAGTTTGTGCTGCCACCACCACATTAGTTAAAGGAGCTTTGTGAACTCTATGACATTTAGCAGGATTGCCAGGGAACCAAAACTTTAAAATACATCCCCAAATCAAGGCGATTATAGTCCCACCATGGTTTTTCCAGTGATGTTTTGAACATTCCCACCGCAGATGAAGAAAGTCTGCTTTGGGAGTGTGCCAGAACTTGAGAATATGTCTGCTTGGGGAGTCCCAGGTTGAAATCCATTCTCACCTATAAACCTCACTGGGTGACACTGGGCTATCTCTCAGTCTAACCTAAGGTTGTTGTGAGGATAAAACAAAGAGAAAGAAGTACACACACTGTGTTCATCTCCTTGGAGAAAAAGCAGGATAATAATGTAATGAAAAAAGAATTCTAACCACAGTTTAGCACCCTCAAATGTGAAGCATCAACTCTGTTTATGAGTTGTGTGAATAATACAGAGAGCTGAACCACAAATTGAAGGGCAGGTAAGAGCACTGATAAGTATTTGTTTTCTCAGCTGAGAAGGAGCCACACAAAACTGAAAAAGCAGATGTGAGACATCTGAACAGACAAAGCAAAGCACCCACTAACTATTTAGTGTGATTGAGTGCCTATCCTAATGATGAGGTGATACGACAAATAATGCAACTTAAATGCTCCTACAGCCACACAAATTTCAGAATTCTGACAACAAATTAAATATTTAAAAGCTCTTGGAATGTTTACCTAAAACTCAGTTGCATGTTAACATCTATGTCCAAAGTGATATATGCTATTGTTAATAAGACAGGGAATAAACATTTTGCCCTTTTCTTTTTGAAAAAAGAAAAATTCAGATTGGAGGCCGATTTTGCCAAGACTTTATATAAGATCTACATATGTGTAGGATGCTTGGTTTTTTGCCAGTGCTGGCACATCCATCATGTCCTAGGCTGTGCTGACATATTTACTGGGGCTTTGTTCTTAAATTCCCAGTGTGGGGTATATTGTAGCATGGTTCACGTATTAGGAAATGTTTTCCTAGAAATTCTAACAACTACACTGGAAAACTACTTGGATTTGGTTATGCTCTGTGCTCTATATAAATTTATCATTAGTTAATCACTCCCCTGTATGAAAATGATGGGGAACTGACATGTTTCCCACTAAACTTTGTGTCTCCCAGGGTGAGAATTTCTATGTCATGTTTTCAGATACTATGGGAGTTCCTTCACCTCCTATCACTGTGCAGAGCAACATATTCATGGTAGTGGTTTCTTCTATGGGAGGGGTGGGGTAAAATACTCATCACCATTGTACTGGATGGTAATGTAGTCAGGAAGATAGACATCCCTTCATTACATCATGACATTAGTAAAGGGACCCCTGAACATTAGGTCCAGTCGTGGCCGACTCTGGGGTTGCGGTGCTCATCTCGCTTTACTGGCTGAGGGAGCCGGCATACGGCTTCTGGGTCATGTGGCCAGCATGACTAAGCCTCTTCTGGTGAACCAGAGCAGCACACGGAAACGCCGTACCTTCCCGCTGGAGCGGTACCTATTTATCTACTTGCAGTTTGACCTGCTTTCGAACTGCTAGGTTGGCAGGAGCTGGGACCGAGCAACGGGAGCTCACCCCGTCGTGGGGATTTGAACTGCCGACTTTCTGATCGGCAAGTCGTAGGCTCTGTGGTTTAACCCACAGTGCCACCCGCGTCCCTATCATGACATTACTTAGCTGCTTAAGTCAACCTTAAGCAACCATTGCTTAAGTCAATGGTAACATCTAGCAGTTGTTGGACCCCAACTCTCATCAGCCCCAGCTAGCCAATGGTCAGAGAAGATGACTGCTGCAATCCACAACATCTGGAGAGCACCTTGTTGGCTATGGCCAAGTTGAAATTATCCAACCAGTTTAATTTTTGTTATTGAGATGTTTTGCTTCTTCAAAATCATGATCATTTTTAAGCCAAGCAAAATCGGGATGAAATCCTGGGCACAAAGGGGATGAGGAGCTATTGGTAGGGCACAAGATAGAAACACTATAACCCAGATGAAATGGGAGGGTGTGAGGAATTTCCCTGGGTATATAACAGCACAGGCTGGCTGGTCTCTCACTCATAATGTTCAAGATGTTTCCTTAAACTTGGCTTTTGTGGACTAAGCTCAGGCCCTGCACCATCATGAAGTTCTCAAGACCCAACAGACCCCTAGAAACAGTCTTGTAGGAGTGCCTTAACAACAAAAATTTTGTGGCTTCCTGCACATCTCTCTGTGAGCAATGCTTTGTGACCAGACATGGAATGAAACAAAAGAAAACAAAAAGAGCACAATTATTTTGATTTTCTTATAAAAAAGATAAAAATTACATTGCTGAATAATGTAAGCCTCAACACAGGAATCAAGACCCACAAAGATTTAACTAGGCACAGTTGGTTGCCCGCTATCCCAGGGGTGGACTTCAGTCTTTCAAATTTCAGCTGCACCCTGTGCAAGGCAAAAATTTGGCAATCCCTGCTTCTCATCTTCCATTTTGCTCAATTCACTATGTCATAGTTGCAGTACCCTGCAGCACCCTCTAGGCTCAGCGCCCAGTGCGTACATTTTAGAAAGACATTTCAAAGAAACTGGGCAACTGAACGGTCCGGAAGGAATTCAGCACTCATTACTCAGCATAAGCGTTTGGCAGAAGTAAAAACTGCACCTGCCTTTATCATAAATACAATCGGCATAATGCATCTGAAAAAAAGATCTAAAGGCACTAATTCAACAAATCATATGTGCATGTTCCAGACTGAAGGCTCCACGATGCTCACCATTTGCTGCTTTCAATTGTTAAATTACATTTAAAATTGAGGTGTTTTTGTTTTTAAAGAATTAACTGTGGTCTGCTTGGATATAGCTCGGCTGGATCATTTAAAGAATGATAGCTATTGATATATAAAATAATTTAACTCACAAATACATACTGGCCAGAATGAACCCATCTTAATAAATATCTACTTCTTTTCTTAAACTAAATTTAATATTGTAAAAATCAGCGGTGGCAACAAGTATATTCAGTTTAATATTATTACATTAGGAGAATTAACAAAGTGATATATAATTATTATATGTAGTTAAAACACATTTCTGCCTGCTTGTCAACAATTCAAGTTTGGAGAATTAAATCCATATACCATTAGAAAAAAAATTCACAAGCCTGAGGTGAGTTAACAAGAGACATACATTCCTGTGGTTCATTTACACTTAAGCTCATTCCTGCATAAAGGAACTAGACCACACATCTAGACTGAGAAATCGTTTTACAGCCACTGTCTCAGTAGGGAGGGGGAAAAGGGATCTGATTACTTAGTCAAAACCACAAAAAAGTATATACACAGCACAAACGTTTGGGTTTGCCTGGCATTTTAGACAAGAGTTTTTACAAACCCAATACAACATAAACTATCCACCAATATTGCAGTATTTTCTACTTTGTCTTTTTAAATTATATTTACAATGATATGCTGGTGCTCAATACTTTCTCCCTTCCAGCAACCCTGCAGCAGCTAATAATCTTGAGCAAACTCAATAATGTTGGTCATTCCGCTCATGATTTCTTATTTAGATACATCACTATGGAATGCCTTCTTGAATACACCCAGCAGCCACTATTGATCTGTCACCTCTCAATCTAGAATGTTCATCTTGCTGAACTGGGGGAACAAATGTTTGAGGGAGGGCAGATATCGTCTTCAAAAAACTTCACCCTTACATTAAACCCCTCCATCAAAGTAGCTGAGGAGGTTAGTTCATAAAGACCACACTAGAAAGTCCAAGACCTCCGTTTAGTATAAAAATGCCTTCTCTCTGGTGGTTGCGCTGAAACGGTCAAGACTCATTCACTCTAAAGCTGAGGCACCTGAGACAGCAATGTCTCAGGTGCATCACCTTCTCCTGGCCCTCAAAGGCCAAGTAAAAATATTGAATCCTGGATATAGCCCCAAACTCCTTCTACATAGGAAATGCTAAAATGTAATGTTCAAATCCCATGCTTTTGAAAGAAATTTGAATGAGAGGAGTTTATTGGTTTCACAAGTGGCTCTCAACAGATAGCACCATTAAGAACTTGCAGTGATTCAGATAGTGTGGTAATTTAATTTAAGTGGACATAATCAGTCTTACCTGTTTGTTTCAACAAAGAAAGATTTAATTTGGCTTCTAAAAATGTAACATTTTTTTTTAAAGGTGAATTGATTATGCTCCCAACTTTCTAGCTTTCCAGGAGCCTCTGGTTCATCACCTGTGTATTCTCAGTTATATCGGTGCAAGTTCAGGTAGCTTTTCTCTCTCTTTTCTCTCCCCAAATGAGCGTTTTCTCCTACTATCCTACAATTCTATATAGAATTATTTTAGCCAGGTCATGAAATGGATTTGTGCTGCAATCACAATGATCGAACAGCTTTCATCTATTTTTTAGCTAGAGATGAAATCAAAAGGCTAAAAGAGTACTACACAGTAGGTAGCTATTGGCAGTCTCAGTTGTTGGTAGCATCAAAAAAGCACGCAGACCGTAGTTGGCAGAATAAATACCTGTTTGGCAGGATTCTTAGCCACATAAAGCCAAGAGGCTGGGGAAACTGAGTTAATATTAATCTTTGAAGTATCTGAAGAAGTGTGCATGCACACGAAAGCTTATATCCAGAACAAGCTTAGTTGGTCTCTAAGGTGCTACTGGACAATTTTAAAAAATAATAATATTAAATTTATTCCATCTTTGAAGTGTGATAGAAGTGAGGACCCTTTTCATGCCTGTGTGTTTTGTCCTTCCGGTGTTTTTGCCACCAGTCTGTACGAGTTCATTGATGAGGTCTGTGAAACTGACAAAGATTCAGCTCTCTGGATGAATGAATTTAAATATTTCAGGATCCAACAATGATTCTAGAGCTGGGTGCCATCACTCTACCAAGAGATAATTAATTCCATAGCTGGACAGAAAGGACAGACAGAGTAGAGGTGAGTCTTCTCTGGATGTTAATATACACCAAGGGATGAAGTACCAGTCGAGTTGCAATTCAGAGAGCATTCCGCTGTCAGTTCTTCCTTTGTTTGCAGACAGGAAACCTGCTTCCAAGTTAAATAATTTACACTTTGCAAGTTTATGAAGAATTCATAGCGGCATTCTTGGCAGGAAGTTGGACTGATCGACCCTCAAATTGATGGGAGCCCTTTGCAAGACTAAAGCATGCATTTCTCTTAAATGGTATTTACCATCCCTACTGATTTTGAAGCAAACGCATGTTCAGGACTGCAGTACAAAGCAAATTAATGAGACTGGTATAAAGAGAAGTGAGGTGTTAATTGAAATTCTTTCCTTCTTTCTTTCTTTGACACTGGAGAGACTTTAATTTATTGTTTTATTTTGACTTTTATTGCTGAATCACTATAAGCTGTCTTTAAGTCTGTTTCTCACAGAAAGTCAGCATATCAATGGAAAGATTGATAAATAAATAACACACAGGGCATATGTAGACCAGATGCAACCCATGTAAAATAACACAGTGTTACCCAGATGAACCTGGGAAGCACTAATGTCCCTTCTCTCTTGGGTTATTCTTCTCTGAAAGCCAGTGCAAGTTTCAACTCCCTAATCTTTCTCCCCCTGCTCCCCAGCTCTGGACAGGGGAACAGGAAGAATGGCTGGCAGACATTTGTCAGGCATCAGTTTCTCACTTGAGGCTTTCGCTTTCCCCTTCCAAAGGATAAACAGCAATTGTATGTTTATGGTTCAGCATCACAGGGAAAGCTTTCATCTGCTGTCTTTCATTAACTAGGTGTGTGCGCCACTATTTACATTGCAAAGCTGGAATTCAATATATATGCTGAAAAATATGAGATTTGAAAACATGGCATAGTTCACAGACTGAAATCATTTAGCGTTTTTTAAAAAATCAAGACAGAAATGGCAGAAATTAACAAATTTTATTCCCTACAGATTTTTAGAACTCTGATTACAAGAAAGGTAACAAATGCAAAGCGCAGAATCTAAGTAATGATATGATTATTATCCCATTAACATGAAGTACAAACATATATTTAAAATCAACGAGAAGAACTTTTTCTGAGGATAAACTCATATGTAACAGTTTTCCATATGTCTTTCCTTTTAAAAAAAGATTATCTTCTGTTTGATAGCTGTTGTTATGGCATGGAATATCTCTGCATCTCCATCCCAAACCAGAACATTAGCACAACATTTTCAGTGTTGCACTTTTGTTGTCATCTGAGTACAATGGTACCTCAGGTTAAGTACTTAATTCGTTCCGGAGGTCCGTACTTAACCTGAAACTGTTCTTAACCTGAAGCACCACTTTAGCTAATGGGGCCTCCTGCTGCCGCTGGAGTACGATTTCTGTTCTTATCCTGAAGCAAAGTTCTCAACCCGAGGTACTATTTCTGGGTTAGCGGAGTCTGTAACCTGAAGTGAATGTAACCTGAAGTGTATGTAACCTGAGGTACCACTGTAGTGCTGTTTGCTTCTCATGTGACAGAACTTATCTCTCTATTTGTGTGCTACTGCACACATCTGCAGAAATAAGTACCTGGCACGTGTGATCGCTCAAAAGCTAATTTTGGGGAAATAGCAAAACTATTTTTGGGATCTTTACGGGAGATGATTAAGCTTAGACAGACAAAATTGCACTGGCTTCTATAATCTTGCTGAATTTGGGGCATTTAATACTGAACAATAGTGATGTTCTTACTCTGGAGACCACACTATCACTACATTTATTATATTTTTATATATTTATAATTGAAGTATGCAAATATAATACAATTACAAGCTACAAAAGGGTTTTATTTTTTGCAACATCAGATTCCCACTGGCCCCGCTTGCATTCAACAGAAGGCAGCACACCTTCACACAGAATTTCCAATTACACAAAAGGGTCTATGTAAGAGTCATGTTCCGGTCTGATGCCAGATCCCACAGAGAAGGGTAAGGCTGGAGGCAGGTTGCGTCAAGTTGGCAAGTACAGAACCACAGAGAACTCCAAGTGAGAAACCCACCCTGATAAAAGGTTGAGAGCATTCTGATGCTTTGTAAAGCTCCTGCTATCAGACCAAAGGCACAACCTTGAGGCTCCTTCACAATGCTTTGCCTATTCCTGCAAGTGGTGTGTGAAAGGGGTGACAATTTACAGTGGTACCTTGGTTGTCAAACAGCTTGGCTCCAGAACAAATCGGCTCCCGAATGCCACAAACCCAGAAGTAAGTATTCAAGTTTGTGAACGTTTTTTGGAAGCTGAACATCCGACGCAGCTTCTTCTTGAGTACAGGAAGCTCTTGCAGCCAATCGGAAGCTGCGCCTTGGTTTTCAAATGCTTTCAGGAGTCGAACAGACTGCCAGAATGGATTAAGTTTGAGAACCAAGGTACTACTGTACTACATATTGGAGTTTTATAAATGTCGGAAACAAACCAAGGAGATAACATGAAAAACTAGGTTCCTTTTTGCAGACTTATAGAGCAATTCTTGCCATAAAAACTTGAGGGCCCATGTACAGTTAATGCCATGTATGGCATATGGAATCAGAAAGGGGTGTGTTGCAATGCACCTGCAATAGCCCTGAACTGGTTTTTCATCTGCGCACAAGGATATTGGTGGGGTCAGAGGCAGGTGGGAGTCTGCAACATTCCATACATCATGGAACTTTTTATTATTGACACTGATTCCTGCAATTCTAAGTTATGCTCTTAAGCTCCAAACTGAGAGCATGGAAGCTTCTACGTAGGCATTCCTTAAAGGCAATAGATTCCTTGATCTGTGAGAGTGCTGGCTCTCCCAGACTATTATGATCCTGTGGCTGGGCTTTTTACACAATCTTTGTAATCACGTCATTAAATTCACAACCATGAGACAAGTTTTGAGTAAATAGCACTACTGAGTGGTGTGCATTACAATAGTTCTGTAGGGATCACGACAGTCTACTTTCAGCAACTGAATCAAATAAAAAGCACTGGTCTGAAAAACCCAATCAAACTTCATCACCAGGAGGTGGTTCACAAGAACTAGCATATTAATAATAGGGACTAATTATATCCAGGGATTTCACTAATCCAGCTATGTCCTCTAAAGCATACGGGAATGAGTCTGATATAAAGTCCATGTAACTCTCACTGCTGAACTCAGTATTCAGGGATTCAGGGTATGTGTGTTGATTCAGTGAGAGGCATTTAAGAACTTTTAGCATGTTCCTATGAAGTTTTGCAGTGGCATATAGAATACAGATTTATGTGGGTTAAAATTACTAATAAATTCAAGGCAAGCAGTTCTCAAGACAGGTTATTACTATGTTTACAATTTTGCTGGAAGGAATCTGGAATGCCAACATGTTGATCCTAATTGTAATAATTATTTACTTCCTGGATGACTAGCATGTCAGAATATGTCTAAAGGCTTGCTCTTAAGGCACTGAATTTAGGTGGTCTATATTATTTTCCCCCATCTGCCACAAAACCTGGGATACTTCATGCATAATTTCTTTTGTTGCTGCAGTACTATTTCTGCAGGAGAACTTTACAGAAATTATTATTCTGTAAGGATTGGTGGGGGGCGGGGAGGATATCAGGAAGCACATTCATTTTGGATATTCACCACTCATGGAGGTATTCATTTACATCCTGCAATAAGACGTACATATTGACTCAGTTTGCATGTAAAACTAAACCAAACCATGGGCTCTCAGAGAGGAAATTGTGGCTGCTCCGCTCTTCCTGCAGTCCAGTTATGTCCTGCTGCTGCTGTGCTACTGTGAGCTAAGCCATGGTTTGGCATAGCACATTGTCCAAACTTCAGCTTTTGATTTGTCTCCTCCAGACAAACCACAAGCTGTAAACAAATTACACATCTTGTTTACAGCTCATGATTTTTCTGAAGTGAGACAAACCATGAGCCCAGGTTCAAAGAGTATGCTAATCCAAACCATGGCTTAGTTTGCAGTAGTAGGAGGACTGTGGGAGGGACCAGGTGGCCTCACTTTTCTCTCCAGGAATCCACATGTTCATGCCAAGTGATATCTTGACTTAGTTTTATGTGCAAATCAGGTTGTTATGAGGATTGGAGAATCAGCAGCAGTAAACAGAGAAGTAAACACAACTTTAACATTAAAAAGTGTTAAAATATGCATTCAAAACTATTTTTCACATCTATCCATTGGAGCAAAGAAGAGATGTGTACAAATCATAATCTATCAGTCCATTATACCAAGTACAGGGGAACTTTCATAAAACTACCATCAATAGTATTGGCTGGTGAAATTGGCCGCAATTCTTCCTCTCCTCTCCTCTAAATCATTCGTAGTAGCCAAAACAGCAACAAAAAGAGTAATGTGTTTGGTAGACAAGAGGTTTAAGGAAATGAATCGAGAAGCAGTTGCCAGCAGACAGCAATGGCTAAATGTAGTCTCTTCTGGATAGGAGACAGCTGTATTCCTTAAATCTATGACAGACAAGCCTACTTAGGATTTCTAGCCATGCAGATCTTCTGATTGGAGATGCATGTGACAAATGTTCTAGAAGCAGCTATATTGCAAATTTTGATATCACAGAGAGGTAGAACAGGAAGATGGGCTATAGAAGCACATTGCCAAACCTGCATTCATGCAAAGGAAGACCACCTGTTCTACAACAGCTTATATTGAGTATTATGACAACCACCAACAAAATCTACCAGAAGATCATGTATCTATTTAAATGTATTTACAGAACAAATACGAGCCCTTTTCGGACATCTGATCCATGGTGGGCAAATGAGTGTAACCAAAAGGTTGGGAAACAGGGGTCTGAGATGCAGCCCTTTTCAGTCACATTCAGAGAAAAATGGCTCCTAGTGGTACTGGCTATGTATTACTTCCAGGACCAGAGGCAGTTTGCCTCTAATTATCAGTTGCTGGAGAACACAAATGCCTGATGGTGGGCCTCCATTAGGCATTTTGTTGGCCACTGTGAGAACAGGAGGCTGCACTAGATGGACCTTTGGTATGATCCAGGTAGGCCTTTACTCTTTCCCCCCCCCCCAAAGGAAAGTGAGCCCGCGTAGATGGCGGTCGACCACTATCACCCGGGGATCGACCTGTCGATTGCAGTCGACCGGTTGGACATCCCTGATGTATACTATTCATTTTTAATGTTGTAACTGATGCTGTGTTTGCTGTTTTTGCACATCTATAATATTCAGTGTAACCATGCATGTTCCTTGGAGATGCACATTGAGCCAGTCTGCATACAACTGCACATGCACAGATTGTTCCATGCAAACGTGAGCCTTAGTCTTTAATCTTTGCCAACTGGCCACCTGGGGAAACCTAGCATTACTGCACAATACTACATGGCAGGTTGCTGCAGACAAATGGCTTGCCAGGCAGAGGGAGCTACCATGCAGTGTTAATTTAATGTAAGTATGGCTTTAGATTTGTTCATGTGTAACCTCCGGGGTCAATGCCAGTATCATCTATACAAAATATTTGCAGGGCGGAAAGTCAAAGAAAGTGGGAAAGGCCTTTGTCTGTTTTCAGATGCTGCCTCTAGGCAGCACTCCTTGGAGAATATGCTTAATTTAATAGTTTGCTGTCATGTTTTCTTGACTGATTCTTTACTGAATAAAAGACAATAACTGTTGTCTAAATGTCCCTTATGTACACAGTTGGGATCAATACAAGAGCAAGAGCAAGAATTAAATCGATATGAGAATAATGAACCAAACTAACTCTGATTAAATCAACGAACATAGGAGCATCAGACCCCCTCTTAGGTACCTGTCTTGCTTGACTGATTCAAGTTAACAAATCTCTGCATAGCTGAAACCCTGAGGCTTTGCGAACTGTTTACTCTATATCCAGCAAAGATGGTTCTGTTAATGGGGAAGAAAATGTATGGGTATCTCCCCCCCCCCCTTTCCTTCCAACATTCTTCAAGAATGACATTCAATCTAGCATTTAAAACACAAATCTAAGCTTTTATAAAGGTAGATCTCAGTAAGGCATTCAAAATGCAACAACTCAGGGATAAAGCTAAGTTTTCAGGCTCATTCTTGTGACAGGGGCCGACTTCAAATTGGCAGATCAAGCCTTGCCTAGTATAGTACTATGGGAAACGAAAAACCTCTATGAGCTATTTCTTTAAAACAAAATTCTTTGTGCTGCTGAGCCATGTAAACTTTCCTGTAAAAACATTATGATAACCCATGGGGTGAAGGTGCAGAATCCTCTCATCTCCTGGTGCAACGTGATTGTATTTTCTGTGCTTCCTTTCATTATTTAAGCCATCACAGAACAAAAATATCACCCTCCAAACTGTGATTGCTATTCTGAGATTAGGGATGCTCTGACAACCCATCTCTCCGCAGACTAAGCACAAACCAAATCTTCAGGTTACTGAGGAACTGAAAGACTGCCAGGAATGAAATATTTCTCACTGCATTTAGAGAGATAAAATAGGTAAAAAGCTATTTACTTTGTAGAAAAACGCAACTTTCTAAGGAAGGCAGAACTCTTCATCAGGCAAGTTAGAAGAATACTTAGGTCCTTGCTAGGTAAAGAGAAAAAGCTATTCTGAGGCAAAAAATTTCACTACCGACAGGTGGTGGACCAGCAAAAAAACCACCAACTACCCCAACTCTCAACACTTTGTGTGCTCCCTATTCCCTGAGACTAGTACAGCAGCAACAGTTGGTCTGTTATGAACTGCTTGTGTATAGTTACCTGGAAATTCCCAGATTTTACATTTCCTGGTGTTTGTGTTTCTTTGGCCACATTAAGTCCTCAATCTTCCTGTCTTTGCTCTTTACTAACGTTGTTCCTGATGATGCACAAGCAGCTGAGTCAGAAATTCTAGCTTTTCCAATATGGAGATATGCCAAAGCTTGTGAAGACCCAGCAGGAAGACCCAGTCCAGGGATTCAGAATGTCTTGCCTAATCGGTTATTTTGCCTTGGCTGAAAGGCAGGCTTGCTTGTGCTATGGCTTTGGGACAACACGAATTACAGGCCATACAATTTAATGTCTATTGCTTACTCATCTCACAATGGTGGGAACAAAATCCCAAGGAAACCAAAATGGTCTGAGGAGGATAATTTACTGCTGTATTTTTGCTGGAACAAAACTTCTTCCTTTTAAGATGCTTTCACGTTAGAACACTATTTTCAATGTCTGGAACAATTTAAACCAAGTTCCACTCTGCAATTCAACATTTCCAAAGGAATAAGCCAAATAAGCAGACAATAGGCTTTCTTAAAAGATTTTTTAAAAAATAATGTGTAAATGTAAATCCAAAACCTTTATGCTAACACTCTCTGGAAATCAAATATGCTGATTAAACTGTGCGCCTCATGGATTGAGGTACTTTTGCAAATGATTTTGCAGCTGAAGGAGATGAAAATGTTTTAACTAATCTGATGATATGAAATATCGTTATGAATATTATGAACCTTCACTATGTTTGTGAAAGTCATACAAAGATCCTAGTGCCTTTGCTGAGAAAGAAGAAAAATAAATGTAGAATTTAACCAACAATTACAAATGAATAGTTAACATATGGTGGTCAACCACATATAGCATAAAGTGGTCAACGCATAGGCAAATATTTGGATTCTACAAATTTGTTAAAGAATACCAATTACCTTGATCTAATATGGGTACTTCACATTTTCCAACTTACAGAAACGTGGGGGTGCTGTTAAGTCAAGGAAATGGCCGCTACAGTTCAAATCCAATTCTCTTTACAGCTGCTTATTATTATTTTTAGACAAATAACCATTCCAGTTATGAATGTCCGGTATCAAACATTCTGGCTCACCTTGGTTGCAACTGCCAGAATCATTGCACTTGTCATCACTGGAAGCTCATGAACAATTACCCGCTCCCCTCCCCATGTCTGAAACTAGAAAGGATAGCAAGGGCTTTTCCGTTTGCCCCAACACCATGGAATTTGCTCCAGCAGCCAAAGGGACCTTAGCCTTCTTCCCAACTTTGAAACGGTGGAGGAGGCAATGGTGAAGACACAATCGCAGAGACAATTAGCACACAACTCTGCAGCTGCAAGACTGAGAAGATGGCTGAGGTTCATCACACCCTCCCAAGGGCAACAGCAAACTAGCTATGGAAAGAAAGTTGCAAGATCCTGATCTAGCTCAGGACCCAGAACGTTTTGCATGCATAGCCTGCGCTCTGTCCCACAGCCACACACCCCTCCCCGCCCAGCATTTTCCTTTCACTTCATTGTATGAAAGCATCATGGCAAGGAGTTAATTCATAAACAAAATAAATACTGATTGAACTCAATGCACAATTATACCAAGCACCAAACTGCGTATTATTTAGCTGTCTGTGTAGACTTCTGTTGCTATGCCGCACATAGAAGCAGTTTAATTTCCCTCGGGGAATTAAGAAAGGATAAAGACATTCAGACATTTCTGGTCTGTAAAACTCAAAGTGGGAGGACAGCTCAGAAGTCCAAACCACAGAGCAGAAAGCACCCCATAAAACAGAAATCAGACCAAATACTAGTAACAGACAAAAAAATCTAATTATAAATAACTAAACAAAGGATGGTGAACATATAAGACAACGTTCAATGGTATTTGCCTGCCTGCTCAGGGGAAAGCACATTATTCATTTTATTTTGTGTTATTTTTTCACTGAAAACTTTTAAAATTGTGGGTAAGTGGGTGTGGGTGTAACGACTATAGTGAGAAAATCAGCAAGAATGCAGACATTCAAACTGTAAGGAGAGTTTGATCCTTGTGATATATTAATAGAATCCACACAATGCTCAATACATGAAGCTAATGAATAGGTTTCAAAAAGTATTATTACACAGGAACATCATGTATCATATAGTTAAATATGCATGTTCATGCATAAACTAATATAAGCCTATATAGAGCTTCCTATTGGGTGTAGTCAGATGCAATGGCAAACCATTGTTTACAGCAATCCAGGAAAGTACTTGATCTCTACCCCTTACATATGGAAGGAGGAGAGGAGGGAGTAGACCAGCCCGGGGTTGCTTATGTTCATAATAGCAAACAATGTATTGCTTTTATATCTGAATGCAGTCACTGAGTTTTCACTGGCTATACTTCATGGTCATACACACTGTGCGGATTGTTATTTATTTATCTATCACACAAATCAGATCCTGCACCTGTGTACGGTTTCAGTGCATTCCCATTTACCATTTTCTGATGCTTATCTTTTTTATATTAAAAAAGAAAAAGAAGAAAAAGAATGTATTTTGTACTTGGAAATAGTGGCTGCAATTTAATACATTAGTGATTTTGTCTGTTACCAAATAAATTTGTGCATTTCTATTTTGGGGCATGCTTTCTTTGTTCGCTGTACATTTTGGGTGAGGACACCACAGTAGCAGCATAAGCATGCAGCAGAGATTTGCATATTATAATACAATCTGAAAAAAATGGAGAGAGCTTTTATGTCATATCTCTCTGGAAGAATAAAAAGCTTTACTCTTAGATAGTAAATTTATGCTAATGACACCACGGCTCATCTAAAATGAGGGGGAGGAATGAAACACTAAAGTGTCAAAAGCTAGCTGATGGTGACCCTGCAGGCACATGCCACTGATCAACTAATTACTATGATTCTGAAGGATGCCCTAGGAAACAGCAAGTGGTTGACTGCTGGGACAGACATGCTGAATCTTTAAGCAGCTGAAATTTGCTGAATGAGAATTTGTCATTGTCTCTTTTGAACAAGGGTGGGGCGTGTTTATTGCCTGTTACCTCAAGAAGCTCTCGCATTTATTTTATGATTATGAAAAAGAAGCCACCGATTTATGTATTCACTCTCTAATTATGAAAATCACTCACAGTCTGAATTCCAGTTGTTTGGCAATCAATTGATCATTCCTCCAAAACAAACAAACAACATACAATTGGGTATCCGGTCCAAAGGAAAGCATTTATCTCATACAGAATGGTAGTTATTATATACAGCCTGTAAATATAAACCTATCCGAAATTAGCAATCTATGCCTCACCTTCAAGACAGACTAGGTTGGTAGGTATTTAGGACAAGGCCTTTCCTGTAAGGAGTGCCCCAATTGTGGAATTTCCTCCCCAAGGCAGATAGGTTGGCCAACATCCTAGCCTAGCCTTAGGCAGGCCATAAAAGCAGTTTAGTTTTACTTGGCTTTCAATGGGCTTTAAATTTTGCTGTATGGCTTTGTATTTTGATTTGTATAGTTGTTTTAATTATTGTATATAACCCTTGTGAGCACAAAGGCAATCCATAACTATGTTAAAGAAAAGAAAAAGAATTCAGGGACAAGTATGCTTAAGACCATTGATTAAAATGTATAGGATTGGCCTGGGAAGACCCAAACTCCTTTGAAGGTGAGTATGAATGGCTAGAAATATATATATACTTTTGATTCCAAAACTAATCCTAACATACAAATCCAGTCTCCCAGGATAGTTGCTGTTGTTTGCATCCACCAGTCTCGGGAGACACTGGAAGACTTTACCTTCGGAGGTAAAGTCAAACGGTTGGAAAGTTACAACTGTGGCTGCAAAGCCTGATACAGGAGAGACATGCTTTATTGCAGGTGGGGCAGATGAGGGCATCCAGTTTTGCTGCTACAGGTTATTCTTTCTGCGCTTCTCCCAGCGATCATTCCTCCTCTGGTCACTGCTGTGGATACATCATCTGTCTGTCTCCAAGCACTGACGTCGTCTGCAAGGGATTCCCATATGGTGTCTTGCATGGACACAATCATCTTGTAGAGCTTAGGTAGGAATGTTGTCTTGCTGAGCAGTTTGAGAGGCTGTAGCTCAGTGGAAAAGCATCAGCCTTGCTCCTACCTGAAAACCCATAGAGCTGCTGCCAGTCAGTGTAGGCAGTACTGAGCTAGATGGGCATATAGTTGTGTTGATGGAGAACTGACCTTCAGGCCTATGCATTCCCACCCCGGTTCCTGTTGCCTAAGGTCTTGCACAGAGTCTGACTGCTGAGGGAGGAAGTAGTTCTGAGAACACCCTAGTGACCATGCAGGTTTTGGTTCCTGGAGCTCCTCCATCTCTCCAGGGCATCCCTTCTGTGTCTGCCTCATGGGAGGGATCTTCTTCTTCAGGTACTGTTTGTTCACCCAGGCCCAGAACTATTCCATCTGATAGCCTGGTGGCTGAGTGGCTCTGGCTGAAGCAGCTTGGCGTGTCAGACAATATCCTGGCTATGCTCCTGGTCTCCAGGAAGAGTTCCACAAATACGTTCGTATGGCTCCACATGGAGGGTGTTTCTTGACTAGTGCAGGAACAGTGGGAGGGACCCCACATTTAGGGAAATGGTGGACATCCTGTGGTTCCTCCAGGCAGTACCCACCTCTTCTGCCAGAAGCTGGTCATATCCAGTGCAGGGGTGGGTGCTGTGTTCTGGAAGTTAGCCAAGGGCCTCCTAAGGGAAGTCCACATTGTCCTCCTGTTTTTCACTGTCCTGTACACCTTACTTGTTTAACTGTTCTTTGCCTCTGACAGTGTGTCTCTGTCATTAGTAGCTCCTAGGTTTTCTGGACCTGGAGTGGTCGGATGTGGTATGTGAGGTTGAGGGGTCATCTCTGCTCTTCCAGACATTCTGGGGGAGAGGGAAGCCCTCTCCCACCACGAGAATCATCAATTTGGACCCTGCTTGACACTTCCAAATCACTTCCTACCCAAAGTCATATTGGGGCGTGATTTACAACAGCCTATAATTTGCAACTTACTTAACTTTGTGGGCTAACAGGGTAGAAATCATTCTTATAGACTGGTTTTATTTTATTTTCAGAGTAGTGAAATTTGGAGCTCTCTCTCTCTCTCATACAAATTCTAGCAGCGTAATTGGTTCTATTTTATCCCCCTTTTAAGCTACAGAAACAAAAAGCAAGGGAACGCGTATGTGAGACTGGATTGTTTTACAGCTCTATTCATTTTAATTGCCTAATTTCTCCCCCATCAGCATTCTTTCAAGAAAGATTTGCTCCTCAGTCAAATATGGCATGTGCTAGAACCTAATACAAAGAGGTTTTTCACAGCCAATAATAATACATTTTGGAAAATGAGTTCCAACGTGCTAATAAACCTTTAAGTACAGAAGTGGCAGCAGTGTCTCTAATAACATATGATGTAAAGATCAATTTGAATATCAAAGAACATATTGAAATACTTTCAAAATTGCTACCATTCAGTCGGTATAAATGGGAAGGGGCCAAAATCTAATAATGATTCTCCCCCCACTTCAGCACTTTCTACCCTTTAGTACAAGTAAAAACACACACAAATTATTTGAAATTAACAGGCTTTACAGGGAGACGAGAGCCAAAAACTGAACATTAATTCACCATTATACAACACTTGGTTCATTGTTTGTGCATTGAAACAATCTGTTCAAAAAATGACATCAGCAGACTTCAGTAAATAGCTGCACTTATAAACCTTTTTATCTTATACATAAGGCATGAAAGAACAAGGTAGGAACATTTGTGAGGTCACCAGCTGCTAAGGAGGAAATGTAACAAGCCCATAGCAACTCCCAGTCTCTTGTGCTGGAGGCAAAAGCATCCCAAGTCACTCCTGGTCTTTTTCTGTTCCACCCACTAAACCAGCACAAAAGAAAGATGTTCAAGAATCACCCTGGACTTTGTGTACCATAGATGATTTGAGTGATTTCTGTGCTGGCACAGCATCCAGTCAAGGATCATGGTTAGTGTGTGGTAGGCATCTCATGCAGATGACCTTAGCAAACTTGGATAGATTTCTAAATTTTGCTGTTACACATTAAAAAAAAAAAAAAGCAGTTTCATTTTCGGCACGCTGCCATACATCCTGAAGCAGCAATGCTGTTTACAGCTAGATGTGCTGAAAAGTTATTAGGAGATGCTGTTCATTACAGAACAGTGTTTCTTCCCATTACATTTTTTTCCTGCCAACGCTCTGATGAATCGACATGGTGTAAGCACATGTGTAGCTCACTGGCTGATGGCATGTCTTTCTGGCTTCAAAACACAGGGTGAGATCCAATGCTGCCACCCTCCTTGCAGAACAGCATCAGATCCAGTTGAGGCATTGTAAGAGGAGACAAGGCACATCCCTCAGATTCTCCCTGTGACACCTTCCATGCTGCTCCAGAGGGTCCCCCAGCCCTCTGGAGGGTCCCTCTGGTTGAGGCTGATGGGAGTTTGCAGCCCAACAATATCTGGAGGGCCATAGATGCTCCACCCATGGCTTACATAGAAGGGATACTGGAGGTGGAGAAGTCTGGAGGGGACAAGATGGGAAGGTGGGGAAGCCAAATGGAACTGGTAGGGAGGAGTAAATTGGGCTATCTCCTTCCCATGGCTGGCCTAAGACTTTTTGATGATGGAAGTGGAAAGTAAATGGCACCTTCTCCCTACACTTCCCAGTTAAGGAGAACAATAACCAAGACATAATATCTCACAACTGCCTCCTCCTGGCAGTAAAAATAGAACAACAAATTAAATTGCTACTTTCATGACATCCAAAATCAGATGCTTGAGGAAGCCTCCTAGCTCTGCCAATACCCCCTTCATAGTGAGTCTGGCTACTTATGTTTTCCAATGAAATACCAGAATGGCATAGTGATTCTGCAGGAGTCAGAAGCCACTGATTCCTATTTGAGAGCTAAGCAAGGTATAACATAGACAATTATGTGATCAGACAGTGGAATTTGCTGCCAAGGAGTGTGGTGGAGTCTCCGTCTTTGGAGGTCTTTAAGCAGAGGCTTGACAACCATATGTCAGGAGTGCTCTGATGGTGTTTCCTGCTTGGCAGGGGGTTGGACTCGATGGCCCTTGTGGTCTCTTCCAACTCTATGATTCTATGATTCTATCTCCTGTGTTGTCATTTTTCTTTTCTTAGCTAGCAGATGTTTTCTTTTCAATTAGATGTGAAACGAGCAAGGCTGCCTAGGTTAGCCAAAATGTTTCCATTTGGTTTTAAAAAAGAAAAGAGAATCCTAAAACTGGGAATGAATGCTGTGAATCCAGCACACCATCTACTTCATTTTAACTGAGATAAATTCATCTCAACATTTAGATTGCCCAGAGGATGTTGGGGATCCACAGTAATTCTGGTTCTGCAAATTGGGTGCTAAACAAATGGGGTTTCATGGGATTCTGAACTCACCAGTGCTAGGGGCCAAGCTTATCAATGCAATGCAGCAGGTTGGGAGCATATAAGGCATCTAATAAAATGGGGGATAGAGAGTGGAAGACTCAAGCAGGCAGCTGTCCCCAGTATGCAATAGCCTGTCTGAACCTGATAGCCGACTACAGCCGTGCTTATTGGATAATTCTCACATTTCTAGTGTGTACATGAGATGCTTTACATTTCCCCTTCAAACAAAATGTTTGCAAACCATTTCCCAGCAGCTGGATAGGCTATGGCTCCTACTGTATAATGGGTCTGCTGTTGCATAACGTGTGGAACTGTTATTAAAAGGTTGGTAGCGCTGCCAACTATCTGTAGTTGACGGGCTGGTGGCATGTGAGAGGGGCTTTCTTGTGATGGCCCCCCAGATTGTGGAATGCACTCTTCTGAGGTGTGTCTTGTGTCATCACTGTATGCTTTTTGATGATTGTTCAAGATGCATCTCTTTAACCAGGCCTTTGGTTGAGGATATGCCTTCTCTCCTCCGGCATTGCTGTGCATTGCTCTCTGCTTGTTTTGCTATTCTGTTACCTGCTTTTGAGATTTTAATTTCCAATTTTGAAATAGATTGTACTTATTTTAATGGCAATATTTTTAAACCTGCCCTGGAAGAATAGCTACAAAAAATAAAAAATAAAATAACCAACATAGTATGGGTAGACTTCTCACACAATTTTTTAATAGCCAGCCTTGGTTTTCAGGGCCCTGGATAATACCTAGTTTATATTCACAAAAGCATATATCAATACATAACTATAAATGCTAAGGTGCAATTATTTGTTCTTGATACATCAAAAATATGTGTACGGCAGGTGTAACAGCACTAGTATGAAGTTAAGTGTAACAACACTGACCTTACTACTTTACTTTTATATCAATCTACGCACGCACACACGCACACTGCTCTGTAGCCCAGGAATCCAGACCTGGGCCTGAGGTTTTCAATTCCTGTACTAGCTCATCACCAAATAAGCTCAGTTTTCTACAAAAAAAACCTAACAAACAGGAATGCTTTATGAATGACCTCTTACCCAAAATGGGCAATGTATTCAAAACAGAGGCCTTAACATTTTATCTGGTGGCTTCTGTCTATGTTAGAAAGTGGGGGGTTAAAACATGTTTAATGCATGCCATCAGTTCTACAACATTGTAAACAAAATGGAGGAGGGGGGCAGAGAGGGAGATATTACTTTAAAAGCCCAGTGGGAAATACCCACTGCCAGAAATATGTTAGCCATATAATAGTTTTATGCTGCTGTATCGTTATTATGCCACACTTTTCTTTCACCACTAAGGGTGCTGTGTTTCATTTTCAGTAAAGATTTATTGATTCCCAATTGTTTGTGAAGGGAAAATGTGACATTTATGGTTTTACGCTTTACTGAGATACTACATTCTATGCAGAGGATGTCATTAAAATGCACTGTATTGTTTGATTCTGTCATGGCAACTGCAGTATTTTCCACATGGAGATTCCTAAAAGCACTTACTAAATCCATGTCATTTCTGCCACAATGAAGATGGTCATAAAAACTAAAGAAACTGTCCTTACCGTGGAATTTTAAGAACTTTTCATTTTTTGTAATTAAAGTAGCATATTAATCTCATAGAGTGGCGATTTAATGCAAAGTAATGCTATAAATTCTAAGGTCTGTCCTTTTAAAGATTTATCCTGTTGAAACACAAACATATTGTTTACGCTTGAAATACATATTTAGCAGCTAGCATTTCTGCAGAGAGTAAAAAAACACTAGATACGAAAATCCAGCAATATAAACTCATGCAGAATATTTTACAGTTCATAGCAAATAAATATTAAATATTTTATTATTTTAATTCCACTTTTCATAGATTTGCAAGTTTTATATTTAGGACATTCATTGACAAGCTTCCTTTTCAAGCCTGAACACAAACGTTGAAAGAAACTTAAGCTAACATGACTTCTAGTAGTATGTAATTGTGACAGCTCCGTGGATGTGGTGGGGCTGAAAAAAAGGACATGAAGTGGATGATGGCATCCCTGACCACTGGTCATGCTGGCTTGGGCTGATGGGAGTTGGAGAGGCACAGGTTCCTCCTCTTTGCTCCATACTTCAAATCATTCTGAATCAAAGCAGGCAACGATGAACTGGCAAAAGAAAATGCAAACCATCTGATGCTACAGTGGTCCAGTGAAGGGTTTTTCAAAAGTAATGATGTTTGAGTAGGATTTGTAAGGGTAGAGAAAGGTGGTTTCAGCTGCAGGAGGTTATTCCAGATATAGGGAACAGCATACACATGACCATAAAAGGAGCCAATGATTGTCCTGAGCTACTTGGTAAACTTGCTTTTCCATCATGGCCTTCTCTTAACCACACCATTTGTTTTCAAGAACGATTATTCCAAAATTATTGCATTAAGTCAATCTGCTTTAGTGGTCAGTGTAAATGATAGCATGATTGACTTTAACAAGTTAAAGCAGCATATCTACAATTGTTTTTACACTTAGTGCATGGAATAAATGTACAAACCACACATTTCCTAATGCCATGTAAATGAATGTATTTTGAAAATCTGCAGTAAAGGCTCTATGACATCTTCAGTACCAATTTTTAAACTAGTTATTTGCCTTGTTCTCTATATCCCTTGAAATCCTTCTTTCTGAGCTAAATATAGAAAAATACAGACGCACAGGATGGATCACTTTTGCTAGCTTCTTTCATTTTTATCTTGCATCTTTCCCAAGTTATCATATTAGCCACACTCGAAGGGTTTAGTCAAAACGTATCAGACTATTCTCCTACTCTGACCCATTCATTTGTATCTTGGTATAAACATTTTAAAGAGATACTGGGCTCTTCCATTTCATTGCTTTAGACTAGCAAGCTATATTTCCCCAGGCTGACGGTTGTATCATAATTGGTATGAGAGAGACAATATGTGTGTGTGTTTGTGTAATGGATGACCTTGCTATGACTTAAGGAAATAATAAGATCCCCCAAGGAAAATGTACAAAAGCCTGCTGATAATACCACAGCAAATAAAAATTCTGAAGGACAAATATACCTCTTGTCAGAGCATTAACATTAACAGTATTTTCTCCTTAGTCTGTTATTTGATCTGTACCATGCTAAGGGTGCTGGATTTGCACTGAGCCTACTTTTTTTCTAAAGAATAAACATTCAAAACAGAATGAACCTCAGTGTGTTACTTTTACCATCCCTCTACGTGTCTAGAAAATCTTAACCTCTATCACTAATGCACATTTTTGTTTGCAATAGCATGGATTTATATCTACACTATTGGAATCTGTTCTTTAGCACATTCACTTGCCTGTGTTTTAGGGGTTTGTGGGGGGCAAGCTTCCACTGCTTCCCTCTTTAACACTGCTGTCAATTAAAAAAATGACATGTTTAATAAAGAAGCTGCTTTCTTGGTCTCCCTCCTTCCACCTGCCTTGCCCCACCCTCCGGCCCTAGGAGTCCTCATAAGGGAGCTGTTCCTGGAGGAAGAACTGCGAGGGGAGAGACTCCATCAGGCAAGGCCTCCTTCCACCTGCCTTGGTCTACCCTTTGCTTCTCAATGTGTATTGTATTATGTACTGTGGCTTGCCGTTGTTTTATTGATTATAGTTTAGATATTATTGTAACTGTTGAGTGGATTTCTGTTTAACTTTTATATGTTGATATTATTTTATACGATTCTAATGATTGTTGAATGTTACTTTTTTTGATGGAGGTTGCCTAATTTAAAGTTATGTTTTATTATCACATCTTTGTATTGCACTAGATTATAAGATGTACATTTTTTGTTTCTTCAGCTTGTAAACCGCCTTGAGTATTGTAGGATAGAAAGGCGGTATACAAATTAAAAATGACGATGATGATGAAGAAGAAGAAGAAGAAGAAGAAGAAGAAGAAGGAGGGAAAGAGCCATAGCTCAGGGGCAGAGCTTATGCTTTGTTTACAGAAGGTCCCAGGTTCAATCCCTGGCATCTCAAGGTAGGACTGGGAGGCTAAAATTCTGGAGAGCCACTACCAGTCAATATAGGCAATACTGAACTAGATGGAGCTAGGTGAGTCAGGCCAATGGTCTAACCCAACATAAGGCAGATTCCTATGTTCCTCAGTACAGGGGGCTGGTACTCTAAGCCAGTTGCAGCTTTCCCTTTAAGTGCCATTTTGTTGCACCTTCACCCAGATTTTCTCTAACTGGACCATTTTTCTGAATAGAGTGTGGGGGCCGCTTCTGCTTCCTACCTTCTGTAACTTATCTGGCTTTACATTTTGGTAGACTTGTCTCCGTCTCCACACTTTCTCCCCTACTCCCCCACCCTCTCTTAATTCTGCTTCACAGTTTACAGAAATCTGGGCAGTCCTTCACAAAGGTCCTAGAAATGATATACAGTTATAGATGTGGCGGCGGGGGGGGGGGGGGATATGGAGAGCACACACTGAAGCCTTAGCCAGCACGTAGGGGCTTACATTTGATAATTGCAGTGGCTAAGACAGGAAACTAATTCAGACAAACTAGACCACGGTCTTCACAGTTGAAAGCTGAGATAAGTCATTTAGAACTGAGCACTGGAATGAATGAATATCCTCTCCCACAAAACCTCTCCCTGAAACATGCAGCACTTTATTAACTAGGAATTAAGAGCTGGATCTCAGCGTCACTCCCATGTGCCAGGTGTTCTGTGTAAGTCATAGCCGCTCCAGCTTTGGCTCCTATTAATTTTGACAACAAAATTGCTTCTATGGCAAGTAATGTTTATAAATCTGGGGAATCAATCTCAATGTTCCAGAATCGTTGGAAAGAAGGCTGAAGGAATACGAATGCACCTCCGCCCTCTACCAGAATTCAACTGCACAAAGCCCCAAGGAATTGCCAAATGTTCATAAATTCAGCAATGGCAATACATGGCTTAATATTTTGCTTTCAAATGTCCTAGTTGTCATTCTGGCTACCAATACAGACTGTCAAAAGTAGGGCACGGGGGATATTATTACAGTTAGGGCTTACACTGCTTGATTAATTTTCTGTTATTGGCGAGGGCTGCATATGGGATTAAATTATTCTGGAAAAACTACTTTCTTCCCTTTACTTTTCATCTCTCTCATTCAACAGGCAATAATGAGCTATCCATTTTAACACTCAAGAAATATAAAACCTGACAGCAATTTAATTCACGGCATGGCAGCAAACTGCTACTGTCATGCTGCTCTTCAATTTTCAGCAAAGTAACGCATGGACTTGAGCTATAGGATGCATGCAACATGACGATACAGACAATACAGCAGTGCAATCCTATGTATGCCTACTCAGAGGTAAGTCCCACTGAGTTCAATGGGGCTTACTCTCAGGTAAGTAGGTACAGGATTGCAACTTTATGAGGTCATTTTTCAGGAGAGTCGGCTTGGTTTCAGTTTCATGATAAAAATGAAACAACTTAAAATTCAAGTCTACCAAAAAAGTCAAAACCAAGTGAAACTTTTAAAAAAATTATTTAACATTTGAAATTGTATTTTTAAAAAACATTAATTTATTACTACTGTATTATTGCTACTGCTGTTAAAACATACATAGCCACTCATCAATAAATATGTGACGTGTGGCTACCTTTTTCATTTTCAATGTAAAACTCAAGTCATGAGTTCAACTGCACAATGCTAATTTCATTTTTGCAGTGCAGAACTGAAAAAAGGAAGAAACTGTTCATTGAGTACAACACAAAAACTATGCAAATTTATAGAAAGTGAATCTAATAACAAATGTTGGTGTTCAGAAAGAAATCTAAGAAATTAAAATCATATGTTAAGTTTAAAGAACTAATGATTTTGGAAAACATGTCCATTCAAAATGCCCTTCCTGTTCAAAACTTTAACTAAAATAAAAATAAGATTTGTACAACATTAAATAATGCCTTGTACAAGAGATAACTTTGTAACATTTGTCAAGCCACAGGGGGAAACTGAATGGCTAACTTTTGCCTCACACACAGATACAAACTGTTCACCTGGAAAAGGAGTGTTTCCTATAGACCAAACTCTTTATTGGACTGTCATTGTGAATGTTTGAACAGCAGCACAAAAGTAAGGACAATGCTAAATCCGGTAGAAAGGAAATGGTCTGTTATCAGAGAACTATTGATTGCTTCCATGTCATGATCTTCTTTTATTCAGTTGTCCAAACAACAATGCCTTGGCTGTACAAAAAAGAAATAAAGTCCATTCTTTGTTTCATTTATTGCCTGGCTTTCACTTTGCTGATTTTATTGGTCATTGCAGCACTTGGGAGAATCTTATCAAAGCCACATTCCTAGGTGGGTCAGTAGTTAGGGTAAGGATTAGAGATGGCCACTTCAATGACTTCCGCCACAATTAGACAATTAAAAGTATGGTAGCAGCCAAAATATTCTAGCCCATCCTAGGAAAACAGTGCTCCTATCTCAGATCTGTGGCTCAGAATGTAACACAAATAGTGTGTCCCACACATTCCTGAGACTGCTTCAGGAGATGGTATTCAGCACTGTATCATATTTGCTTCCATGATCACCAAACCAACAAATGGGGGGAAATGGAAACAAAAACCAAAAAAAAAAGAGAGCTGTTAAGGGTCAGTTCTAAAACCTGGGCATACAGTAAGTCAGACCCTAGCCTTTTAACTATATCGTATTGAATCAACTCAGCGAGTCTTGTTGATTTGTGGAATCAACTGCACTTTTGATTTCCCAAGGTTTTCCTTTTGGTATTGTTTGTTTGCTTCAAAGAGCTAACTTTGATACTTATGGATTTCCAGTGTTACTTTCTGAAGGTACAAGTGGATACAAGTGTGCGCTAAAATACGTGTAAATTTTGTGTAATAATTCATTTAAGAGGTGACATGAAATAAAACTATAAAATTATGCATGGCATGGAGAAAGTGGATAAAGGAAAGTTTTTCTGGCTCTCTCATAACACTGGAACTCGTGGACATGAAGCTGAATGTTGGAAGATTCAGGACAGATAAAACAAACATCTGACTTATTGACACAACTTTACTCATTTTAAAAAATGCATACCCCGCTCTTCAGTGCTATTGCTTCCAAATCATATGACAATAAAAACAGCAACACAGAAAAAATTCCCAAGCCCACTGAGGATAAAAACAGTTTATTGAAAAGCCCAAGAAAAAACCCCAAGAAAATAAAGCCTGAAGTATCCACCTAGTGCAGTAAAGTCTCTCAGAGTAGGATCTTCCAAAGCCCTTGCAAGTGAAAAGGCCTTCTGCCCTCAACCTCAGAGAATGAGATATAAGAGATACTGAGAAAACAGGCTCTGAAGTTAATCTTAGTGTATGGAAACATTTTAGACCTATGTATCAAATGGCTGTGCTTTGCTACAAGAGCATCATCATTCCAGAAGTATCCCTATACCACAGAAATTTTGATCTGGCAACTTCTAGTGAGAACCAATCTTTTCACAACAAAAATTATTACTTTTGGGGAAAAACAAGCACACCTAAGACACTCAGCTAAGACAATATCCTTTTAAAATGGGACATACATACCCCAGATGTTGGGCAACAGCTCTCAATCTTCCTGACTTCTGGGTGGGGCTGGAGTTCAACAACATCTGGGGGGCTCTAGGTTCCTCACCCCATGTTTTAAAAGACTAGACAATAAGAATAATTTGTATGTTTCAGTCTTTTCACCGTGAGTCTGTGAGATTAATTTCTGCAAAATTTAAACCCTAGTACTTTATTCAAAGCAGTGAAACAGGTACTTGAGGCACTGTGAAAGGTTTCCTAAGATTAAACATGCCTAAATGTTTTTTGCTGAAGTAGTGGAAAGAAAACTGCTGTTTGGGAAAGAACAAAACATTGCTTGTTTAAATGCCACAGTGTCACCTGTTTTTAAAACTTCTTTTTGTTAGCTGGAGTTCCATTTCAAATATTGGTGACTTTTGCTACCCTGCTTAGGTTCCATGCTTATTCATAAAAGGGTAGCCTACAGTTATAGCCTGAAAGGTATAGGGCCACTTCTTAGTTTGTTATGTTTCATGCGACTGTAGTTTCAGATGCTTTCCATAAAAAAACATGGGTAGCCAGAAAAGAGTTAACCCAGCTTTCTGCATAAGTAACAATACAGACCTTATCCTCCCATTTTAATTCATTCACTCAAGTTGGAAGCAGAAAACATGAGGCAATGGAAGTATTCAATAATACAGGTCATCTGCTTAGCAGAATGCCAAATTCAGCAGCAACTAGAAAAAATGCAGTGTCATAACAGCTTGCCAAAAATTAAATGTGGACACTCCTGTGACATTTTTGTCTGGTTTTGTGCTTAGACGTTCTGGAAACCTTGCTACATTTAGATACCAGGGATCTCTAAATTCTCACATCTATAACTTGACATGGTCTGCAGCCATGGCAGAACCCACACCTACCCACTTTCTTGATTTGCCAAGGGACATTTAACAAAAAAAGAAAGAAAGGGAGATTAGCATCACAGATGGATTAATAGAAGAAATAAGAGTATTTACTGTGAACTGCCTTCACTAACTGACTGAGACAGATTCAAAATATTGATAACACAGGTATTTTAATAACATGATTTGATGTTGCATTATTTTTTTGCCAATACTTCAAGTGCTTTAGAAGCCACCTGAGTCATACAGCTGATATTTCAATGTCTCCTATGTATTTCAGTGTTTGATTGGCATAAATTGTAATTGTAATGAATAAACATTTTTCTTTCTTTCAATTAGAAATTGCACTAGCAGATCAAGGGGATTGCCATAGGTTTCCTGTCTCTCCAGACCTTGCCAAATTGTATTTGGGACAATCTGATGATCACTGTAAGTGCAACTCTACTTATACGGTGATATATCTCCACCTTTCATTTAGTAAAACAGTTAAAGAGGCAGATCTAAATATGATTGAGAACTACATCAGTAATGCAATTGCCTCATTTACCCTGTGAAATGTAGTCTAACACCCATACCCAGCATAAAAAGCATAAGAAAAATGGGGAAAGGGGTTTACAAAATTTAAAACAGTAAGTTTTTTTCTTTTTTTAAATTACCTGGGTTAAATTAAAATTCGAATTTCTTAAAACATGGTGAATCCTAGCCTCTTAAAATTGAATTCTATCTATCTAAAGGTGCCTTCTCACTTGTGGAAAGCCTCCTTTGCTCATGGAAAGGCTGGTTCCAACCTAGCAGACTGTACTGCTTCCTTCAGTGAAGTGTGAATTTTGGATGGCTGTGTTTTGGCTTGCATTTTATTTCAGAAAGTGCAAATTAGGTAACTTCACCTTTAATGTGAGATTAATTATTTCCCCCCAAATTCCCTAAGTGAGTGACTAGCTAATGGGTATATAATTTATTACCACCACCACCACAAATTATTATACAGGTTTCTACGTGAATCAAATATTTTATTTCCAGGCCTTTTTGCTTAACAGCTTGCAAACAAAAAATGCTGGGTTCTACTCTTCAAGAAGGGTGACACTCCTTCAAAAGGAATACATTTCCACTGGGATGGCAAATATTTCACAGCTAACACAGCATTCATTTTGGACCTCTGGAACTGGCTCAGATGTTGTAGCTCCCTTTCTTTCATGTTAACTCATTCACAGCTCTGTAATTTCACAGCACATTACCTCTAGTCAATTAATCAGGTGAACAGCCTTATTGTAACCCTTGTGAGCCTACCCGTGTGAGGAGCAATAACAATGACAGACTTTCTCCAGAGAGAAATCTACTCAAATTCAGATGGGCCTGACCTGTTTGCCAGAGAATAAAACACATGGGCCTTCTTTTTTTTCATGATAGGATCCAAATTCAGTATTTCAGAGAACTCTAGTCTGAATATTTCTGCACCATTCAGTCTCTCTTGCTGTATATTGTTTTATGGCCCTAATGTTTTACATTAAAGAACCATGAGATACTTACGCCTGTGAGATTACTTTATATACATTAGATTGACAGAATCATTTACTTATGAATAGTTTAGCAGCCTTTTAATACATTTTGAAATTAGAAACTGTGCCAGTTTATACAAACAGAAGCTCTGAACTATATTTTTAAACATATGCACAGAATATCTCTGTTACACTCAAGTGGCTTTCTAATAATGTACGGCCAATGTGTTACATGTGCCTTGCTGAATGGTATCCATGACTTAGAAAACTGTGAGCAACCAAAATGGCCACGCTGATGTGTGTTGTGGTCCCAAACATGTTTGTCAGAGAATACAACACAGAGGCTGAAGAAGTTTAACCTACACTCCTCCCGGATGAGGAAAAGTACATTTGTTTTATTGTATTTTTAATGTTTTGTTGGAAGCTGCCTGGAGTGGCTGGGGAAACCCAGCCAGATAGGTGGGATATAAAAAAAAGTAAATTATATTACTACTACTACTACTACTAAAGATCTACTTTTTTTCATTTTCCTTGCTTTAATGAATTGCACTAAAGAGATCAGTTTGCTTGATGTTCTTTGAGTGTTCTGGCAGTCAACAGATTTTTTTCCTTACTACATTAGGCTCCTAAACCAGGCGCTGGCACAGAAACTACCTTGGCACCTACCTTTGTTGTGAAAGAGATGGGGAAGTGTGACACTGGTTCTTGATCTTTCAGTCACTTGATATCAAGGAGCATGGTATTCTCCTGGAGCGGCTGTCTGAACTGGGACTGGGATTCCACCTGGCCATCCACTCTCTGCTATGCAAATTCCCCTGAGAGGCTGTTCACAAGATATGGATGCGGTGGTGGGTGGGGCACGGCCATGGTCACTTGGGATGGGGGAGAAGAAGACAACGATGCTGTCGATCTCTTTGTGTTTAGTTCTGGCATATTTTAACACCTCTGCCCAAAAAAATTGAATTTGCGGCTTTGTTGAGTATCAAACTAATTTATTATTTTTCTTTCTACTAGTTTCTCCATAGAACCTTTACAATAAATCATTTTCTAAATCAGAGTTCCATTTTACATAATTGAAAATAGTTAGCTGCTGTATTGCTGGTGGCAATGCAATTTACCAGAAAAATAAATTCTGTCCGATGCATTTAGTACTTCCACAGTGTGATCAAAGGTTTGCGGTATGAAAATTATCTGATGCTATTGACGTGAAACATAATGAGTATCCGAGAGCCATCACATCATATTTAATAAAAACGACATGAAAGGTTTACCCAAAACTCACGTCCTCTAGCTGGTTTCTATAATTGAAAGCATGCTATGCTGCACATTAAACAGAAAGACCCAAATTACACGGTGACAAGAGAACACTCACGAGTTAGGTGCAGCCAGACAGAGAGAAACGACAGTACAGGTCTAGCTCTGTGGCCTCACACTATAGGGAGGAATTAAAACCATGAATGGAAGATCACCCCGTCCCCATTTACAATACGTTACTACTATATGAAAGCTTTACAGTGCAATTCTTTATGTATATTTCTTTGTATGTCTGTGGTGGCTGGCTCCCCTTGGGACTGGTAGGGCAGAGGTCAGGGAAGCCAACCATAAAGGGAGTCAGAGCCAAAGACAGGCAGAGCCAACTAATTCCACTTTTGTCTCTGCTGAGCTTCACAAGTGTCCAACACCAAGAATCAGGAGGAGGAAGAACCACCCCCTAGACTGGCTCTAAATAAGCAGGCAGGCAGGTGGGGCTGGCTAGAGGCAGAAGAAGACAGGTGGGGCAGTACCGCATTTGCCATAATGGACCAATCTCCACTGCTGTACATCTATTTAATTTTGAAGTTAGTTCCAATGCGTTCAGTGAGACATACCCCTACATAAGTGCACACAGGACTGCAGATATCAATGCTACACATGTTTACTCAGAAGTAAGACCCACCATGCTCAGTGGAACTTACTCCCTAGGAAGCTTACGTAAGACTGCAGTCTTAGTCTGATATTTTCCCATGATGTCTCTTCATCACGAGGGCTGAACAGAGGAACATGGCAATGTAGGCTCTTGGTCAACCTGCCTCTGAAGCATTAACCTACCAAAGTATATCATGAAAAGCACCAACAGTGCCTTGTGTTATCCTGCTAGGACTGTTGTAAGCCAGAAAATAGCCTCCTGAGTTTACACTAATAAAACTCAGAAACATGAGGAGTTAGGATTCCAACGTTATTTATGATTCACGAAATTAAAAGACACCTGCTTCTTGGGAGAAGAGCAATGACAAACCTAGACAGCATCTTAAAAAAGCAGAGACATCACCTTGCCGACAAAGGTCCGTATAGTCAAAGCTATGGTTTTCCCAGTAGTGATGTATGGAAGTGAGAGCTGGACCATAAAGAAGGCTGATCGCCGAAGAATTGATGCTTTTGGATTATGGTGCTGGAGGAGACTCTTGAGAGTTCCATGGACTGCAAGAAGATCAAACCTATCCATTCTGAAGGAAATCAGCCCTGAGTGCTCACTGGAAGGACAGATCGTGAAGCTGAGGCTCCAATACTTTGGCCATCTCATGAGAAGAGAAGACTCCCTGGAAAAAGACCCTGATGTTGGGAAAGATGGAGGGCACAAGGAGAAGGGGGTGACAGAGGATGAGATGGTTGGACAGTGTTCTCGAAGCTACCAGCATGAGTTTGACTAAACTGTGGGAGGCAGTGGAAGACAGGAGTGCCTGGCATGCTCTGGTCCATGGGGTCACGAAGAGTCGGACACGACTAAATGACTAAACAACAACAACAA
Source organism: Podarcis muralis (assembly GCF_964188315.1). Lineage (NCBI taxonomy): Eukaryota > Metazoa > Chordata > Lepidosauria > Squamata > Lacertidae > Podarcis > Podarcis muralis. The sequence continues at coordinate 35,076,796 of NC_135665.1, forward strand.
ATATTAGCTGTATTTCTGCCCCAATTGGGGGGTTAGGACGGCAGCTTGCAAAATCATCAGTTTCATGAAGTAACAGGCCACCATAACTTCTCTATTAGAAGCATACTCAAGGATTTAAAGAGGTACGCATTATCACATTTACTGTGGCCCTATCACCATTTCAAAATGTCTGATAGCCAAGTTCCACTACTTTTCACAGGCTGGGAGTATGCATTGTGACAGTCTGTAGCAGTTGCAGCTGTGAAATGTGCTAGGGGCAAGCATTTTTGTTGTTGTGAATTCTATTGCTGTTAACAACGTTATCTGACCAATAGTACGCAAAATCTCTTAACTGGTATTTGAAGCCTACAGTATGTGTTAACGAGATGAAAGCAAACTAACCGTGGCTCCAGTTGAGAAAATGTTTGATATAATTGACTTTTAGTGACTTTTTTGTGGGTTGATACATTTTCCACATTGATCAAAAGGTCGACAACTCTGAGGAACCTTTCCTAAAAAAGGGCAACAACTTTGGGGTTCTATCCCCCCCAAAAAGGTCGACAACTCTGGGAAAGGGGGGGGGCGCCGGAGGGATCTTTGCACCACAGCACTGGATATGCTTAAGACAGCCCTGTGGATTACACAATCTTCCTTGGGTGTCATCAGTATGCTTTAGGGACTTGTACCTTATGCTTTATTCTTACCTCCACCTTTGGCCTCGAAATTCTTTCCCACACTGAGGGGTCCACTTTTCTCTCCTCCTTTGGCAGAGGGAATATCCAGCAGGCAGGGGAACCTGGAATTGGATATCTGCCGCCTTGCTTCTTCCTTCTCCTTTTTAATCAAAAAGGACTTGGATCCATGCAATCCAGCTGCAATGTGGGGACCTGACACCTGCACGATTTCCATTGCACAATCTCCCCTGAAGCCCCCCTCCCCAACACATAAAAGTTGTGCATTCCCAGTGATGGCAAACAAATGTGACCTGCAGAGCTGACTACAAAGACCATTTGCATCCCTGGGTGAAGATAAAGCACACCTGTGGGGATAATACAACACATGGGCTACCATAACATCTCTATTGGAAGCACACTCAAGGATTTACAGGGGTACACATTATCACATTTACTGTGGCCCTTTGGGCCGCTGCCACACAAGGGTACAACCTTTTCAAATATTCAGCATTTAGAATATGCGGGTACAGAAGTGTCTCCAAAGTAGAAGACAAATCTTTGACACACAGGCATTCATTAAGGTCATTATCTACAGAATTGGGCAGACGTCATCAGTCGGGAATGCCATTCCTCCTTTCAGTATCAGGAAGAAAAACCAGTGGGATGTTCTTCTACGCTGTCATGTTGGTACTGAACTTTCATTTCCCCCTATACTCTCCCTGCTCCAGCCAGTTTCTTGCCCAGCGTTGACTAGACCTAATTCTGTGAAGAATATATACTGAAGCAGCTCCTGTGCATCCTTCAGTGTGCTGTGCCTGGTAGCTCTGTCTGTGACCCCATGACCAATGCATCATTAGAAAATGAGTGCTTTGGTTTGCTAGGCAGAAATGCCCCTGCAGGGATGAACTAATGTGCTATGATGTACACCAGAGGAATTCACCATAATGAAAACAGTTACTGCAATACTTACATTCTACTTGTAAGGACAAAGGAAGCAAGCCAGACCCACCAAAACATAGACTCAGAAATACAATAAAGCACATATTTTCCTCATATAAATTAGAACTGATTTAGAGAGGCAGTCAGCTGAGAAAAATGTATTCAATTTCCCCCACATTTCATCATTCTTATTCATGTAAGCATCCCATTAAAAAAGGAGCCCTGAATGCTTCAGAAGCAAAAAAATGGGTATATACTGAATGCAATTGTGCTAGGGGGCTTTACTTACGATTACGTGTGTCATGGGATCAAGGAGAACAATGCATATTCTTCCTTGTTCCATCTATTACTTCCTTCCATTACTACAGGCTGCAGAAATGGATAATGGTAGGGTAGAGATAGCCAATGTTTGCAGGACAAACGGACAGGTCTGCCTGCACACAAACAGCAGCAACTTTTGTCTCTGTAATTGTACATCTACCTGTAATTGTACATCAGAAGGTTAGTGTGAAATGGGCTGTATGTAGATTTCTGTGAACTACTTTGCCTATATCCAGATACCAAATAGATTGTCACTAACATTTCACTCTTGTAATTGTAAACAAATGACCAAAGAGAGATTATGTCTATTCCCTGTAAGAAACTGCATTTGTGAACTGATCCTTTCACTGTCCATGGTAGTCATCATTCAAGACTTCTTTACTTACATACAAAATAAATGGGTACTATATTGTGTGTCAAGGATCAGGTTAGCTGCGCTTTGGACTAGGAAACTGCTGAAAAGAAACTGAAAAACTTCCCTTCCTCCATATTTTATGGTGGAATCTTTACAGTGCAAATTTGGGAACAAAAGAGTGAAAATCAGTCCTCTTGAAACTGGATTAATTTTGCAGTGCAAATGCTTGCAAATTCAAAGCTGTATTTTCCAATCAATAGCACCATGCATAAATCAGGGAAATTTCTATAATGTACAAATTACCACCCCAGATGTAACATTTACTGGCTTAGCTTGCATTTTTTCATTTTGTGGGACTGAGTTTTACCCAGTTACAATGCACGACACAGGTGTGGCTGGATAAATATTTGAGCTGATTTCAGTAAACCTATTTCATTCACCTGCAAGAAATTTGTATGACACTTGAGGCCTAAAGCAGAATGACATCCCCACTGAAGTGTGCCTCACCCAAAACTTATATTTCTTTAGATGCCTAGTAAAAACCCAACTCTACCTCCTGCTACCAGGTTTTTAGAAGCTAATGGGTTATTATTTGCCAGTTGCATTATTTATGAATATGGTGTTTTGCTTTATTTGGTAAAACTCCTTGTGACCTTTCTTTGGTGAAGGACAGCATAAAATCTCTTAATAAAGTAAATAAATAAATAAATACAACAAACCCTTGTTTGCAGTACTGTTTTAGGCATTTAGGCAAAGGTTTCCTCCAACAATGGTTACCTGTGTTAAGTTGCGACAGAAGCACACTATGCAGGTTCTAAAATACCCTTTAAATTACAATAACTAAATCTTTCTAAAGTGCAATGACATGCTAACATACAGGTTTGAAAGAAAATAGGGGGTTTTTTAAAGGGGGGGGGAAGAGTGACCGTAGTGTAAACTTCATACCCTCGCTGGGCCATGAAAAAGGTTGATGCCTTTTTAAGTGGCATCCAATTTCACAGAGTTAAACCTTTCCAGTAAAATATTGCTTCATGTGAGACAGTAATACCAACATCTGCATGGCCCTCTGAGAAAGCTGAAATTCAAGATAAGCCCAAGCTGTTGCTACTTGAATCATTGATGGTAGCAAACCACATTTTAAACAAAGGTTGAATTCAGTGTTTAAAAATGTGAGCAATAAATTAGGCAAAAGAAGAGAAAGAATCCCAAGGGAATTCATGATGTACTGCAGACTTGCCATGCTTTTAAGGAGGCAGGGGGTTATCAAAAGAAAAGCTGTTTACATCCACACAAGGTTTTGAAGAAAATCCTAGGCAACTTTAGTGAGACATTTCCCAAGGAGATAATATAGACTGCTGAAAGGAGGAGGTACACACAGCACTGCACTTAAATTTCCCTCGAGTACTTCTTGGTAGAGAAGGTCAATGTCACATCCACAAGGAGGGGAAACCCTAATTTTTATCCATCAGGTTTCCTCTAACCACGGAGAGTTTCTGAATCAGCTCCTTCTGTTCCAAGCGTAATTAGGAGAAGGTGATGTGATGGGGGTGAGAGAGAAAGAAGGTTCTTGATACCATCTAGCTGAGTATTGTAGAGACTTACTGACAGTGACTCCCAAGGTTTCATTAGAGTTGGAAGGGGCCATGAGGGTCATCTAGTTCAACCCCTGGCAATGAAGGAATCTTTTGCACCACATCGGGCTTGAACCCATAATCTGAAATTAAGAGTCTCATGCTCTACCATCTGAGCTCAGACAGGGATCTCTCCTGGCCCTACTTGATGCTGGGGACTGAAACTGGGATCTTCCACATGCAAAGCAGATACTGTGCTGTTTGCATCTCACTAAATATAACACTCACTAGGTGAGACCAAAGGGACGCGGGTGGCGCTGTGTGTTAAACCACAGAGCCTAGGACTTGCCAATCAGAAGGTCGGCAGTTCGAATCCCTGCGACAGGGTGAGCTCCCGTTGCTCAGTCCCTGCTCCTGCCAACCTAGCAGTTCGAAAGCACGTCAAAGTGCAAGTAGATAAATAGGTACCGCTCTGGCAGGAAGGTAAACGGTGTTTCCGTGTGCTGCTCTGGTTCGCCAGAAGCAGCTTAGTCATGCTGGCCAGATGACCCGGAAGCTGTACGCCGGCTCCCTTGGCCAATAAAGCAAGATGAGCGCCACAACCCCAGAGTTGGCCACGACTGGACCTAATGGTCAGGGGTCCCATTACCTTTACCTTTTTAGGTGAGACCACTGCACTGGCTGTGCCTGCTGAGAATTCTATAGGCTCCCCTTGACACAAGCAAAGAAGACTGGTCAAATAGGCAAGAATGGGAAAGAAGACCTGCTAGCTGATTCTCCCCTCTGCCTCTATTTATTTTCACTTCTTAGAGGCCAGTTTCCCCTAAAAATCAAGGGGAAATGGTACGGGCAAAAAGACAAGAACATAAAGAATGGATCAGTCAACAGTTACTTCTTCACTGCATATTTGATTGAGCTTTCTTTCCCTGTTGGCGGGGGAATCTTCCAAATTCTCACATGCAGTTAGGTTGCTTTCATGTCATAAGATCAATGCCTACTTGGGCATTATACTTGTATAATATTCTAAAACAGTTTTCATTTTAAGACTTCTTTAACCAATTTATTCATCCTCCCAACTACGGAGCAATGTCAGCCTTTAATGTTCAGTTTTACAGATGGGCGAATTGACGCAGAAAGCAGCTTACCCAGGGCCACCCAACAAGTCTGGACCTGAGCTAGGGGATTTGAACCGAGATTTCCCAGGTCCAAGTCTAGCAAACGATTCATTGGACCACACTGCCTCTCAGATCCAGATGCGGTATGAGTCATGACCCTTTAAACAGGCTGAAAGCTCTTTCCTGTAGATAGGATAAATTAATCATGTCTATTTACTAGCACTGAAAATGAGTCAAATTCTTTGAGTCAGCATTCAAAATCCAATCTCACTCCATTCTAAGGCTCCTATTTTATTAATAAAGAGGTATAGCTAGGGCTATGATCACAAAAATCTTAACTGCTTTCACGCACCTTCAAGACTATTTTAGCCTATTGCTAGGTATTCTGCCTCCAGTATTATGGCTTTCCTTTTATACTGAAATAAATAATTTGATATCACTTGATATGTTTGAACTATTTCTGAGCCATAAGTGCATGATGATGCAATGAAATTCCAAGCTACTGCTATACTATTATAAATTCTGTCATAACACAGTCACCAATGACACTAACTTAAATGTGGAGTAAAGAGTAAAACAAAACAGATGTACATGGAAAGTAGCTGCATTCTCAAATAAAGCTTTTTGCAACAATCCATAGCAATCTTCATTGGGAAGTGGCACCTCTAATACAAATAGTAAAAGTAAATCCCAACTAATCTTAGGAAATTGTCTCTTGTTGATTTGTTCCTGCTTCTTCATAGACAATTTATTATTTGCAGAATGCTGCAAATTATAGTAGAATATCATTTTCAGAACTGATTTGCTACAGATTCTGAAGGATCGGCTTTCAATACTAGTGTCAGCCCTCTCAAGAATCTCTGATATACACACTGCTTCTGTTCCCCAGAGATCATTTGGAAATGCTTTCATAAGACAGCAGGGATATTAACATAACCATCTTCCAAGACAGCACCCTAAGGCAATAATCTTATGCACCATTAGGCTGCTTGAATCCCAGTGACTTCAATGGGCTTTAAGTAGTCTGACTGCAAACGGGATTTCAGCCAACCAACGTACTTAACTGCTTCTATTATAAGCATACTGAAATCTCTTCATGAAGTGCATTGCTTTGTTTGAACTGCAGGTTATTAAGAACTTTGAACCAAATACGTGCTATTAAATAAATAATATTACAACTTTTTGTTTATTTTCCCTGTTATTTTGGAGGACACTACGGCTTCCTCATTGCTTTCTTTGTGCCATTAAAAAGGACAATTACGGTACTAGTGCCAGGCCTATGTACAGTACAGTACACTATAGTAGCATGGCAGGAAAGTAAATTACATGGGAAAGAAAGCCACAAGGGAAAGAATACCACAACATGCAGGAACTACAAATATAATTAGGGGGGAAGGGAGCATGATAAAAAAAATCCCCATGAAAAATTTTAAAATACCTCAAAACACCTGAGATCCATTATCTGGCTACTAGTCATGCTGGTTAGGTTCTACCTCCACTGTCAGAGGAGGCACCTATGAATACCAGTTGCTGGAAACCACAGGAAGGAAGAGTCTTGCTTGTGGGCATCTTGCTTTTTGGCCACTTTGAGACCAGGGTGCTGGCCCAATCTATTTTTACAATTTAACCCCTGTGTTACAAACAATAGTCAGTAATATCCAAGGCTGTTTTCACCAGATAAGAATCCGATATATTGCTTCTTTCAGAGACTTGCATAGTCTTCAAAGACTTTCAGAGACTTATAAGACTTACGTTTATTTGGTTTTATGTTTTCAAGAGAATCCATTAAGAGTACATATTTTGTGATCTTCAGAGATTCATAAGTTTTCTGTTTATGTGATTTCATATATTTCATATTATATAAAGAGTGTATATTGATATTGTATCATTATATTTGGTCATCGTGTTGCCTTGGATATTACCCATCTATTTTTACGCAGATATCTATTTTTACGTAGATATTACTACTTTAACGCAAACAAATTAATACTATTTTTTATGGCTTGACCTAGTAATTGGATTTCAGTCTAAATCAGTGGTTTCCAATCTTTTTTTGGCCTGCCTCACCTAAGTATCTCTAAAATCCTGACACCCACCCACCCACTCCGTTACATATAATTCTTATTATTCAAAAAGTGAACTATTCATGTGGAGGAAGCCTAAAGGCCATTAACTGTTAAAAACTCATTTTCAAATTGCCCCCCTTAAAAATCAACCCCCCCCCCCGTGGGGCATACGCCCCACGTTGGGAACGACAGGTCTAAATTATCCTTAAAAGTCTATGTTATCCTTAAAGCTGCGTGTTAGCCCTATTGAAAATGCTGGAATTTACTTTGGTGCAAACATGCATGGATTTGTAGCACAGTCTAAATCTAAATTCAATATGCTACAAACGGTACCTTTGGCAATTGATATAAATACTAAACCATTCTTACCTTTTCTTTGCTGCCGTTTGGGACTCGTATAACGCCACTTTTGGTTCTGCCCTTGGAACATTTCGGGCCCGCTGCCTTCTCTTTCTACTTGGTGCAACATCAATAATATCTGGGCTACCAAGTAATGAGTCTCTTCTGGGTTTAGCTACTAAAGAGAGAAGAGGTAGAAAATGACAAAATAGATTATCAATTATGTGAATGTTATATGACTGTTTTGCAAGTTGCACTGCTCAGCACATAATTTTTCAGGCAAAACATAAATACACTCCATACACCCCAAACATAGTAGGTGCTAGGAAGCACTCTTCATGACTAATAATAGCATTTAGGTGTTTCCTACCTATTAATATCCACATTCTGCTATATCTCCCAAATGCAGATAATGGAATCCAAGTGAATCTGGTTTTACAACGAGTCTAGCCATAACATTTGTATTTGGTAGTTGGAGAATTTGGAAATATTTTAGATTTTTGAAATCATAAAACAATGCATTAATCAGTTAATGATAGCTCTATTCACTTGCTTAAACTTCTTGCTTGGATCTACTGTTTCTTACAGCAATTTATTTCAGAATGCACAGGCCAAAACTTGAAGAGATCAAAGTTTGCAAGAGAAGAAGACAGGAAATTCATTCTCCAGATTTGGCGGTCTTGTTTTGCAAAGCAGCTGCATAGCGCATAATGTCATTTTTATTCCTCCCTAGGTGAAAATCTTAGAGCAGGTTTGCTTTTTTCTCCATTACTGTTTCATGAATTGGACCACTGGATGGGCCCAGTATTTACACAGTACTAATAATACAAAACTTTTAAAGGCAGATTGTGTAGTTGCATTCCTATACAGGCCATTCTAATCACAAGTAAAAATAAATAAATACAAGGGTATTGCCTCAGATTTTGTTGCTGCTGCTCTGTTTTTCTTATAAAATTTACGTTGAATGTGTTGGGATTCCTATACATTACACACAAAATGAATAGCTGGTTTGGACATCCAAAGAGATTACAAATAAAATACTCTAATATCCATTTTTGCTGGTGCAGGGCATTAAGAATACGACTTTATCAAAACGTCTAGAAGCTTGACTATCAAATACTTTACAAATCTGTGATTATATAGATATGGCTATATTCCTAAACCCATCAACAGTGGCTTAGATACAATTAGCCCTTTCTTGTTTGGGCTAGGAGTAGGGCTTCTCTCATTTTCTTGAATGCCCACCACAATTATAGGTCTTTCGTGTTTCGCACATGATTCTAGATTTACAGAAGTGGGTGAGTGGAAACAGGGTGGGGTGGGGGGGGGGACTCCTGTTGTGTGTGTATGTGCAGAATGCTATCCATGGTTCTTTGGATCAAAGCCTATGTTTCCTATTCCAAAAAGGTTTGCTTTACTTAGATAGACTCTACTATAATGTTACATAGAACTTGTTAGGCAGCCAAGGTACAATTCCACTCACAATATCTTCCCAAAGATCTTAATTAATTCAGAGAAGTGCTTGCTATTAAGAAAGATTTCCTAACCAAAAAGATGCATTACTTTTTATAGCTAATAATAAACTTTATTTAATACCTCCTCAAATGAACAATGGGACTTCAAGGGGGGGGGGGGGAATGAAGTCAAGGTTATATGCGGTTAAAACCAGAACAAATGCTTCAAGTTGAGAATTCACTGCCTCTCAAAAGTGAATGCACGATTCCACTAAATGTTTTCCTGTTGGAAAACCGCCATTAGAAAATCTGCAATGACTTTGCTTTCAGATATATTGTCAGGTCTGCAGTAAAGAGGAGGGAGAGTTTTCATGTATGGAGAGAGATCCCAGAATCCACTTGGATAATACGATAATTTACCATGGAGTGTTTATTTGTGTCATGATTACCTGAGATAACTGGCTCTAGTACAACAACTGGATGGTTTATGTTGCAGCAGCCAGTAAGATGCTCATGCCACTGCAATTTAGAGTATATCTCCCGAACCACTTCAGCAGCACTAAATTTTGATTGGAGGGAAGCGGTTGGGTGGGGAGGGAGGAGGCCAACAATGGCAGATAATGAAGCATGGCCAGTGGCCATGAAGAAAGCCGGTGAAAGACCATTTGAACTGCGCTAAAGCTTGAACATAACAACAAGAAGTTTTGGGCTTTTCAAAACACTTCATACACAGTATTTCAGCAACTTTGACAAGGTAGATCATTATTATTATTATTCCTATCCCTATAGCGAAGTGGAGAGTCTAAAAGACAGTGGTTTGCCTAAGACCACCTAATGAGTTCAAGGCAGATGAGACAGATACAATCTTTTGCATGGACATGAGCACAAACACAGAGCCAGAAAGGAGAACGAACGAACGAACACACACACACACACACACACACACACACACAGAGAGAGAGAGAGAGAGAGAGAGAGAGAGAGAGATTATAGAAAGTGCAGCAGAATTCTAGTCTGGGTGTATTCTTAGGCACAGTTCTGTGCTTGGAAAGTAAATGGTGACATTCTACTTGCTGAATAATCACATGCAAAGTTGCATGCACCCAGCAGGGTGGCCATCTGTCTTACTTTGCAGGGGAAAGTCCTCTATTTGACAGGCTGTCCAGTCCAAGTTTTGGAGCAAAGGGTCATCAGTATGCTGATGCAATGCAGCTCTGCTTCTCCATAACGTGACTGAGGAGAGACTGTGAATGATCTAGAGTCTAGACTGTTTTCTGGAAGCAGTACTGGAGTGGATGAGGGCCAATATGATGAGTCCAAGCCCTGGAAAGACAGAGGCACCATGGGTGAGGTTCCCATATCTAGGAGACAGGCCAGTTGCCTGTTTTGGATAGGGTGGCAGTCCCTTGAAAGAACAGGCATGGAGTTTAGGGGTGTTACTGGATCCATCTTTGTCGCTGCAGGCTCAGATAGCCTCAGTTGCCTGGAGGGCCTTTCACCAGCTATGACCATTCTTGGACATGGTTAATCCAGTTGCAGTGATTTATGCAACTGTGACTTCAAGTCTTGATTACTGCAAGTAGCTCTATGTGGAGCTACCCTTGGACCTGGTCCAGAGGCACAAGCTGCTGGAAAATGCTGCAGCAAGACTGTTGATGGGGATAGACTATTGCCAGCACCTAACTCCAATGTTCAAAAGCTTGCACCTGCTGCCCATAAGCTACTGAGTCAGGTTCAATGTTCTTGTATTAATTCTCCCTTAACAACTTGGGTTCAGCATACCTCAGAGACCACCTAATCCCTTGTATCCCTGCTCAATCACTGAGATCTTGGTGAAAGTCACTGTTAGCTACTTTCATAGCACAGATCCACAAGGAACTGTGTGCTTCGTATTGTGGGCTGAAGTTTGTGGAACTCCCTTGCAGTTGAGGTTAGATAGGCTCCCTGTTGAACTTCTGGCACTGAATGCACTTAAAAAATAATCCACCAGGCTTTAAAACTGAATTCTGATTTTATAGCTTCAACTCATTTTTGCAGTATTGCATCTTCTATCTGTAGCTTAGAGATAGTTGTGATTAAGTGGTATACAAATGGTTGAAATAAATAAAAGGGGGGAAATATAAGAAGGGAGAGAAATTGCCTATAAATAGCACTTGGACAGAAGATGGAGGACCGTAGACAGGTTAAAGTCTTTCCCATTTTGGTAAGATGTATTTCTAGTTAAATTGTGGTAGATTTGCATTTATACTTATAATAAGCATATGCAGATTTCAGACAGATCCATTTCCTCTTTCCTGTTGGTGCCTAAGTGCCCACCTGTACATCCTTTCATCTGCTATGCAGATTTAAGGCTGGATGCATGACCAGAAAACCCCCAAAACTGGGAGGGAGATTTACCTCAACCAACCTCATAGGGAAAGGCCCAACAAATTTCACCTCCATGTATACAGTGATATAAAAGTATTATTAGGAGAGGATCTACACACTCTCTCTCTCTCTCTCTATATATATATATATAAAGGTAGCTTCCTCCAAAAGGAGACTTACTCGCCTCCCTTCCATTGGAGAAGAGAACTCTTGGATCCAGCAAACTGATGCTTAGTTATAGTGATTTTTTATTCATTAAAACAGGTGTGAGGGACCTATGGATGTCCAGATGTTGCTAGATTACAACCCATCATCTCTGACCACTAGGCATGCTAGACAGATTCCTCAGCCCTAGTTCAGTGCTTTATGGGGAAAACATGCTTTTAAAACCAATAATATTAACAACAGTGACATAAGCTGTCATATTGTCAAAATGAAACATTTAAGATATAAAATGAACCCCTCTCCCTTCATCAAGGAAAAAAACCATGATGGGAACTTTCAAAAACTTTTTGGCTACACAAAAAATGAGGCTGTTTCACAGTACAATGAAAGCTTTATAATAGTGCTTTAAAATCTCTGTGACATACACTGGAGGTAAAAGATCCATTACAAAGCTGCTGAAAGCTGAGGAATTATAATTTTGTTATCTGAAACTTCTAGCCCACAAGTTGATTCTCTCCTCCCCCCCACCGTTATTTTATTTAAAATGGTTAGCATAACTAGCAGTGACTACAATGACAGTAGAAACATTTTCTTGATGCCATGTTTTGACAAACCAAAAGTTGTTGAATGATAAGATGTTCATTAATATAGTGCCCAAAATTAAACATTCCCACCCACCATAAATTTCTAACTTATAAAGTTCATGTTTTCAACGCAGCTTTGCCAACTTTACGTTGCAATCTGTCCAGTGACTAGATTTTTTATTATAATTAGAATTATTTATAACCCAACTTTTTCCCTGACAGAACTCAAGGCAGCTTACAGATAAGAGTAAAAATGCTAAAAACATAGAAAATACAATCATTAAAAACAATTAAAAGTTGATAGAATTAAAAACTAAATACATATATGAAATCTATTAAAACAATACCAATAACTACAATAAAAATAGCACAGAAACAGCCCTTTCATTAAAAGCATCGGTTCCCAAAAGCCTGTTGGGACAAGAAAGTCTGTCAGTGGAAGAACAACAAGGAGGGAACCAGTCTAGCTTCTCTAGGGTGTTCCAAAATTTCAGAGCAGCCACTGGGAAGGCCCTCTTCCGCATCCATATGAGGGTGGAGGGACCAGGATATGGCCGCCTCCAAAGATCTCAAAGCCTGGGCAGGTTCCTTTGAGAGAATGCCCTCATCCAGTCCATTACTGATACCAGTGTAGAATCAAAACGGCTTCCTTTGATTTCGGTGGAAAGGAGAAATAGAGCTGGTGCCATGGAACCCCGAAAATATGGACAATCTTTCCCAGTGGTTTCAGGTAAATGTTAAATAGCATGGCAGAACCCTGAGGGACCCATAGACCAATGACCAAGGTGTCAAGCAAGAGTCCCCCTGCACCACCTTCAGGGTTTGCCCCTCCAGGAAGAAACAAAGCCACTGTAAAACACTGTCTCCAAGTTCTACCCCAGCAAGGCGGCTCAGAAGGATACTATGGTCGATGGTATCGAAAGCCACCAAGATGAAGAACCAACAGTGACACGCTCCTCCCGTCCAATTCCAATTCCATCAATTTAAACACAATGTCAAATGCAGTTTAAAGTAATGTACAATCACAGAAATAAGGTGGGTTCTAAAATATACAACTCTCTCTCTTCCCCTTTATCATTTGCATCTAATTATTTACTTGCGTTTCTTTTTTATTTGTATGACTATAAAGGCCTGTGGGAGTATACTTTCTGAAGATGTTATTTTTGGATTAATATAGGAATAGGAATTTTAGCTATTAACAAAATTTTGAAACTTTAAAACAACATAACTTAGTTTTACCAGTTTCTGACAAGATTAAGAATGTGTATCTACACATCTGAGAGATTCCTTGTTTTATTTAACAGTCTGCTTATTTACCAAGGTTAATAAATGCTTCCTCTATGCAGAGTCCCACTTAATTTGCTAGCTTACAAACATTAATTTCTATGTACTCTTTAATCTCTTGCCTGTGCCCCTCAAGGAAAGTCCCACTGGTTTCCAAAGCACAGGTCATTCTATGCTTTCCCAGTCATCATATTTGAAATAATAAATCTTTTTCAGGCCTGAGAGAAAGCCCAACTGAGCTGTCTGACTAGAGGGTCAAATGTCAGCCGTTAGGAGGTCATGCCCTGATGCAACTCAGGATTCTCATTCAAGAAGCTGATCACTGCTTTGCTGCTAGCTTACACTGCTGCCTATTTAGGCTCATTTCAGGGCTCTTATTTCAATCTCACCTAGAAAGAAAATAAGTGTGTCCCAGTGATTTACTCTTTCATTGACTTTTTACTACCAGGACACCTGTTATTTTCTCCAAACTTGCTTTTACTCATAATAACAGAGCTATGTTGATCTTGCTACCCAAGGATACCAAAAGACAATTTAACAAACACCACTCTAAAAGGAACCATGTTCCAATACTCTTAAATAAAATAAATCACCAACTTAACACCAAAGCAATTAGACTTTGCATCTTCTCTCAGAACTGAGTATTAAAGCTTATTTGAAAGATCACATTAAAGGCATATTGCCATTTCTGAAAGGTAGAGCATCTGCTTTGCATGTAGAAGATCTCAAGTTCAGTCCCCAGCATCTCAAGGTAGGATTGGGAATGTCTCTTGCCTGAAGAGCTGCTGCCATTCAGTACCAAGCTAGCTGGACCAACCAACTGACATGGTATAAAGGAGCTTCCCATGTTCCAGATTTCTGTCTACTGTTTTTTGCCTTTCTCTGTGTTTATATATACACACACATGCACAGACTTGTGGAATATACTTTACACATCTATACCATCAACACTTATTCCATAATAAATTGGCCAAAGGTACCCCAATATTGTTCCAGCTCCTCAACAATATCTAGTGGTACGTTTAAAAACAATTTTTCATTGGTTTTTAAACAAATACAATAACCATTAAACACACATCCAGCAGTACATCTAATTGTGTTTTATCCTTTGTTTCTAGACATACGCTTACACATTCAGCATTCAAGCATATTATTTAATGTATCCTCTCCAATGAGAATATTGAGCAGTTGGTATAACAAGGTCTTGATTTTGGCCGTTAACATAGTTAAAGGGGCCTGTGTGTCTTGGAAGGTATATTATTTGTTAAGTCTTTAATTGCCTTTCTGTGTCTGGTGAGATGCTCAGACATTGCTGTATCCCAGATATTATTCTCTCATATATTCAGGGGTATTTCAATCTGGTTCTTTCATCACTGAGCTATCACTAATCGTGCTGCAGTCAGTAAGATGCCTACTAGTTCTCTATGGAGCAGGGAGGAATCTACGTCTATGTCCAAAGATAGTAGGGCTAAGGCAGGATTTAGAGAAAGGGGTTGGCCTGTAATTGCAGATATAATGGAGAATACTCTATTTGAAAAGTTTTTAAGATGGGGGCATTCCCACCAAACCTGAATAAAGCTTTCCACAGCCCTTCCAACATAAAGGAGAAGGGAGGGGTTAATTTTTGCCAACTTGACTGTTGTCTAGTGCCATTGGAGGATGACCTTGAGAAAGGCTTCCTGTTGCAGTTTTCTTCCCTGTTCCTGCCTATCATCACTGGCTGCTGCTGGTGATGGAGGGAAATGCAGTCTATCATAACAGCAGGAGGCAGGTTCTGTTAGATATTGTGAAGGAGGTAACTAGATGCACAACTATTATTTGCAATGGCAGCTGAATGTTTAGTGTAGTGTCTAATTTGGACTCTAGAGCCATGCAATACTGGTAATTCTCTTTTCATTCCTAGAATGCCACTACTTATTCTTAAGACAGGGATAGCCAACATGGTACCCTCCAGGTGTTGCTAGACTACAACTCCCATAATTCCTACTAATTGGCCATGAGGCTGATGGAAGCTGTGATCCAACAACCTCTGGTGGGCACTATGTTAGCTACCCTTGATTTAAGGGAACAGAATTATCAGCTAAAATCAGAATACTCTAACAGCTAACTTCATTTAAACCGAGCAGTGGTGCTTTAATTCTTCTGCACAATAGATTGTTCCAGATGACGTCGTCCAACAAATAAGCAGTGTGCTAGTGCAGTGGGAAGCTTGCTTTGTTAAGTACAATGGCTTACACATAGTAAATTTAGATTTTAAAATGAAGAAATCAACCAACCAAGTCTTTCCAACTCCTGAAAATGCAGTCAAAGCTACCTGTGAATAAGCACCGGATATTAGCCAAGTAATGAATAGAGTGCTTTTAGTAGTAATTTGTACCAAACAGCAACACTTAAATGTTATGAGAAAGAATGACAAAAAGTAGGATAAACTACTCTTTGCGGATCAGAGATCCGAGGAGCATTTTGCTGAAAGACAGCTGTAACAGCCCAGTCTGAGTAGCAACGTAAGTAAACAAAATAAAACTGCTTCCCAGAGTGGCTATGCTTTGCCAAAGAAAGCAGTCAGGTAAGAGCTATAAACAGCTGAGAGACCTGTAAACATTACACTCTAATTTGTTTTGAACACAGGAGAAAGTAAAATGATTTACAAAGATCCTTCCCATTCATGCTATGAACACATTGTGTCTGTTTCAAATCTACTTAAGACCAAACGTCAGAGGACTGACATTGCCTCCACAATATTTATAGGTTTAAAAATTAATGCAAGAGCAATTTCCTATGTAAAGTGCTAGGAAGTCTTTATTTCTTTTCTTGAAAAGGCTACTATGTTCTTGCTAATTTTATTCACCATAAGCTTTTGGTTTATCGCGAGAGATATTGTAGTGTCAGTATATGGACATTTAGGAAGGCAGCAATAAAAATCTTTTTCTCTGCTACAAATAATGAAGTTCTTTAGGATTTACCGTTATAAAAGTTTCCTTTCTTCACTTCCGTCTTGTGCAAAAGAAATCACATACTCTCTGAAGGACTGCTCAAGTAAGACACATTCTTCCAAATTCTATCTTTATTTTTGTTTAATGTGTAATTGTCCAGTAGTTGTAACAGTAACAAACAAGCAACCATAACATAATAAACTAGAATGGTTTAAATTTCAAGAAAGGTACCTTTATTAGTTTGTGGTAGTGAAAAAAGAGTCTTATGGTAAAGACTAACAAATTTGTTAAGGGATAAGCTTTCATGGACCACAGTCCACTTCATCAGATGATATATACGCTGCACACAGGCACACTCTTAGGGAAATAGTGTCTCTATAAT
Source organism: Podarcis muralis (assembly GCF_964188315.1). Taxonomy (NCBI): domain Eukaryota; kingdom Metazoa; phylum Chordata; class Lepidosauria; order Squamata; family Lacertidae; genus Podarcis; species Podarcis muralis. The sequence continues at coordinate 35,093,324 of NC_135665.1, forward strand.
ATCAGCCACTGCCACCTCCTCCCAAATTTCCTTGACTATGGGATTTCTTAGAAGCAGGGAAGACTCTGGCCTCTTCAGCATGTGGCCCTCAGAACATTGCTCTGAAGGGAATGCCCTTGGGCTTAAAGCGTTTTTCCACCCCTGCTGTAAACTAACAACACAGCTTCTGCTGGATCATTTCCATTTTACTGGAGAAATTCCTATTGGTTTCAACACATTTGTCTTCTGCAAAAAATATTGATGACCTGGTAGTTAAGGGGTTCAAACCATTTGGAATACAGAATTAGACTCCCCCCCTCTTTTTTTGGTAAATTACAATCATTAAACATCCTCTACCTATTGCTATTTAAATCAAATGCCTGGAACCCTAATGTGAAATAACAGCACCCCAAATGCTATTTTAATTGATGAAATTATTTCTAATGTAGAAATAAAGAAACCCTTCAGTTCAAGTACTGCATACTTTTGTTTCAATATTTCCCACTGTTACAAAGCTGAATACAGAGCTCATTGTGTGTGCTATTCTACTATGCCAATCCACCCCCTAAACCCAATTTATACAATAAGCCCCAAAGGCTGCTACTAATAGCAGCCTATGTTGACAGGTTCAATTTTTTTGAGAGGAGGAGGAGGGGGGAACTGATATGGTTCCACAAGAGTGAGCTGTCTTTCAAATGTCTATTATATTGCAATATCCATCTGCAGAAAGGTTTTGGAATTAACAGCTTTGGTCTCCTACATTTCTGTCCATCATGTGAAGCTATAGATAATGAACAGGCTATTCCACATTTGCCACGAGAAACAAATGTGCAGAGCAAAGATAGAGCAATATGGAAACCTGAACGTAATTTATTTTAAGAACAGCAACGTTCAGAATACTCTTAATTTATTTTAAGAACAGCAATATCCCAAACGTTCTGCTACTTTAGAACCTGGTTATATTTTAACTTAATAAAGGAGGGATAAAAATATTATTCATATTGCTTCCAGCCTGCCTAGTCTTACAAAGCCCTTGCACTAAGTTTTACAAATCTATAACACCATATTGAAAGTGTGTCTGTCATGCTATGCAGATGCAGGGGAAAGTGTCCTGGGGAGAGCTTTTCATCATGAAGATGAAAGAGAGCTCCCAGGCCTTTTGGAATGAGACTTACTGGAACTCAGCATAAAGACAGATGCTTCCTTTTTAATGGCAATTATTACAATACTCTGGCACAGCATTAAATCCATTTCTGATCATTTTCATCTCTTAGAAATTAATCAATGCTGCCTCCCTCTCCCCCCCCCCCCTTTTTATAAAATTGTATTTTTTCAGTACCTCCCAGATTGGTGTGTATACAGTGTCCACTAACAGGAAGGAAAAGGTTTTTGTTTTTTAACTTAAGAAGAATTTCAGAAGTCAACCATCAGAAGCGTCATGACAAGTATTGTAGCATTCACATCATAGGAGCACCTCGGTAAAATAGCATATGCGGCTCAGACCTCAACCTGAGGGTAATCCCAGTAGCATGAACAAATCTTAGTCAAATGAGGACTGGAGACAGGACTGGCTCAATACATTTTGCTACTTGAAGCAAAACAGAAAGTGCTGTATCCTGCCACTGCCCCCTCCACCACTGCTCCCTCCTCCTCTTTTGCCGCTGCCTGAAGTGACTGGAAGCAGCCCAGGAAAGGCCCAACATAGTGAAGGCAGCAAGGGAGGAAAAAGGATGCTGGAGAGGAGCAGGTGGTGGCAGCAGCAAAGTAGTCTGCCTGACAGCTTGGCCTTCATCATAAAATATTCCTGTAAAATAAAAGGGATGCCTGTGATATCTCTGGTATAAACAATTTGGTCTACCTCACCTGCTGCTGATGTGGAGGGCTGCGTTGAATTTTCACTTTCATCATCAGTGCTTCCGTCATAATCTTCTGTTTCAACTTTACTTTCGGATGTAGACATGGTGTCCCTGTAAAAACACAAAGGCATTTCCTTCTCATGCCTTTAAAATACATTTTAAACCAATAGATATGACATCATCATCTGCATATGCAGCACAGATGAACAGGTATTTGTTTGAATTGTATTAATTGGATAAGGGATCTAAATAGAGACCATTATTTGTGGTGTGACACCCCTTTTGCATTGATTCAGATTTGTCATGGCCAATGTCTGATGCAATAAAGATATCTGGATTGGATTGGGTAATGAAAGTTTTAGACAAATCTGACCAAACTCAGGTTCCCTAACCATTTTTCTCTGAAAAAAATAATTATTGCGATTCCTAAGTTTAGATAACATTTATGGTGGTTACATGTTTTTTTAAATATGTTCCTTTCCAAATGTATAATAAGTGAAGTGTGGTGAAGATTTCACAAAAGTCCTTTAAGTTGGCAGTTTCCAACATTTTCATAATTGGGACTGACCTTAGTCCTAACCTCCAACGAAACCCATTTCCTCCCCGTATATACGTTTTTAGTCATTCTCTGCTGTCTTTCTCATTCTCTCTTTTCCTTTTCTCCTTTTCCTAACTCTCCTCACTTTCTCTCTGTGTTTCTCTGTTAAAAAAAACAAATCCTTAAAAGATGGTGCTGCTGCTGGTGTGACCCACTTTAAGTCAGGGCACAACCCAGCTGTGGGTCCTGACCCAGCCACTGAAGGTCAGTGTTACTATCATCCATCTAAAGGCCAATTCACATACAATAGTTATAGCAGATTCTCATTAAAAAGTTTAGTACGTAATGTGTGATGTTGCTAAAACAAAGAAAAAAACAAGGACAGAAAGGAAAGGTAAAATGAATTCTAAGACTGATTGACCTGATCCACACCTCCTCGATTAATTCTGGGAATTTCAATATGAACCTATTTGATCTTCACCATCCACATTAAATCACAGATTGAAAACTAAGCTTTCAGATTTTGCTCTCCTCTAAATTTTTCAGTGAATTTCTCCGTTCAAAAAAGTACCATCAAATGCATTATTTTAGGATAAAATACATCAAAATACATTGATGTGTACTGTGAGGAAAAAAATATTTAGAAATTTGGATTGCGTGAGGAAATACATACAAACATATCTAGGATCTTTGTGCTTTAAAAACAATACAGATAAATATGAAAATGAGATGAAATGAATGTGTTATGAATGAACAGATGGAAAAGTACACAGAGAAGAAATATACTGATTTGTCCACCCTTAGTTACAACATGATTTCTTCTCCCCTCCCTTATGAAGTCACAGTAAGATCCTGAACACATTTCCAGGAAAATACTATGCATAATAGTAAAAACAAGGTACATGCAAAATTTGCAATGTGTGCCTGTTTCTGTTGCATTGTGTGAAACAAGCCAGAGTAATAGGGCATTTTATTTTATACCTAAAATTATACAAGCTTGATGTTTTCAAGGTCATCTGCCATTAGAGATGGTGATACAGCTTCAAATCCTACAAATACATTCTTCTACAGTCCCAATTAGCTAACTCAGTGGAAACAAAGCCCCACTCTCAGTAGGGAAAATAGCCACCAATAGCTCCTTTCGTCAAGTTCAGATTATTATTAACGAGCTCTAATACTTTACTGCATTTACATGGAATAAACTTTTGCTAACCCTGATCAATCTCTGTTCTAGCTAAGTCTTAGCCATTCCATCATCACAAATATTTTCAAGGAAAGCCCAGTCTGCATATCAGGTATCTCATTAGCTAACACTTTTATCCTTCTTTTAAAGCCAGGATTAAGAAAAGACGGGCAGGCATGCCTGTGATATACAAAATGTTTGACAGTTTCAAATGAAGATTCAGATTTACTACTTTGCTTCTAGATGGCATTAATGAGACTGAATTGCAGAACTGCTAAAGGTGCCTGCACTTCAGAGCTCAACAAAGTGATTTTTGCTGTAAGATCATTCTGCTAAAGCTTAGATGAGTCAACCAAACTGAACCACATTTATTTTAAGCATGATGCTTAGTAGCACAAAGAAAGTAATAAAGAGTACCTTGCTTGTGTTGTTTCCAAGACAGCTTCTTCAGCTTCTTTCAAACTTTTCTGTAAGTTTCTTATCTTAGCTTTCTTTTCATTGAGGACCAAGATAAATCTTTTATAAAGTTCCATCTCTAGTTCTTCTTTAGCTTCAACACATTTTTGTAATCTTAAAAACGAAATGTACATTTCCGTACAGTCAGCTTTATACATTTCAACACTTTCCCCCAAAACTTAGTGAGAATATGCAAGAACATATGTTTCAAAGAGGCATTATCCTTATTAAATCTCCAACAAGAAGTAGTGTTAGACAGTCCTTTTCTATACAAACGTAGTGGAGTCTAAAATATTCTAAACATGATTTTCCGTTGTATAAGTCTTAGATCCATTGATACCACTGCTTACAGAAGTTAAGACACTATCCCACTATCTAGGTAGTATAGGTAGTCTGACTGTACGGAAAAACTAAAAAAATTCAGAAGAAAATATTATTTTGAATTATATACCTATCATATGGAAGTTGACAACTGGACAACAAAAATGAACTCTATGTACCCTAACTATGGCCAAAAGACTAGAACTGATGAATTGGAAGGGGGGGTTGACTATGTTCCCTTTAACCAATGGATTGAAGACATTACAGCATTTACAACATATGAACAGATTGCTTATAGATACAGACTTTGTTTGGATAAACATACTGCTGTTTGGAATGAGTTTATACAGAGTATAGCAGGTTATGAATAATCATATATGTATTAGCACAGATAAGCTTTAAAAACTTTAAAATATTAATAAAAATACAAATGTACATTTCATGTTTATGATAAAGAGTAAGGGAGGTCTCTAAATTGTCTTAGATGCTTACATCAAAAGCATGAGGCATGACAGCAGCCTTCCAAGTTTACCCAAGTGGAGAAACCAGCTCCTAAAATGGAATGTGTTGCCATACTATTGGGTGATATTCAATGTTACTCTGAGCAGGCCCACTGATTTCACCCAGTGTCTATAAATTTAAAATTTAAAATTCAGGGTTTTTTGTGCATATTAAACCATAAAGACCCAACATATTAAGCTTATGTTTCAGAATGTATTTGGCTCTTTAGGTCACTAGCCCAGTTTAAAATATTAGCAAATATAGATTGTACCGCTTTACAGATTAAATTCCATAATGGGAAAATAATCTTATGAACTATTAACACAGTCTGCCTTGATGTGTTCAACAGCTGATAAATAATTCATCTAATTTAAATGCAAATGGCTGTGTATTATTAGCATGTAGATCAGCTCAATAACTCTTAAAAGAAAGATGATATGTACTAATCAACTATAAATCAAACCTCAAACTCTTTAGCAGGGGTGGGGAAATTGAACAGAAACGGTAAAATGTTAAGATTAACAGTAAAAGGAGAATCCTTACACATTTCATTGGGGAAGCAAATTTAAAAAAAATGTTTCAGAAAATAAAGACAAAGTGATGATTGCAGTTTTTTCCTATTCTGTAGCAGCAAGGTTCAAAAAGTTCAATCTTGCTTACACATCAGCCATAGGGCCTTATCATTTGCAGAAAATACGTCTACAACTGTTTTCAGTAAGAAACAAAATCCATACAAATTTCTGAATTATAGCTATCTGGAGGATAAACCAAAGCTCAGCAGATGGAAGTATGCTTTTATTATTGCTAAAAGCAACAGATTTAAATTAACACCAGCAGATTCCTGGTTTAGCACGGAGTAGTGGCATGCAAGGATTATGAAAGTCACAAAAACCAGGCAGCTTCTTTTTCACAGAAGAACAAGCTCCACCATCTTAGAAGGTGACCAAAAACTTGTTGCATCTAGTATAAGGAGGGACATTTTACATTTTACAAAATTTAAGTTTGCAAGTGTTACTTTCATCCTTTGCTGCCTTATGTCCTCGTTTTATTTGTATTGCTCTCTCCTTTTTGTTCTAGATTACATTCCAGTCTGGCTTCAGGCTTCCTCATGGCTCTGAAACTGGCTTGGCCACCCTTGTTGATGATTAATTGGGAGAGAGATGGGGGCAGTGCAACACTGCACTCTCTCCTTGATCTCTCAAAACTGTTAACCACAGTAGCCTTCTGGAGTGTCTCAGGGGGTTGGGGGCCACTGAACCAGGCAGAGGGCCTTCTCGGTGGTGGCGCCTGCCCTGTGGAAGGCCCTCCCAGCAGATGTCAAGGCAATAAACAACTATTTTACTTTTAAAAGACAACTGAAGGTGGCCCTGTTTAGGGAAGTTTTTAATGTCTGATGCTGTATTGTTTATAATATTCGGTTGGGAGCCACCCAGAGATGTGTGGGGTATTATAATTATAGTAGTAGTAGTAGTAGTAGTAGTAATAATAATAATAATAATAATAATAATAATAATAATAATCTCTAGTTTCCTTCGTCAACAGGAGATTCAGAGTGAAGTATCATCCATATGCAGGTGACACCAGCTCTATCTGTACCATCTGAATCAGGAGAGACAGTTGAGCTATTAGGCCAGTGGTTGGAGGCTGTGATAAGATGAAAAATGGGCCAATAAACTGAAGTTGGAAGGGACCTCGGGAGTCATCTAATCCAACCCCTCTGGAATGCAGGAATCTCAACTAACACATCCATGACACATGGCCATCCAACCACTGCTTAAAAACCTCCAGGAAAGGAGAGTCTACAGTGCAACCTCACGAGGGAGTCTGTTCCACCGTCAAACAGCTCTTACTGTGACAAAAATTCTTCCTGATGTTTAGTCGGAATCTCCTTTCTTGTAACTTGAAGACATTGGTTCAGGTCCTATCCTGTGGAACAGGAGAAAACAAGCTTGCTCCATCTTCCAGTTGACAGCCCTTAAGATATATGGTTATTTTAAGACCCTTTATCATCAAAATAGCCATTATCCATCCTTACATTAGAAGTACAGATTACTGCGGCTATTTCATTGATATTAGAATAAAAAAAACCAAGAATATCCCATGCAGTTTATTTTCAACTTACTGCTCTTGCACATCATCCAGATCACTTTGAAGTCTTTCATTCTCTTTTTGCAGATGCTCATTTTTTGAATGTAGCCCTTTTATGCAGTCTAGGCAATAGCTAATCAGCTCACTAATGACTTCAGCCGGACCTGAGACTTTCTGTAACATCAGCGATCCGAGTCTAAACTAGGACAAAAAGAAACAATGAGTTACTTAGCTAGATAAGGTCAGGATACCCATTTTCAATCAGGCATCTTCAATGGTCACTCTACAAATGCTTTCCTGTTACAAATGACAACAGCAAGACGATAGAGCTTGTATACTGGTGAAAGCTTTTCCTTCCTAGGACTTGATCTGAAAGGTCTCTACTGATATTTGAAAATGGACATTAGAGCAGGGATTAGTTTCATTTCAACTGTAAATGGAACTCCAATAAAACACAGATTGTGTGCTGCCTTCCGAAATAGAAGTGCCATAAAATATAGGACTTTATTGGATCTGCATAGGATAAAGCTATACCTCTCAAATCTATAGTGGTCTACTACAAGCCACAAGAAATTGCATGTGCATTCAGATCTTGCTAACTTGGGAAACTCAGAATTTATTAATAAATCAATTTATCAATCCAAAAAGCTTGGGACAGTAGGCATTGAATTTTTTACATTTTATCAAGAGTTAAGGTGAAGATGACAATGAGGCCAAACTTAGATTCACAAAATGCTTAGGGGCATGCATACCCCTGTGCACCCCCAGAAAAAAGCACTGCCTTTAGCTAATTTAAGTTCCTACGTAACTTTTTCTGCCATGGGTATATGCCACAGCATCCGTGACTGGACCTAACGGTCAGGGGTCCCTTTACCTTTACCCTTAAACTGTACCAATAATTTAACCATACCAATAATAAGCAAAAGTGAAGTCAGGTTGCACAAGAGTAGTGAGCATGGCATGACAGTGAGAAGGGAGAAACACTGAAAGGCTGGTGGGGACGGGGGAAACTGGCAGTTTTAAACAATGGTAAGAGGTTTGAGTAAAGTACTGTGGAATATTTGAGAGCTCTCATGAGGCAGCTGAGGAATGGAAGAGGGAGTAGTTTGAGTACAGTGAGAAGGGAGAGAGATGAAGGTTTTTGTACTTTTAAAGTTATTGTTGATACCATATTGTTTTTGTTGACCCTCTTTTCCACTTACAGAGCTGGTTTACTGTTTTTCTTTGAAATAAATATTTAAAAACATTTAACCTACTGATGCCTCAATTAATGTAATTTTATTGGTATCTATTTTTATTTTTGAAATTTACCAGTAGCTGCTGCATTTCCCACCCTAGGCTTATACTTGAGTCAATAAGTTTTCCCAGTTTTTTTGTGGTAAAATTAGGTGCCTTGGCTTATATTCGGGTCGGCTTATACTCAAGTATATATGGTAAGTTCTTAACCCGAGGTACCACTGTACAACATGTAGGTGGTTCACAAATTCCATTTTTTTTCCTGATGTCCCAACTCCTCCCTTTCTTTCCCCAGTTAATATTTTTCCCCAAGACAAATTTCACTAATTTCTGCACATTGCTGAAATCTCTACAGATCAATTCATATCTTCCTACTGCCTCCAGCTGTTTTCAGCTATCTGATTTTGTACCATGTGCAAATGTAATTACTTTGTTTCCCACTTCTCTTTTCAGTCTACTAACAAGAACCCAACACCAGGATTTTGGTGGTCCAGTATATATATTCCACCGACATTTCTAAGTGGATCCGCTGGGGAAATGGTGTCTCAATCTGAAGTCCCCCACTTTTAAAAAAAATAATACCCATTACATAACAGGGACACAGAGCAAAGCATGTAAGAGCAGAATCCTATATTCATGTCTAATAAGAAGAAAACGTTATTGAATTCAATTAGGCTTACTCATATGTAAGCAGCTATAGGATTACAGTATAGTCTAACTGGGCATGCACCAATATAGCTTGTTTGGAATTGCCTCTCTACCTAGATTTCTAAAACCCTGTATCTTTTGCCTAGCCAATCAACGACTTCATTGAGCACTGATGCTCTTTGGGCGAAACTGGTATCAAGCTTCTTCTGATAACATTTACCTTTTCCAAATACTAACTTTTCCAATTACTACAATTGCAATGATATTTGGCTGAGAAAATTCAGCAAATTACAAATCAGTCTTACACCACAGGGTGTTGGGTTTTGTAGGTTTTTCTTTCCTTTGCTTTGATCTTGGTTTGTTCAGAGTGAGCAATTGTATTATACAATATAAAATTCTAGATCTCTATACCAAATTGTTTCCAGGCTCTATCCACTGGATGACATAGGGAGGAAAAGAATGGAGCAAAACAGGAAAAAGAGGGTGGAGGGTACATTGGTTTTTTTTATATAAAAACAACATTTTTATTGGTTTTTAAACAAATACAAATAAAATAACCATTAAGCACTTATCCAGCAGTACATCTAATGGTGTCTGTTTTATCCATTCTCTCTAGACATTCACTTACACATTCAACATTCAAACATATTACTTAATGTAACCTCTCCAATGAGAATGAGCGCTTGATATAACAAGGTCTTGATTTGAGGCACATTGTTCTGATCCATCACATTATCAAACCCTCATCTAAGGAAGTCCCCATTCCCAATAAGACTACCTCCCCACCAGTCCCCAAGAAGTCTTCTGTACCCCTAATAGCTTCACAGAGAGCATAACATTCCATGGAGTTCAGTTTCTGCCATAATTAAGATACCAGGAAAAGGAAGACCTCACCTGCAATATTCGGCCCTCTACATAAAGTACTGTACACAGAGATAAGAAACCAGCTCCAACCACCCCAAATAGATCCTTTCCTATTCAGCAGCGTATTATATATAGTTTTCTTCATAATGATCCAACCATTGCTTTTATTTATGCGGAAAACCTCAGCTACTCTTCGCTCGGGATGTCAGAATTCAAAGGAAAAAGAGGAATGGGAGCGGAATTTGCTGAAGTTCACTTATTTGTGAGGTGGGGGGGATGTAGACCAGCAACATGGCAGACAGTTGGAAACAGAGACATAGTTAGTGCAGTTGGTTCTTGTGTGAGGGGAGATAGAAGAGTTAGAGGCAGGATAAAATAAGACTAAGAAGGTAAAGAGTAACAACGTTTTGAATGCAGTTAAATTTTATTTGTGTTTGCAATAAACTACACTCTTTGTTAACTTAAGAACCTGACTGAGAATAAGTGATTTACCAGGGAGGACCTGGTTGGTGGCAGCAGATTAGTGGTGTACAGGTCAATAGTCCGTGAGACTGTACTAACGCCACAATGCTCTATTCCCCCCCCCCCCAAAAAAAATGAGCTGCTGCTGCTGCTGCTGCTGTTGTTGTATAGTGCGGAGAAAACCATTTCATAACATTCTTTATAAAAAATTAGGAAAATATATCAGAAATGTTTGGGTACATAATCCTGCCTCAACAAGGACTTTTTTTTAAATCACAATATATTTATACCCCACTTTTCTATGTAAAACACTGAATGCAACTGATACATTTCAAATAACAAAATGCCATATCAATGCAACAAGTTATGAGGCGAGAAACTTATACAATAAAAGCATTATATCGTGTTTTTAAAATCACTTTCCAAGTGTTCCTGTTTGAAATTGACACAATGACAAACTTGTTTTCACAAAACATCCATCTGGAAAACATTATGCCATTTGATTTCCTAAGTTAATCAGTCAGTGGTCCTGATACGTGTTTTTTTAAGCTGTGCCATCACCATCTCCAGGGATAATGTTCAACAGCAACCATGTCATTGCTGGGTGCGGCAAAGAACCCGTGTTATTACGCAACACACTTACAAAAAAAATGTAAAAGCTAAACTAGCCTTTAGTCTGAAAATTCTGGAAAGAAAGTAAAAAAGTCTAAAAACTTTGGTTACACTATTCTAGGTGTTGCATCAGCAAAAGCTGAGCTGGGTTATAAGGGGTTTGTTTTAAGACAGATCATTGATGTTTGTGTGGTTTCCTCATTTTCTCTTTCATAGGAAAGCTAGTTCGTTCGCATTTAAAGAGGGGATATGTGTTCTGAACATGGGGCAGGTGGTGGTGGAAGTAAGTCTATCAGCAGCTGGACCTGCCTACTCCATGAATGGCCATCTGAACAGAGGCTGCATATGCACATATTCATGTAGGCATATTCATGTAGGCATATGCCTACATATTCATGTAGGCTTCCTAGAGCAATTGTTCAGAAATTACAATGCATGCGCATGGAAAGGCTGGGCCATAATATCTCTCCCCACACAACCCCAGCATTTGTTCATCATCCCCCTCACACAAAGTTCTCTAGGCCGCTTACAATGAAAACAGTGTAAATATATAATCAAACATAAAATCAAAACCAAACAGGTACAACAAAAAGAGCGCACACAACATTCCCAATATTAGCAGAAGGCCTTCTCAGTAGTGGCGCCTGCCCTGTGGAACGCCCTCTCATCAGATGTCAAGGAAATAAACAACTATCTGACTTTTAGAAGACATCTGAAGGCAGCCCTGTTTAGGAAAGTTTTTAATGTTTGATGTTTTATCGTGTTTTTAATACTCTGTTGGGAGCCACCCAGAGTGGCTGGGGAAACCCAGCCAGATGGGCGGGCTAATAATAATAATAATAATAATAATAATAATAATAATAATTACTATAGCAAACAAGAGGCTCAGACTACAAAAGTGGCTTAGAAGGTCTAACAAAGCTTTATCCGGCTTGCTCAATGGCTGGGTGATATTTAGCAAAGGGGGAAAGGCCCCAAGCATGAGTACTGTGTGAGGCTATAGGGGCATCTGCATGTGACATCTCCTTCTCCACCCCTGACCTTCCCTTATTGGGCAGGAAGGTCTGTAGTGGTGTGTGTGTGTGTGTGTGTGTGTGTGTGTGAGAGAGAGAGAGAGAGAGAGAGAGAGAGAGAGAGAGAGAGAGAGAGCACCCTGTGTAATCTGGGTTCCTGTTTGCAAGGTGCACTGTAACTGCATTCAGCCAAATCCCCTTATAATACTCCTTCAATCAACAGGAAGGCCAGAGATGGAGGAAGCAGGGCTGGCTGGCTGGCATGCACAACCCATGGACAGAATTGAAGCCGGGGTGTAGGAAGGGGGGGTGGGGGTGGTCCGCCCTGGGTGTCATCCCAGAGGGGGTGACAAAATGGCATACTGCGGGGGGCATAACACGGAGTGACGCAGTGGCTCGGGGCCCCACACTGCCCAAAAGGGCAACGTGAGGCTTGCATCTGCCAAGCGGACTCCGTGGGCAGCTCACTGTGGCACCCCCGCCCTGGGCGGATCAAGGATCACTGAAGCACCTCCGTGCACGGATCGCCCCACCCCCGCTGCTCCAGGTGCCAGAGCAGCTAGCTACGCCCCTGAATTGAAGATTACTCGAGTAGAATTTCAGAAGCATCTGGCTTGTATGAGAAGGCACAAAGATGGGCCCAGATTTAAGTAGGAAGTAAGCAGACAGATGAAGGCAAGGCAAGCTGGTGAGTTACCAGCCCTGGGAGGGCAAGGGAAACTCTCTCCAACACACCTAACCACATGCTCAGAAATGGTGACTTTGGTTTGCTGCTAATTGCCTCAGCAAGATGCAAGAGGCAAGCTGTTAATGTTTATTATACTCGCATGGGAGTGTGTGCAAGCACCCCTAAATTAGCCCCTTAGGTGAAGTGGAAGACTCTTGTGTTGAAGCATGAATAGACTGCCAGGCCAGCTAGCTTCCATATATCAGAATAGAAACACACCATTTTATTTTTTGCCTAAGGCAGTCTCAAGCAGTCGCCCCTAGCCTTATAACAGGTGTAAACAACCCAGTTTTCACACAGGCCCCTCAAGGTTGCCAAATAATAAGCAGTCAATTAACAACATCAGACCATCAACCGTCACAACCAGAATGTGAGCTGCAGAGTTATATAAATATAGATTTATGCTTGCTATCATGCTTGCAATATGCTGTCAAAGCACACAAAGTTGGCAAAAGTAATAATTAAGACTTCCAGCACTTTTAAGAAAAGCAACAGCACACCAACATATGATGTAGTAGCAGCTACATAAATAGGAGCATGTTAAAACTACATCTCAATTGGCCATATTTATAAAAAGGCAAAGCCAGACTGATTTTTTAAAAAGCCTTAATAAAACACAACTGAAACGTCTAGCATAATAAATGTCAGGTATGCAGAGAACATGTCTTGGGAGCTACTTCCCTTTCAGGTGTTGACCTTTTCATTTGAGAAGTAATGGAAACTATATAAAGTACCTCTTAAACATACCACTGAAATTAATACGGCAGTGGTGTGCAGTAATTTAAACCCAACTCCTTTTGAATATACAGTAATCAGAAAGTGAAAATCTCAACCATTGTGGAGGCTTTTACATTTTTGTGTTTTGGTTCCTAGCGTGGAAAGTCAATGTATACCCCCGTGAATATGAATAAGCATGAGATAATGCCTAGACTGAGGCAAAATATACATGTTTCTAAATTGAGTACTACAAACAATTTTCCAGTATGAGTAATAACATTATGTTCATTTCAAATAACTATAGCCTGTTTTCTTGGTGCTTTTTACTGGGCTCCTCCAGGAAGAAAGGCAGGATATAAATTGAATTATTAATGCTTATAATACTAATATTTTACAAAATCCTACTGAAGTTCCAAACTGCATCCAGCTAGAATTGTTTAGTAAATTATGTATAAATCACCTATTAGCAAGTACAAACCTCTCTAAAGACTTTAGCCTTAAAGTATTAGCGTCCGGTATTATTAGTATTATTAATAACATTATTATTTAATTTTTTATCTTATTTTTATACATTTTTAAAAATTGTAAAAAATATTTTGACAAAGTAATAATCATAAATAAATGAGAATAAAAATGTGCACCCCATCACCGAGACCATTCCATTGTAACTATCCAACCTCACAAAATTTCAACACCTCTTGTGATGGTTTGACCCCTGTCCATTTTAACAGTACAAATTCTACAAACGCCCTCCATATCTCCTCAGAAAAATTTCTCCTGCATATTCCCCCTCTTACCTTAATGTCACATTTAGTATTATTTTAAGGCTTTTGAATCATCACTTTCTATATTAATATATTGGGAAGTTCATGTGTAAACAGTTCAATAATCTATATGGTGGGAAGATTAGGAAAGATTCTGCTTTATTGATAGAGGCTCCTTATCCTTGCAGAAAAATATTTTTGCAACCCCAAAAGCTAGCTGGCACCAAGGACTGCAGATGGACATTGCCCTCATACTGGTAGGAAATATCATGGTGAGTGGACAGTGAGAGGAAGTGTCTACTGTTATAGTTTTACAGTTTCTATAGCCTGTCATCAAATCTAAAGGCAAATATTTTCTATCGGTCAGTTTTGTGTGAGAAGGCTATTTCATAGGAGAAGGAGGAAAATGAAAGAAGATAGGAAACTGGAAGGCAGTCTTTGGAATACATAAGGAAAACATTGCCGTAGATTGGTTAACATGCAATAGTTTCTTCTAGCCTACAAAGCAAAACTAATTCAATACACAATATTAGGATTGTGTCATAAAATTCTCTTGAGAAAAACTGGGAGATACTTCACAGTAAAACAAGAGGAAATTCTGGCAACTATGAAAACAACATTTCTATCAAAACCAATTGGATAGTGCTAACTGTGCAAGAGGTCAGCAACAGTTTTCCTTACTTAAACAAATATCCTCGACTAAAGATAAACTTGAATGCAGTAAGATTGTGTACCCTTCTCTATAGTCGATTACAAGTCCACTTTGCCACTGTAAAACACAAGTTTTCAGATTCTTTGTTTTGAAGGGGAGAAACAGTCCCTGAACCTACATGTAACATACATGCTTAATATAATAGCCAATTCTTAGGTTTTCTTAATGCACCAGTTGTATCTTCCATTCATTACTTCTCTCAACCTCTCTCTATTTGCTCATTAGCCTCTATACAGCACAAGTGTGCTAGCTACCGGTGCTAATGGGAATTTTAGTCCAAAAGATCTGAAGGATGCCAGCTTGGAGAAGACTGTCTTATGTTAAACAAGAGTAGCATGTACAGTATAAGAGGAATGCACTCTAACTTGATTGGAAAAAAACAAATTTAGTTACTTAAATAAAAATTAGAAGGGTGATAACTTAGCAAATTTACATGTAAGCATTTCTTACTATATAATGAAAATGTACAAGTGTCATCATACAACGGTTTGCTTGGCCAAAGA
Source organism: Podarcis muralis (assembly GCF_964188315.1). Lineage (NCBI taxonomy): Eukaryota > Metazoa > Chordata > Lepidosauria > Squamata > Lacertidae > Podarcis > Podarcis muralis. The sequence continues at coordinate 35,108,504 of NC_135665.1, forward strand.
TGGGTGGCGATGCAAACTACAGTGGAATAAGAGGAAGTGAATGAATGGGACAGGCAACCTGCAGCAGGACAGCCTGCTCTGCTGGCTCTCTTGGTTCAGAAGTGGGTAACTTTTGGCCCTCTAGACCAGTGTTTCCCAACCTTGGACCTCCAGCTGTTTTTGAACTACAATTCCCATCATCCCTGACCACTGGTCTTGCTAGCTAGGAATGATGGGAGTTGTAGTCCAAAAACAGCTGGAGGCCCAAGGTTGGGAAACACTGCTCTAGACATTGTCTAATCAGTCCCAGCCAGCATGGCCAATGGTCAGGAATGAAGGAAGCTAAAGTCCATAACATCGGGTTGAGGAAGGCTGTGCTAACATCACATATAAACATCCAATCTGGATGGTCGCAGGTTCCTTATACCTGACTGATGTGCCATCACGGCACTGTAGAGAAGGAGTGGGGAAATGCATAATGCCACGTCACATTTCTCTCACTAAAAGTTACAGGGAGACAACGGGGGATATCATGGCACACAATACTGTTTTCAGTGACAAGTCTATGAATGCCATCACGTATTTCCCTTTCCTGAAACACAGGGTTTGAATAAAGAGTGTCATGAGGAATGATCAACAGCCGTTCATGCAGTAAAAAAGGAGTTTCGTTGGATGTCTCGCCTCCAAGACTCTGATCCCATTTAGCTTTCAAGATCAGAATATGCAGTCACAGTCTGGCAGGATATAATGTGCTAGTAAGCCAGCGTTATCACTGTTTCCAGAGACGTTGCTGTTCAATTTCAGTGAAGTACACGGTGGTATTTTGTGGTAACTATGTAAATAATGACCCTGCTGCCCAGCACCTAGCCATTAATGGTCATTAAAAACAAAGATCTAATTCAACCTTAGTACAATATCGGCCACCACACAGATGAGAAGTATGAACTTCAGCTGAAAAAAGTTTAAAAGCATTTTGAATCAGTACAATTTCAGAGGGGGGTATATATGTTTACAATGCCTGGCCATTAAGCAGCAGTTACATAAAATCTGTGATGTCAAGGACTTCATTATATTTGTGTGTGCAAGTTGAATTACAACAGCTGTGCCAAGGTTAACAAAGGTGGTACCCGAGGGAGAGTCATTTCATTGATTTATTTATTGGGGGCTTAACCTAAAATGTATGTTGTATACAAAGTACACATTTGAGAAAAACTGTGTCCAAACTTTTAGTGTTTTACTCAGATCAAGTTTTAACAGGAAACATTACTTTACTTTTTCTTTCAGCTGCATACAGCAAAAGTTTAGAAAATAATCATTTTAAGTTAATCAACTCAAGCCGTATTTTGGATTAGCGTACCCTGGTTACTACATACATAGCACAAGAAGACTGAATGCTCATTTCTGCAACTGCACTCTGAGTTACAAACAGCTTGACAGAATCAAGAGCACATCCTCTGTGCAGCAGGGTTCACATTTCCTCTACTGTGGCAAAGTTTTCTATACTTCTTTAGCAAATGGAATATCTGTTTGGGAAATATGCCTTTTCTGAAATGGGGCCGCAGAAAATCCTGTTGCACGGTTATTTGCAAGGAAGCTCCACTGAACTCAGAGGCATTTACTACTGAACAAACAGCCATTTGTTTGAGCGAACACCTCATGTAAATGCTCCCTTTCTAAAAATGCTTTTAGCATCAACAATGCTCGTGAAAAATCAGGAACATCCAAAGCACAAGGCTGAAGCCCGAAGACCAATTTCCCCTTCCCCTTGTCTCTATTGCTGTTGGAGCCTTTAAGAACTGCACCAGAATATGAGAGAGTGGAGGAGCAGGAGACAGCATCAGCCAAAATCTGTTTGCTATTTCCTGCTTGGCTCTTTTTAGGAACTAGCTGCTAGTTAATATTATTTATTAATACTGTACCTGACCACACTGGAAAGTTTTATCAGATCTGACTCTGATTTATTATATATTTTTAAAAAACTGATAAATAACATTGATTTAGATGTGTTTAAATGGTTGATATTTAATAATGAATTTAAAATGTCAGGCAGATTTGTATTATTTATATATAGCCTAGGGAGCAACAAGCAGCTCCCGATTTTACAGTCCACACAAGGTACTCATATGGGGAAAGAAATCTTAAACTGTGAGCGACCTTCTGGGAGCCAGAGGGGGGTGGAGCCAATCACAAAAGTGGGCAGAGCAAAGGTTGTGACTCCTACCTTTGTGTGACATTTTTCACTCCAGCCATGCAAATAGCAGAGACTTCCACATGCCCAAATACATACACCTGTCTCCATCCTCCTTTCATGAAGGCAACAGGCATTATCACAGTTACAGAACACATTCCAGCCAATCGAAAGCATTCAAGAGGGTGGCCTCTGAGAGATGGTATTGTCTGGAGATAGTCCCAAGGGCCAAACAGAAAGTACTGGAGGGCCACATTTGGGCCTTGGATTCCCTGACCCTGTCTTAGATGTACGACAATGCTAGCCATTAAAATAAATTTAAAATCCTAAAATATTTCTACTGTCAAATATTTGTACTGTTAAATTAGATAATTTAACTTGGACCTGGCTACTTGCAAGGCAAAAAAACAGTAGAACCAAAGTTCATTAAGGCTTAAACAAATTGAAAGCTATGCAGTTGCCCTACATACCAAAGTCCTTGGTATCAAGGAGTCTGCTGTCTTAATACAGTTCAATTATTCCACATTTTGCATCATGTTTTCAGCAGCTACTCGCAGAGAACGTAACATCTGGCATGCTGAAATGCGTTTTAAGACACACGTGAAACATGGTCTTCCCAACAGGACAAACGAATGAAGGAAACTTAAATTGCTTCCATCTCAGAAAGTTGAAAATGGTATGCATGATATTAGGGAAGAGCAAAACATTTTTTCACATGCAAACAGCCCCAAACCATTTCAGGGTATTCCTTTAAAAAATGGAATGTGAGGAAACCCCATCATCATAAATCCAAGTGGCAGCAACTGTGATTATTGCAGTGTCTGGAAGACATGCATTCACAACCACATCCACAATCACAGCATTGGCAGTACATCTGTGCCTTGCACTCTTACAACATGATTTTCCACTTCTTTTCCTCATGTCGGGGGGGGGGGGGGGCATTTGAAGCGCAATCTTATTCAGAAGTAAACCCCTTTGATTTCAATGGGGCTTACTCCCAGGTAAGTGGGCATAATTTTGTGACCTAGGTCAGTCGATATTTTAACTTACCTAATTATAACAACAGGCATTTAAATTGAAAATGGTAGAATTCCTTGGGGAATATTCATTCAGGTATATGAGCTTCACCAAGCACTAGAATGCACGTCATTAAAGTGAATTTTATTGGGCCAATTTAAGTTTGAAAGAGCTAATCAGCACTAGTGAAAAAGTAAAAATGAGTAGGTCAATGATGAAAGCTTTTCCACTGCTCCTCTCCAGTCTGTGACTAACCTGGATAGGTCACTCTATGATGGACTAAAACAATCCATACTCCAGCACTGCTACTGGCTTCTCTTCAGGAGCAATATTCAACTCTCTTTCTACCAAGGTAAGGCGATATCCATACCTTGCTTTTTCTAAATCTGACCCCACAGAATGGACAGAAACATAGGTAATAATTACAGTGGTACCTCGGGTTAAGAAGTTAATTCGTTCTGGAGGTCTGTTCTTAACCTGAAACTGTTCTTAACCTGAAGCACCACTTTAGCTAAGGGGGCCTCCCACTGCTGCCACGTGATTTCTATTCTCATCTTGAAGCAAAGTTCTTAACCTCAGGTACTATTTCTGGGTTTGCAGAGTCTGTAACCTGAAGCGTATGTAACCTGAAGCGTCTGTAACCCGAGGTACCACTGTACTATGTAAGTTCTTAAATGATTGCCTGTTTTAATTTCTTTGATTCTTTTAGTGCTTGATTTTTGTATTGGGTGGTGGTGGTTATTTATTGGTAATTATTTATTGTTTTCATTCTTTTCGTCCCTTCTGCAGTAGCATTGGGCACGAAATTAAAATAATGCTCCATCTAATGCAGGGGTAGTTAATCTTTTTATACCTACTGCCCACTAATGTATCTTTCTTGATGGTAAAATTTCCTTACCACCCACCAGTGCTTGATGGAACGAGGATTCAGCTTGTGCCGTAGAACCCCCTACTGCCCACCTAGAACCCTGAAACGCCCACTAGCGGGCGGTAGGGACCAGGCTGACAACCCCTGATCTAATGCAATGCTTCACCATATCAAGTGACACAAGACATCCATAAAGGAATGCCTCCTTGTGCAACCATCAGCTCTGCAAGATAGGCTTGATTCACAGCTTGATCACAACAGAAATGCAGCATTCAGCTTTAAATTGGGAAGCCCATTCTCCACTCTTCTCTTGCCCTTTCAATCAAGCAGTCTCTTGGACAATGTCATGACAATGCTGACTGGCTACAGAAACTTTTAACTCAACTCCCATACAAATATTTATCCACTAGGGTATTTGCACCATTGCCCATCCCCTCCAAGGTTTTTGCAACAAGGAAGTAGCAGGTGACATCACAAGATCACACAGTGAGTCAACAAGTAAGTAATGAAGGGGGAAACTGTATTTTGGACAAATACAAACCTGGGTGGAGATTACCGTCCAAGATGAACGACTTAAATATTTTTTTCAGTTTACAAAGCTGATACAATTCATGGGTGCTGTCTCGTTACCACAGCAATGCAGTCTGTTTACTTTAAATATTACAGCTTAAGAACATTTTTAGAAAGTGTTTTCCCCCCTGCGCAATCGAGCCAAAGGGAACACAAAAGGCTAAATGCGTGAAGAATTAGTGAGATCCAAAATGAACTTCAGCCAATCCCACAAGCTTTCAGGACGAAAAAGCTGAACTGCAGCTGTTCTAGCTTAATGCAGGGATATATTGACCAACATGTTTCCGCTATCATTTTCCCAACTTAAAAAGAAAAGAAAAAGAGTAGCAATATGCAGGATGCAGGCTGTAAAACAGTAAATGGCGGGGAAACATTTAAAAGAATGTATACCCGAGGAAGAATCAATAGTTATTTCTTTCAGTTAATTTGTAAAGGGTTGTTGGCAAAGTGCGGGAGTGGGGGGAGAAAAGAGGAAATCTGGTTCAAGGAGCAGGAAATGGAAGCAAAGAGTTTGGAAAAAACAGGGATGAAATTAAAAGTTTCAATTTCAAACTTTTAGACAATGCAATGTTAAGGCACACTATATTACATGTGTAGTTTCTCTTTGCATTGGCGGCTTTTATTTATTGCTCACTTGCTTGCCTCTACCCTTCTCAGACAGCAGCCAAGTTAGCCCTGGAGCAGGAGACAAGACTATAGCCCTGGCTCCTTCCTATGGCCAGGCCCACACATCCTTCTGTTTTCGCTCAGGAATATCACAAACACTAGCTGCCTTGATCAGCTGCAACCAGGGGCATAGGAAGGGGGGGTGCAGGCCGCCCCGGTTGTCATCCTGAAGGGGGTGACATTCAGTGTGCCCCGCACCGCCCACGACTCCCCCAAGCCCAGCAAGCGGCAAAGCTGTAGGCTTGGGAGTCGGGGGGGCGCCAAATGTCACCCCCTTCAGCCTGAAGAGGGGGTGACATTAAGCGCAGCCCCCCCCCACGCCAAGATCGGCCCAAGATGACTTTCCATGGCAAGAAGCATTGCAGAGTATTAGAATACAAAACATCAACATGCATTTGAATCTGTGTCCCGCCCCCGTCACCTTGCAACATACGTGAGGTTACATTGTATGTGATTTCAGATTTACGCACAATCCCTGCAATCAAAACAACCTGGAACTGCTTCTGCATGAAAACTCCTACCTTTCTGAAGCTGGTGCACTAGGAAAACCCAGTGTGGGAAGAGCTTTTAAGCTCTCCGCCTTATGTGCATTTAATTTGTGCAATTTCAGCTGGTTGGCTACCAAGCACATAAAGCTGAAATCATGCAAGTTAAATGTGTGCCTAGGGCTTGCCAATCGGTAGGTTGGTGGTTCGAATCCCCATGAGGGGGTGAGCTCCCGTTGTTCGGTCCCAGCTCCTGCTCACCTAGCAGTTCAAAAGCACGTCAAGTGCAAGTAGATAAATAGGTACTGCTCCAGCGGGAAGGTAAACGCCGTTTCCGTGCGCTGCTCTGGTTCGTCAGAAGTGGCTTACGCATGCTGCCCACATGACCCGGAAGCTGTCTGAGGACAAACGCTGGCTCCCTCGGCCTATAGAACAAGATGAGCGCTGCAACCCCAGAGTCGTCCACGACTGGACCTTATGATCAGGGGTACCTTTACCTTTTAACCCTCAGAAAAATGAAAATAAGCCAATTTCAGTTTTGCCTATTAATGCATGCATATGTTAACCAAAGCAGAGGTGAGTAACCTGTTTCTCTCTGGATGTTGCTGGGCTTACATGCTCCATCATCCCTGACCATTAAGAGTCCAACAACATTTGAAGAGCCACAAGTTTCCTACTCCTGAATTGAAGAAAAAATTTGTTTTAGTATATTTAACCTTGTTCACAGACACAGCACTCTTATTTGTTTATTTATCTCTTTATTTACAAAATGTATATATACCACAATTGTATCCTGAATGTAATTTACAAATGTTTCAACAGAGATCTTCAAATAAGAACAAATTGCTATTTTTCAAGCACAAGTCTGAGGCTCTGTTTCTTCCCCTTCACTTCCATTTCAATGAATTAGTCATGCTTTATCAGCTTGCCCTCATAGGACATTCAAGGACAGGACATCTTGTTATCAAGGCCATAACATTGTGAAATCCTAAAGTCAACATATATGAATAAACTTTTTTGTTTCATCATCCAAATCAGACTCAAGTTCCTCTTCCAAAGTGCCAAGGTTCGTAAGAAGGCATAACGAGAGATTAGAAACCTTTGGAAAGATCCCCACTGCTATCCCTAGACTTTGATCCATGGTCTGTAATATTTTCTCAAGCAGAGAAAGTAATAAAAGTTCTGATAAACTGCAAGAAGTTCTGTGTAACTATGACTGCTCTCATGATACTTGAGCATGGAGTTTTTACTGTGCCAAGCACTTCCACTGGGCTCATGAAAGCATGATCTTGCTCTCTGGTTGTAGGTGTCTAAAACAAGTTTCCAGAAATGAAAAAGTCACCGAGTTCACAAAGCAGTAAGAACCGCTAGAAAACATGACTTTTTGGTATATAAATTATTTGGCACCCGATATAATGTTTTGCAGGACGCTGTTATAACAAGAGCAGATTTCTGCCCTCTGTACTTCCAAGTAGCACATTCAGTATCACATCCACAATAACCTTTAATCCAATCACATTTCTTCCTCTAACATGTTAATGGCTAGTTCATTCATGATAATGTCCTGGTTCACACGTCACATGAAGCCATAGTTTAAACAATGGTTTAAAGTGATGAGCAAACTGGGCCAATTACACACAGCACTATTGCCTTCAGGCAGGTTTCAGTTCCATTTTCTCAAGGATGCCTATTTTTTTCCCCCAGAAAGGGAGAGATGCAACATTCAATAATGAACCTGAAATATGCTTTCGCTCCCTGCTCCTTGCGAGACCCATGTCTCTCCTGAATTATGAATTTGCATGCTGTCGTGGACTGGCTGGCTGCAGAGGAGTGGTGGGAGGCAGCAGCCGGGGAACCCCCCAAGGGAATGGTCAGGGGAAGAAGGCTCAGAGTCAGGATACCGGTGGTGGGACAATGATGCACGGTCAGAAGGAGCCCCATCAGCCCCAGCCAGTGCAAGCTGGAGCTGATGAGAGTTCTAGTCCAAAGCAGCTGAAAAGTGTGAGGTTGACAAAGGCTACTAAAAGTGGTCTTCATTATTTATTAAGATTTCCATCCCTCCTTTCCACTAAAATTAATACTTCTACCGAAACATGTTTCACCACATGGGAAATGACTGAACAGTATTGAGCTTCCTTTTATAACATGTAGTTTTAATACACATGGACCTCTTCACATAACTGCTTCAAACCTTGAAACACTGTTGGCATTTGTCTGTCTCAAGAGACAATGGAGTGCACCTCTGAAGGTGAAGTCAAACCACTGGAGAATCCCAGGGCCTGCTGCGGCTGCAGACCAGTAACTCATAACTGCTGCCTCTCATGTCGTTTTTGCTGCAGTAGCAGAACCAAAGTGACCTCTCCAGGGTTCAAGCCTGAGCAGCGTATATGGAAGTCCTTAGGCTGTCCAGGTAACAAGACCCCCTCCCCCTCAGCCTTGCTGATGTGGTTCAAAGGAAAGGAAAGCAATACATTTGGCACCAGCTTGGCTGCAGGAGTTACCAGAAGGAAGCATATAATGCACCATCCAACTACCTTATGGACTGTGCTCCGGATTTGTGTAGGATTTACACCTTTGCCTTTTTCCCCCTCACAAAGATATATTGCAAGACACAGAGGGAAGCCATGTTGTAGCAGTGCAAAAGCAAAGTTTTCCTTTTCCTAGATGGGCTACCGTCCCAGGTTGCCCCTCACTTCCTTCTACAGCTCATGCAGAAACTGCCTTCTTGACTGTTGGACCCACTATTGGCCTTGTCCACTCAATCCACTTAAGCCTGTCTTCACATGCAGGGGAAGTCCCTAACTGAATGTTTGAGATCCATCAGCTACCCCTGGTATAGGAGGCCAGTCAAAGCCATCCCTGAGGCGTGGCCGCTGGCTCCAAACTCACACAGGCAATAATTATGTGAGTCATCCAGTTTGCCCTCACTCTCTGCTTCTGGCACACAACCAGTTGACTGACAGTTTGTTTTACCTTAGAGGAGAGTGTGCTATTTTGTGGTGTACATTAGGAACATGCCTATGGACAGAAAGGTTAGGACTGAATCAAAGGACAGAACTTCCCTGTTCCTTACACTACTAATGGCTGAGACCCTGAAAAAATGTAAGGAAAAAAATTATCCGCATGGCTGGGCCCAACACTTTAGACCTGTGATCAAATTTTGGGTCAAAGTATTTTTGTGTAAGGGTGGGCGGGTCATATTTTAAAAGACCCCATGATTTCTGGTCAAACTCCATCAATACTAAACCAAGCTACTGTTCCTAAAAGGTGGAGTCCATACGACATTATTTGCACAGAGGACTGTCCCTGAAGTGTATGCTTCTAAGTAATACCAGAACAATAATACAACTATCAACCTATTTTGTAAAAAGTGAGTATCATGCAGAAAGGACCTTTGGTAATCAAGGGCTTGTGGACATCATGCATGACCAGGCTTTCCTTGCCCCCACTATTATGAATTGGTTTCAAAACTCCTCTTTATTTTAAAGTAGTTTTCAACGTGGGAGGTTCCCTTTGCAGGGTGGGGGAATTTTTCTGGATCACAGCCATTACCACTGGAAAACTACAATGAAATTTTATACCAGCAGGTTGTGAGAAACGCAGAGCTGAACAACAAGGACCAGCATTAAGCCGATACAAGCATTCACGGATGACAATTACTTCCGTTTTATTTTTCCTTAAGTGCTTTAATGTTTTGGCCACTGTCCAAGCTATAAAATCCGATATGAGTAAGTCCTCTGCCCAAAACATCTTTAGCAGCCCACCCCCCACCCCTCGCCAACTTAGAAAACTATTGTGCGGGGGGGGGGGGATTAGAGGAGATTCAAGCAAATGTACACTTAATTTCTATCCTGGCAATGTACTTGCTACATACTTGTTGTCCTTGTTGTCTATCTCTAGGAGGTGGCCTTGATTAAAGCTCATTGTTCAGGAAACTAAATACATGTGTTTCTAGATAGCATAAATATACTGCAATGACTAAACAACATTTGAGGAACACATGCAGCACTGGAAGCATGCCAGGCCCAAACCTTTGTGCTTAAAATGTTATACAAATACTGTCTGGCACGTCTGATTTAAATTACATGGCAATTAAAATCCACAAGCTTTCAATATCCCTGGGTTTAACCCGTCATGGCTATCATCACTACTCTAAAGGCAGCATTAGCCCTAAAGGTCTTCTTCTGGTCACAGATGACTATGAATTTCCTTGCCTGGTTATGATCAAGCATTTAAAAAAGATTACTTAACAAATAGAAAGATCTCCACCTTGGATGTTTCCCTTTGGTTTAGTTTCTGGTTCTTAAGCACAGAAAGTGAACACCACAACCATGTAAGGTAACTGGGATTGTGACCGCAAGCACACCTTTAAGTTCCACCAGCAAAGCAACGTGGGACATTGCAACTGTGCCAAATATGGGTAAAGTGGGAGCAGACACAGAGGGAAGCCATGTTGTAGCAGTGCAAAAATAAAATCCCAAAGCATAATACTAAGGGAAAACATATTATCACCAGATGCCAACAAAGGGCCATAGCCCAAAGAGATACCACAGAGAGCAGGCAGACACACACAAATGGCAATGCCACGCTATCTACCAACCATGGAAAAAAGCTGACAAGTTTTGATATGGACTTACCCCTCTGATACCCACATTTACATGAACACCACATAATTCTCTGGCACCATCTGCTTCACATAAAAAGGCAATGAACATTCTCGGCTGCCATGTGCTGGTGTAGCAACAGCACTCAGCAAGCACCAACAGAATAGCATGAAGTTTGCCCCCCTCTCCATATTGGAGGGATCCTAGCAAGCGCTTTCTCAAGAACTTAGCTAATTGCTTACATACTCCTCAAAACTGTATTTCTCTCTCTCTCCATATAAATTTTATGCTCCAAGTTCAAAATATTCATTATTTTCGTATCATCATACAAAAATGTTTTTTTTTATGAGGAGTATGAATAATGTTTGCTAGTTTAAGTTTCATATCAACAGCTGTTAAATCTTTAGGAAATTATCTGGCTAGGAGTGCTTTTTCCCATCTGTCTGATAAGTCAGAAGGCCAGATGCAAAGAAGAGTTGCAAACTTAACATAAAAGCTTTTGTTGAAAAAGAATGAACTTCAACCCCATCGACAAAACCTGCAACAAGTGGACCAAACACCATAGCTAAGAGATGAGAGCTAGCAGACTGGGGAAGCTGGATTGAAAAAATACTCGTGGTCACATATGCCACCTAAACATAAAAGCCAGGTCCAGAAACACCAAACACGAAAAAATCCCAAGCTATAAACCGGATCCTTCAATAAATCATAACCACAACCAGAAGTTCAACTGGCCACAAATCACTAACATCTCAGTCATATCTGGAGTGAGCTCGTCCACAGGTGTTCATCTAACCCATTACTGACACCAGATACCAGATTTACTGAACCACCATCTCACTAAGAGCCACATATTTCTGACACTGAACTCCAAATCCCTGTCCAGTAAATTGTCCAGTAGATATTAAACAGTGAAAGAAAAAATGCATAGCTTTGAGATGGAGCAATAGTCTCTTTGTATTCAGTTCTGGAACCTAAGTGGAAACATTACAAAAAAGTGCTCCCTGCTCCCAACCCTGTCAGATGATCCAGAAAAGTCTATGGTCAATGACCTTCCCACAGCAGTGTCAATGATGCTTACTGGGATGGTGCAGGGGATGGGCAGGGACACAATTGCAAAGATTGTCGCCAAATCAGTTTCTGCCCCCAAAACAGATAAAAAGTCAAAGTGAAATGAGATCTGATAATTAGCCCTATCCAATAATTAGCTTCATCCAAAGAAGCCTGTAGTTGACACACTACTATTCATTATCTAAGTAAAGGTAAAAGATCCCTGGATGGTCAAATCCAGTCAAAGTCAACTATGGGGTGCAGCACTCATCTCGCTTCAGACAAGGGAGCTGGCGTTTGTCCAGCTTTCTGGGTCATGTGGCCAGCATGACTAAACCGCACAACAGAACACCGTGACGGAAACCAGAGCACATGGAAATGCTGCTTACCTTCCCGCTGCAGCGGTACCTATTTATCTACTTGCACTCGTATGCTTTTGAACTGCTAGGTTGGCAGAAGCTGGAACACGGCAATGGAAGCTCACCCCATCACATGGATTCAAACTGCAAACCTTCTGATAGGCAATCCCAGGAGGCTCAGTGGTTTAGACCACAGCGCCACCCACTCCCTAACATTCATTATATAACTGTGCCCATGAATGGAATTGGAGGACGCGGGTGGCGTGTGCTGCGCTGGTGCTGGCTCGCCAGAGCAGCTTCGTCACGCTGGCCACGTGACCCGGAAGTGTCTCCGGACAGCGCTGGCCCCCAGCCTCTTAAGTGAGATGGGCGCACAACCCTAGAGTCAGACACGACTGGCCCGTACGGGCAGGGGTACCTTTACCTTTTATGAATGGAATTACTGGATTGTTAATGAGGAATTCCTGAAAACTGATATATGTAAGGCTTTAGGAAAGGTTTTACATTTAACTTCTTTCAGTATACTAATTATTCATGGTAAACACCAGGTTTTTAATGAGGACTGTAATTGTCATTTGCCAGATGTAGAGGTTGTTGATATTTGACAATATTCCCAGGACATTATATGCTGGGCCATGGCCTATGTACATAGAATCAGGGCCATTTGTTTAATTTAAATCTCATTCTAGTAATGGGAGTCAGAGTACCAGCTATCAGGAGATTCCTCTGAGTCTTCTTATGCACAAGGTATAGCTTCTCTGGGAATCCAACAAATGGCTACGAAACAAAACATCACTGGTGTAAAACAGTTTTCTTAGATTAGAAATATAGTAATTACTCTTGAAAAGCTGTTAATAATTTAGGTAGGTAAACAAGATGAACCACAATGTTAATTTACTTCACAATGTTAATTTAATTCACATGACAGATATTTCATTTATGAAATCTCACTACAAAATATATATGATGGCCACCAGTTTAGATGTTTTTGCAATATAGTACTAACTAATAACTGTACAAATTTACAAAGGATGGGTCCATCAATGGCTGTAAAGATAAGGCTTGAAGTGCTGCCATAATTTTTGGACTCGAAGCTTGCAGTATATTTCAAGAAGCAGCCACTGGAGAAGGGATTTGGCTACAACATGGTGAGGAGGAGAATTTTACCTTGCACCTCCACCTTAGAAGCTGCTGTTAGCTGCAGAGACAAAAATGCTAAGGTTTAGGAACTGACACTGCTAACCAGAACTATGGTGAATTTAAATCGGAGATTTGGCAGAGGGGCAAAGAGCAAAACCGTCTATAGTGTGGCCAGAATCCAAATAGTCCTGGAATGACTTTTATGATACAAAAAGACCCTGCATACTATTCTCTCTTTAGTAGGTGCCTTCTTAAACAACAGCAGCAGTAGCAGCAAGCAAGCAAATAAACAAGCACGGCACTGATTCAAAACTGCCCCCACCCTTTTATCACCCTTTTATCATTCTCACGTCTTCCCTAGACTCCCATGTTTGTAAGCAAAAAAATTAAGTTCTTTTTGAATCCAGCCATAAATATCATAAATATGACAAAATGCCCTGTTAACTGTTCTAGTTACCCAGCCATGCCCTTGCCAAGCGTACTCCATTCCAGTCTTTCTACCTGATTTCTGATCCCCTAGAGCTAGACCCCACAGTCAGCATTTGGTGGCCACTGAGCATGCTCACTGCACAATGGGCTGTTTGGGCGAATTCGCTTTAGAGATTCACTTCCTCTTTCCCATACACATGCACATCTGGGCTCCCCCAAACATGCTGGGTTCCCCAGAGCTTGCACATGGGTGGTCCTGTTTTTTTACATATGCATTGACTGACTATCAGAAATAGAAGCAACGAGGATTTAATTTTTTGTGCAACCAATAAATTTAAACATTTGCCTTTATGAATGTGAAATGCTAGAAATTCACAGTTTGAGCCTGCAGCTGTTTCCATAGTATCTAATAGGGAATAAGTTCCTTCTCTGAAAATGCAGAACACTGGCAAAGGCAAATTGTAGGCAAAACATTTTACGTCCTGTAGGTTTATATTTTTTTTAAAAAATAACAATATGAATGATGTGGCAGAGCAGTCACGATGCACTTGATGTTCCATAATCATCTCTTTCTTCTCTTTCTCTCTTCCTCCCTCTGTGGAAACCAAGTCTTGTCACCAGCCCATGATTTAAAGATTTTCCTCATGACAAGAAGTTATTTTAACTCAGCTGAACAAGAAAATGTAAACACTGACTTGAAATATCAAGAGCTATAATGCCCAGCATGCATCCCAAAACAGGAAAGCACAACTCAGAGCCTTTGGGTCCTTGACATTACCATATGGGAAACTCTGAAATGCACACAAATTCTAGTTGGTGATGGTGCAGAGGGATATGTGAAAATATACGCATGCATATAAGGTGATGCTTTAATCCATTTGAAAATTAAAATTATCCCTCTGTCCTGTGACCTGTATTTTAAGAACACACTACAAAAAAAGATGGACAAGCTGAAACAAATTATGTGGGTTTCTTTCTTCAGCCTAGTAAATCATGTCGTTTTCCACATACTGACAGAACTTCATTGACTAAAATTTTAGCAGTGTTCTTAGGCGGGGGTGGAGGCAGAAAGAAAATACAATACTTGCCACCTTATTATACAGAAAGGTTTGCTAGCCCTCAAATGCTGCTTATCAAGAGGCCTTTAATCAATTTAATTGCCACCTCCAATGAGAAAGTCTTGCAGGAGTCCCATTTTTTTGTTATATGCAGAGAGTTCCTAGCTGAAGTACTTGGAAAGATTTACTTCCAAGTGGTCACCTACTTAGATCAAACAGTAAATCACTGACTCTTGTTATGGTGTTTGTTTAGGTGGCAGCAGTTTAGCTGGCCCAGCCTCAATGGCCCCTTACTGAGTTCTCAGTGTGTGTGGCCCATTTTGCTCTGCAGCTGCTTTGACACACAAGCCCTACTGTGTACCAAGCCTATTGTTATTTTAATGCAATTCTCAACAGTCTAGTTTGCCCTTACCAGTCTAAGAGCGTTTCCAAAGAGCAGCATGTTAAAAACTCTGAAGACAAAAGACAGCTGTCTTAAGAGGCAAAGTCATTAATAATTGGTATTATATAATTTAGTGGCTTCAGATGCAACTAATACAGATCTCTAGTATTTTCTGGTATACGAAAGCCTCGTGTCCTTTGGCTGAAAGTTCAGTGGACTTAGAACAAAGCATTTCACAGAAACAGAGGCAGTGTTATATACTTGTTCTATTTCTTCATAACATAGTTTAAACTATGCAATAATTGATCTGAACATTACTTTTGGCTATCAAACTATTATGAAGTTGTAACATTCTGTCTACAGTATAGTAAATCCTTTTCTTCCATGGGAAGAATAATTATTGGTAGCAACTGCAACCTTTCTTTATTAATTCTCTACATTGCACATTAATAACATCTTCTGACAAACATCAAATACAATTTCACAGCATCGCACATATATCTGGGATATCATAATCAGAAAGGCAAAGGAAGTTTTCTTTTGCTCTATTCATTAAAGTAAAATAATAATAATTATTATTTATTGAATTTATATACCGCCCTATACCCAATAGTCTCAGGGTGGTTCACAGAACAAAATCAAAATATAAAACCACAAAACAGGAACCCCCAATTCCTAATCTATTTGAGTCTCATAATGCAAAAAATTAAACTGCCAAAAAAGAAATAAGTTCTATTGGTGCAGCTGTTGGAGATGTAGATTTGAATGTGACTCCAATTGCACATCTCAGTGGGCCCAGTGTTGAAATCAACACTCACAAGGCATTGAAGATCAAATTTCAGGAGGACTAGCTTGAATTGTGAATTGACTCGAATGAATTGTACTTCACTAAAACATCATTGCCTGGAAGGTTTTTCATGTCTGCCCCATGTGTGGGCTAGCTGTCACAGAATTATAAATTTCTAGGATGCAAAACACCTAATTAGGTCATGAAATGCATTTCAATGCCAATGCAAGACTGCTTCAAGGCACAGATTTTCCAATGCTTTGTCTAGTTTATTGCAGAATGACTCAAACTAAACTACCACTATTTCTTCCAGCAAGTATTTCCAAAGACATACAGATTTTGCCAACTGTACATGTTCCCCAGTCAACAGCCCTTATTTTCCTTTCCTTTATTTTAACTTATTACATCTAATATAGTAGATAAAATTAACTGGGTTACCTTGAAATTTTCAACTAAAGGAGGCCCATACTATGTTATGCTCCCCAGACCCCCTTCCTGATTAGTATAGTTACGCAAATTATCCACATGCTTAGCGGGTTAACTTTTAACAACCCATCACTATTATCCATCCCATTACGAAAAATGTTAACGCTTCAAAATCACAGATAATGTCACTGGTTGATGTCATCACCACTATGCAAGACTGTCCGCCTCAATCATACCTAGATTTCCTTATCTAAATCCCCATCGAACCATGAAGCTGACTGGGTGGCCTTGGGCAAGCCACTGGGTTGCCATGAAGATAACACACACAAATGTCAGAATACAAATGTGATGAGTTAAAATAAAATACAAATTAGGTTTTTTAAAAAATTGTTACCCTGGCTTCTCATTCTTGAACACATTTATGTGGAAGCATGGCCTATTTTTATTTCAGCTGTGACCAGTGCTGTCCCTGGACCAGGAGAGCTTAACCACAGTAACTCTGGCACAGCTGAAGACAGGAGGGAGACCCTGTTAGTATATCACATCTCTGCTCTGCAACTGGTTGACAATTTTCAACCAAGCCAGGTTCAAGATGTTGCTATTCATATATAAAGCCCTTAACAGTATGGGACCAGTTTACTTGTGGGGTCGTCTTATCCCATATATGCTCACTTGACTGCTTCAATTTTTGAAACTGGTATTGTATCAGGTGCCAGATAATATGCATTCTTGTAAAAAATCAATATTTTAGTCTAGCAGCACCTACACTTTGGAAGTCCCTGCCTAATGACATCAGGCAAACGCCTTCGCTATACTCTCCCATGGTTGCTCAAAACATTTTTGTTTAGGAAAGCTTTTCCAGACATATAGAAGTTACATGCGTTTTAATCTTGTTTTCAGCTTATTTTGTTTCCAATTATTTGTGAACGTTTTAAAAAATATCTCTGTGACTGTCCTTTACTGAAAATGTTATATGTTATTGTACATGGATTTGAGGCTTTATTACAATCAAGTGACAGATAAATTTTGTAGAAAGAAAGAAAGAAAGAAAGAAAGAAAGAAAGAAAGAAAGAAAGAAAGAAAGAAAGTAAGTCAACAGGACTTATTTCCAATGATGTACACTAAAGAGCGCAGCCTGATCTTACTGCAGTTTTCATGCAATAGCCTTGATGAGCACAGCTTCCCAGGTCTAGTCTGCTTGCCTGGTAAGCCACCTTTTGGAACCTACATGGTTCAGTGAGACTAGAACTATGGAAATAGAACTACAGAAAGGAATCTCAGTAGGGACAAATATGAGGTTCTACACTTAGGTTTGAAGAACCAGCTACACAAATATAAGATAGGAGACACATGGATTGCCAGTACTACACGTGGAAAGGACCTAGGGAGTCTTAGAAGACCCCAAGCTTAACATGAGTCCAGAGCGTGATGCAGCAGAAAAAAAGCTAATGCTATTCTAGGCTGCATCAACAGAAGTAAATTGTCCTGATTAAGGGGACAGTACACTTTATTCTTCCTTGGTCAGACCACACCTGGAGTACTGGGTCCAGTTCTGGGCACCACACTTTAGGAAGGATATGGACAAACTGGAATGTGTGCAGAAGAGGGCGACCAAAATGAACATAGGTCTGGAAACCAAGCTTTATGAGGAACGGTGAAGGGAATTTGATAAGTTTTTCTTGGTAAAAAGGAGACAGAGGAGAAAGGATGGCTATCTTCAAATATCAAAAGGGCTGTTACATGAAGAATGGAGCAAGCTTGTTTTCTCCTGCTCCAAAGGATGTGACCTCAAGTTACACGAAAGGAAATTCTGACTAAATATCAGAAAGAACTTTCTGACAGTAAGAGCTGTTTAACAGTGGAAGAGACTCCCATAAGAGGTGGTGGACTGAGGCCATCTATCATGGATGCTTTAGTTAAGATTTCTGTATTGCAGGGGATTGGACTAGATGACCCTCAAGGTCCCTTCAAACTCTACAATTCTATGGTGCAGATAGGTAGTTATTTCCTCAAAAAAAGTGCCTATTTCCCCTGAAACAAACACATATAAGTTTTCCAACATAAAAGTAGAAAGCATAGGGCACTGTCAGGAAGGACAAATAGAAGATGGTAAACGGCAGAGGAAAGATTTCTGATCTTTCTCCCTCTCATACGTATCCACAGGTATCACATTGGTGTCTATGGCCTGAGCAGTTGTTTTTAAGTAAAATAAATAGATGAAGCATTAAGGGACAAAACTACATAACATTAACATCATGTGTAGCTTTGAGTGTGAGTTATTGAAGAAATGTTAGTGACTTAAAACCATATATAAAAGGTTTACCACCAGGTCTGAAAAAAATTAGAGATCTGGAAAGCCTCTGTTTACCTCATGTGATAAATATTTTTATTTATCAATGCTAGTAACTTACAAGAAACTTCTGCCATTTTTCAAATCACGCCAGATAGTCTAAAAGCATTAAATTAAATTCATTCAAATTATGTTCCCAAGAGGAGGGTAAATACAAAGCTACATTATAATTTAAGCTGTTCCCATAGCTTTCATTGTTGTTGCCTTCATCAGAGTAACTATATAGCCTTTTACTCCTTGGGATTAAGACAATAACTCAAACTTAATGTATGTTTAACAAAATGATTCCTTGCTTTACTTAAATTTTGGAATCAAAAAGTCAAAGAAATCCTTATACTGATTAAAAACAACCTCACAGATCTTACCCATTACAGAATTATTGAAAAATAAAGTTTAAGGAATTGCTGTGCAGTGTCCACTATATTACTGAAGATTAATGGTCTACTATACTGAAACTCTCTTGGGAAAACCATAATGTAACAATTCTTAATAAAGCAATACTTACAGAAACATCTTTCAGATTCTTTTCATAAGAAAAATTGAGGCACTCTCCATCCACTCCTCCTTTAGAAATATCAAAATTGTATTTGTCTGCCAGTCCTCCTTCAAATAACAACACTTTTTTAAGCTCTCCAATGTATTTCTCTCGTTCCATTTCCATGTCAGCAGCTTCCTTGGAAATATCTTCCTCAGGCACTGTTGGAAGATTCCATACACATTTTTGTCACAATGCAGTTTCTTACAGGATTTCTTCAAAGTACAAAATAAGGCAAAACATGGTTGGTTTTATATTCCATCCCTTATCACATTCTGTAATTAATCAAACACTTTATAGGTCAATTTATTGCTGCTGACTGCTGAAGCAAGTAATTAAAAATCACCACAATGATTCAAAAGTTTCTAAAGCTAAAGAAATATGAACTGCCTGATGATATCCAGGTAAGGCACACATAAACCCACTAAAATAAAATGGTTTAGGTGCACATAACTCTGCAAGGATTATAGCCTGAAATCCAGGATTCGAACCAAACCTCACAGGATTAGAGGACCTTTCTAGAGAGCTCAGTAGTATTTGAATCAGCTCTCCTCTTTAATGCTCCTTATCTTCTTTTTTTTAACATTTACAACTCAATTTAGTTTTTGCTCGCCCCATCTGAAGTTACGCTATGATTTCAAAGCCCATTTCACAATCCTATGTTAAGGAAAGCATCAAACCAAAACATGTGAATGATTTGAAGAGTAAACAAGTACGCACTTTGGCATTGGTCTTGATAGCGTAAGCTCAACATTTCTACTTAGAAGTAAACACTACGGGCTTAGTAAACATATGCCTGGGATCAGATAATTATTTATCTCCCTTTTATATTCCACTGCAATGTATTTTAATGTTATTATTCAATTATTTTTTGTGCTCCTTTTCTTTCTTAACTCTTACACTCAACCCAATTCACAAATAAAGTTAGGTTTAGTTCAACAGGTCTTCCAACACCAGCATGTACCGCCACCCAGATTTCAACACTGATCCATTTAAGAGCCATCCTGCACATTTATTGATCCTTGTAGTGAGCCATTTCTCCATGGTGACACCCTGCACATTCCATGAATATGTATCACCCCTCTTCTTAATGACTAGGAGTCAGGGCCAGTATCAGCACCCGACACCCTTGGGTCACTGCTGAGGCCTCAGCCCCACAGCAGAGTCGAGCGCCAGTCCAAGCTCCCCTTTAAAATATCTGAACTGACAGTCGGATCAACTGCCATATTAATTCTCCAGCTGAGACATCTAGCTGTCAAATTCATCTCATATAATGCTCCTATATAGCAGGGGTGGCCAACTCCCAAGAGACTGCAATCTACTCACAGAATTAAAAACTGGCAGTGATCCAGTTATTCAGGTCCAAGTTGTTGAGCTTTTTTAATGGAGGAGAGCCACATTTTGGGGGAGTTCAAAGTTTAGCTGTTGGCCATTTTTAGGGAGAAAAGGGGACAACCACTCACCAACAGATTGCTGGGGAAACAAACAGCCTCACTAAACTCTGTGCAACAATGAAGGGTGGGGCTTTACCAGCGCTAAGGAAAGGGACCCAACGAACCTCCCAGGGGTCTACCAGTAGATCGCAATCGACCTGTTGGACATTCCTGCTATATAGCATCACTTTGGGGCATTGTGGGAAATTGTAATGGTGGTTAGACTGAGCTGCCAAGTGCTGTTTGTAATACAGCGGCCAGGTAAACCCAATGGGGCCAACTGACAAATGAGGAGGCTCCTCAAAGGATGCATTGTCCACAGTGTTAGAAACTGAGATATGAAAGCAAGGAGCTAAATGGCACCTTAAACCTAGGCTATGGGTACAACAACAGAATGTCTAGAAGTGCTTTTACATAAGAATACAAAACTGAAAATGAACGAACTACAGCTAAAATATTATGTTCATTTTTCATATGGTCTTGTTCTTCCCATGCCAACCCCCTAATATTCTTAAGAGGGTCTCTTCTCCAGTCTTCAGGGAGTAACTGGAAGTGGGGAGGCAGAAGTCATCCTTTCCTTCCGCTCTGCAGTTTTAATCTGAAATCTTAGGCGCAGTACTGCGCCCAGAGCTCAAGAACTGCTCATGCTAATGAAATTCCCTGTCACAAAATGCGCCTAGAACAATGGGAGTTTTGAACACTGTTTGTCCAAGGCCATCTGACACCTGGTAAAAATTTCTGTTTTTATAAGCATCCATAGTTGTTATGGAAATTTTCAATGGCTAAGTATTAATTAGGAAGATTAAATGTGTTTGTTTTATATACGCAAATTTGCTTTTTCTTTCTTTTTTCTGTATTTTCTTCTTTTCTTTTTTCTTAATTGTTTTTTCTTTAATTTTCTTTTTGTAGTATGAGATTGTAAATTCTTTGTATAAGTGTGTAATTTAAATTAATAAAGATTATTTTTAAAAAAGGAAATTTTCAATGGCATCTGTAATACCCACAACAGTTTTGCAGGGTAATACTATAGAGTACAATCAAGCAAGAAAAGGAACCATGGGAAAATGGCTCACAATGAAAATCAGATAATGTGTAGATTATTGGTGTCCATTAATCATTGGGAGGGTGACAAGCATTAGGATTTAGCAACTTGCACCCACCCAAGTATGATGATCCCCAGAACAATTGCTTCCCACACTTGGGAGCACAAAACAGGCATAAAGGAAGAACCCGCAAACAGACTTACTTTACATACACATATGTGTAATACTCTTCCTGCCAACAAGCTCTACGAGGTCACTTCAAATACTCGACATTTCGTAAACCACTTAATCTCTAAAGCTATATATGCAGAACAGTCATTTATATCCAGGCATGAACCAATAAGACATTTGAGATTTCTCTTCTGTGTCACCCCATGAGTCAAGCCACTGCTCAGTTTAAAAGGAGATTGCCCTGTCAACTCTGGGTAATTCAGTGATGAAAACCAAAAAAGAACACCATGGCTCTTCCTCAGTTTCCCTACACACATTAGTTCCATTGGACTGCAACCTGAATAAATGGAACAATGGCAGAAGTGATCATTAGGAGCTGTGGGGGTTGCAAAGGGTCAGCAGTATGCTGATGACACACAGCTCCACATCTTCACAGCACCTGAGGTAGGAAAGGCTATGCAATATCTAGTCCACTTCCTGGACTAAATGAGGTAGAACTAAATGAGGGTCAATAAACTAAGTTTGAATCCTTGGCAGATGCAGGCACTGCAGGTGAGTGGTTCCCATGTCCAGGAAATTGGTTGGTTGTCTGTTCTGGACAGGGTTGCATGCTTTCTGAAAGAAAAGGTTTGCAGTATGTGGCTGCTCATGGATCCATCTGTGTAGCTGGAGGCTCGGGTAGCTGCAGTGGCTAGAAGTGCCTCCAACCACTGTCCTGATCCCCTGGCCTACCTGGCGGCAAGTCAGTATGTCAAGTCCAAAGCTCAAAGACCAAGGGTCAAGCCACACAAGCAAGGTCCAAGGTCCAGAAATGCAGTCCAGAGTCAATCCAAGTAGCCAAATCTGAAGTCCAACGGTCAGGATACAGTCCAGAGTCAAACCCAAGGTGCAGTCCAAGAGTATCCAAGTCAAGGTCTACCAACATGGGCAGCTGAATAGACGCTGCCCCTCAGCTCTGCTTCCCTTTTGTACTTTGCATGTTGATTGCAACATCTGGACTTGATGAGGCATGTGACCCTCACCTGTTCCAAGCCTCCTCCAGCTTAGAAATCACACACCTCCTCCCAGAACTAGTGAGCCTCACCTAGCGAGCTAGGAAGATGGGCCATGGGCACTTGCCTGCCTCAGCCTCCTAGAGCGGCACTTCCGCTGCTCCCTATGCCTCAGAGCCTGCCAAGTTCATTGAGACAGTGGCTCCTCTTTCTCTGGTGATGGGTCCTGCTGCTCTGGTTCTGGTGCACTGACTCCCATCCCCCTCGCCATCCTCCACTATCCCGTGAGTATTTCCTTCCCTATTCCTTGCTTGCCCCGTGTATCCCAATCTTGGCTACACCCCTCACTGGGATCCTCTTCCTCCTCCCTGTCATCTCACCAGTTCATGACACCTATTGCTGGTACACCAGCCATGGGTGTTCTTCAGCAGGGATAGCGTGACTGTAGTGTATCACGGATTGGCAAGCAATGCACTCTGCGTAGGGCTACCCTTGAACTTGTCTCAATAGCTCCTCCTGATGCAAAATGCTGTGGCAAGACTGTACCATCAGCACAAAACTCTAGTACTTAAACTCTTGCATTGACCATCTATATGGCACGAGGCCAAGTTCAGGATTCTGGTATTAATTTACAAGGCCCTTAACAACTTTGGTCCAGGATATCTTAAGGCCCACTTGATACCTTATATCCCTGGCTGGCTGCTGCTGAGGTTTTCAGGAAAGTCACTGTTTGTGGCTTAGCCTTATAGTTCAACAATATAAGTTTTGAAGTTTTGCTTATGCATTTGAGGCCTGACTATGAAGAATCTGGGGGAAGTCTCATTTCACATATACCATTCTGTGCACTTGTTGCAGAAAAGTGAGACAGAAATCCTTGAAATAAATAATTACATAAATAAATAGCATCTGATCATACATCACCTTTCCCAGTCCAAGCTGATAGGCCATCACTGAGTACTACATCAAAACCGGCGCCCAAATCTTTTTGCCACACTATCTGAAGAAAATAAGTTGTGCCTGGATCAGAAACAGGGCAGATGCGAACAACTTTCTTCTCCATTGTTCTCCAAAAAGCTGTTTAGAAAAATTGAGAGATGGAGGATGGGGAGGGGGGGGAGAAACAATATATAATTTAAATCTATTCCCAGTCCAATGAAGAGGAACAAAATATGAAATTGGCAAGCTACGCTAACCACAGCTCTGCGAATTAATACAGATAATGTTTCAATTTCTCTATGGGACCAAATAATTTAAGCTTCCTTTATTTGTCCTGTAGGAATTTAAAATCTAATACACAAAACCTGCATGGCCTCCATAACCTGAGATTGTACTATACTTTAGAATAAATATTCAAGTGGGGTGGGAGTACTAAATATAGTTCACTTGAGCCAACAAGTGGAGGAAGAGGGACCTTTGTGTCAGGATTCTTACCTCTCCCAAAGCTAAGCACAACTATACACATGTGTGCAAACCCATAGGCAGTGGTCACCGCTGCTCACATGCATCCCTGGATCTAAGTCAACAAAGCCTTCTGCTCTTGAGCAATGGAGACGTTCAACTCCAAATGTTAACTTAGAAAACAGCTGCATTGTAATAAAAAGAAAAAGAAAAAAGTGAGGAGCAATTCACTTAAAATAATGCTGAGGGGCCTAAAGACTATAACCATAACAAAAATCACAACTGGAACTTATCAATTGGAAAAACATGCTTGACTTCTAAGTGAAAAATCAGTCTTCTACTCTTGATTGAGCATGAATACCCAGAGTAACCAATGCAAAGCTTAAAAGCTTAATTACACATAAGTTCCTTGTTTATTTCATTTATTTAAAAGTTTTTTATCAACTAAAGAAGCAGTGTAGATAAAGAGGCAAATGGGGAGGGAGCTTTTGATAGAAGATTATGGTTAAGCAAAGAAACACCCAAGATAATTTGACACAACCCACCCTGTAAAAATTCACCACACCAGCTCATTTCAGGCCTGTCAGAAACTAATCTAGGCTACAGAATGCAATGATATCATCTTCAGTGCATGCCAAACCTAGAGGCATCTGTAGATCAGGTCCTCTCTCTCATTCCACAGAGACATCAAGGATCTGATTCACTGTGGAAGTCACAGTTTGCACTGGAATTCCGATGATGCAGATGGCCTTTGAGCCTGCAGGGCCCAGACAGTATGGGGGCAGGACGGAGGGGGAATACAAACTTATAACACAGGTCCCCTTCAGTGCACATCATCCACATTACAACCGTATTTCAGCATTTGTTCCTAAAACACCCAGTAGCCTATTGTAATGCTTGTGAATTCTTCTGAAAATGTTTAAATAAACAATTAAAAACAGTTTGCTTCTATTTGTTACTGAAAGAAAAACACACATTAAAAACTTCACAAGTTCTTAAAAGCAGCTTTTGCAAATTTCTGATATGACAGCCAGTTGAATAATAACTGGTGGGATTTTACTTTTACAACAATATCACGGTTTAATTAAAGCAGACTGTTAAAACCCAAATATTTTCTAGCACTACCTCATTTAGATGCTATTGTAAATAAGACCCATTTTTAATCCTATGATAAGCATCTCTCAGCCAGTAATAGCCAGATGGGGAGGAGTATCCTGGAATGCCTTTAAAGATTCAATAAAGCTGCTTCTGTAGTCTGAAGATACTTGCCATCTCTGGAAAATTAAAGCACTCAGTCTCTATGTCCCTTCATTAATACAAAGAAACGCTTTAGGGAAACTGATTGATTACAGCAACAGGAAAGCCAGCATTTTTTTCCTAAGGGTTTGAAGAATCATATTACATATCAACACCTCACCATATAACTGCTAAGGAAGAAAGATTGGCTTGCAGGTGGGAAGCAGAGAGTTCCACCCCAATTTGTACATCACTGGCTGTATTGAAAGCATCAGACAGTTGACGATTGAGCTGCTCATCTTTAGTACTTTGTGTCTTTTAGTGTTGGCATCTATGATCTTTATTAGGCAATGCTTCCTTCTGGGTAAGAATCAGCTGTTGGCTGGCATGTAATTAGTTGGAGTCTACTCCACAAACAATGACAGTCCACATTCCTGATGAATAAACAAGACACTTTTAAAAAAATTAGTAGACAAATGATTTTGTACACTGCTTTGGACAGCACTCAGGCACAATACAGAAGCCAATTTTTAGGTTTCCTTCACTGTTCCACAGAGTGTCATTTATACTTCGACTCCAGCTTTTCCTTTCTGGCTTACAGAACTGTCTTTTGAGAGAGTGATTGAGGGAGAAAGGTTGCAGCAGCAGGTGTCTCAAACCTCCGCTATTATACTTTGGGAACATGCAGATCTAAAAGAAAAAATATTACAACTCTTGAACAATTACATTTACAGCTTGATCCTGTCCACATGGCACATAGCCTTAGCTGATCTTGCCATGTTTCAAGAAACACATGAGCAGTGGTGGAGGATTAGCCCCAGTCTGCCTCAACCAACCCCCATCTGCCTGTCCACTTACTTGCAAACAATGCACAGTGCACTTCCAACTAGCTTTCTCCACAGCTCATTTTGCCCTGGGAGGAAAAGGAGCACAGCAGTGCCCCTCTCATTGGCTTATCAAACGAGCCTTCCTTCTGCTAGCCTTAAGAGCTTGGGCCTGGTTGCGACCTCTAATGTGGATCAGGGCAAAGAAACACATCTTGACCCCCTCTACAGTTTGGTCCCTCCTTGTAAACCAATATTTCAACCCAATGCAAAAAAAAAAAAAAAAAAAAAAAAAATCTGCCAACTTTTCTGGTCTATTCTGTATGACAGCAGAGTGTTTCCATGCCAAAATGTGCTGTGTCGTCATTATTCTGCGTGGTACCTCTGGTCAAGAACTTAATTCGTTCCAGAGGTCTGTTCTTAACCTGAAACCGCTCTTAACCTGAGGTACCACGTTAGCTAATGGGGCCTCCTGCTGCTGCCATGCTGCCAGTGCGTGATTTCTGTTCTCATCCTGAGGTAAAGTTCTTAACCCGAGGTTAGCAGTCTGTAACCTGAAATGTCTGTAACCCGAGATGTTTGTAACCCGAAGTACCACTGTAATTATTTTTGAAGCAGCAGGAAAATTCTTGCAAACCTTCTATCACACAGGAGCCCCAGAACCATTCACTCATTCCTGCAGTCAGGATGTTTGAAAAAAGACTGTTTCCCCATCACTCCTGAGGGAATTCATAGCAAGAATCTCTGTTACAGTTACTATTGTGGTGTGCGCACATGCACACACACACACCATCTACCCCCAAAACTATTCTCTACAGGTACTCCCTGAACACCATCAGTCAAACAGTGTGCCTCCTTCCATCTTAGAAGTGCAGAACTCTACCCAATAGGATGTTCACAGTCCTACCTCCACTCAGCAACGAAGAGCAAGGAAAGCAATGTCCCACTGGGACTAATGCTATATGGAACTGGAGGAAGTACTAGCAAACCTAGGGACCCATTAGTTCATTGATCCCATGCTGACTGTGTCTCCTTTCTAAAAGGCAGGAGATTCAGCTGAACGACATGCTGTTGCTGAGTTATGGGCCAGAACTAAACATGCTCAGTAGAAGAGAAGCCAGGCAGAAGATTTGTGTATGTCTTAGGTGGCAAGGAAACATGAG